>NW_027478496.1:300000-600000 GCF_051014685.1 Ptiloglossa arizonensis
AGTTTCTACTTTCAGATGCAACAGAAATTTTGCGGATTGGTCAATCCGTTCGCGAGATATGGCAGTTTGGAGGTAAGAAACGCTTGAGAAACTCAAAATTTTCGCAGTTCTGATGCTCGAAACGAATAACTAGAACGGCCTAGGGGAAAACTACTCATACCGTTGTAAGCGGGCGAGTTTCTACTTTCAGATGCAGCAGAAATTTTGCGGATTGGTCAATCCGTTCGCGAGATATGGCAGTTTTGAAGTAAGAAACGCTTGAAAAACTCAAAATTTTCGCAATTTTGATGCTCGAAACGAATAACTAGAACGGCATAGGGGAAAACTACTCATACCGTTGTAATCGGGCGAGTTTCTACTTTCAGATGCAACAGAAATTTTGCGGATTGGTCAATCCGTTCGCGAGATATGGCAGTTTTGAGGTAAGAAACGCTTGAAAAACTCAAAATTTTCGCAGTTCTGATGCTCGAAACGAATAACTAGAACGGCCTAGAGGAAAACTACTCATATCGTTGTAATCGGGCGAGTTTCTACTTTCAGATGCAACAGAAATTTTGCTGATTGGTCAATCCGTTCGCGAGATATGGCGATTTTGAGGTAAGAAACGCTTGAAAAACTCAAAATTTTCGCAGTTCTGATGCTCGAAACGAATAACTAGAACGGCCTAGGGGAAAACTACTCATACCGTTGTAATCGGGCGAGTTTCTACTTTCAGATGCAACAGAAATTTTGCGGATTGGTCAATCCGTTCGCGAGATATGGCAGTTTGGAGGTAAGAAACGCTTGAGAAACTCAAAATTTTCGCAGTTCTGATGCTCGAAACGAATAACTAGAACGGCCTAGGGGAAAACTTCTCATGCCGTTGTAATCGGGCAAGTTTCTACTTTCAGATGCAACAGAAATTTTGCGGATTGGTCAATCCGTTCGCGAGATATGGCATTTTTGAGGTAAGAAAGGCTTGAAAAACTCAAAATTTTCGCAGTTCTGATGCTCGAAACGAATAACTCGAACGGCCTAGGGGAAAACTACTCGAACCGTTGTAATCGGGCGAGTTTCTACTTTCAGATGCAGCAGAAATTTTGCGGATTGGTCAATCCGTTCGCGAGATATGGCAGTTTTGAGATAAGAAACGCTTGAAAAACTCAAAATTATCGCAGTTCTGATGCTCGAAACGAATAACTCGAACGGCCTAGGGGAAAACTACTCATACCGTTGGAATCGGGCGAGCTCCTACTTTCAGATGCAACAGAAATTTTGCGGATTGGTCAATCCGTTCGCGAGATATGGCAGTTTGGAGGTAAGAAACGCTTGAAAAACTAAAAATTTTAGCAGTTCTGATGCTCGAAACGAATAACTAGAACGGCCTAGGGGAAAACTATTCATACCGTTGTAATCGGGCGAGTTTCTACTTTCAGATGCAACAGAAATTTTGCTGATTGGTCAATCCGTTCGCGAGATATGGCAGTTTGGAGGTAAGAAACGCTAGAAAAACTCAAAATTTTCGCAGTTCTGATGCTCGAAACCAATAACTAGAACGGCCTAGGGGAAAACTACTCATACCGTTGTAATCGGGCGAGTTTCTACTTTCAGTTGCAACAGAAATTTTGCGGATTGGTCAATCCGTTCGCGAGATATGGCAGTTTTCAGGTAAGAAACGCTTGAAAAACTCAAAATTTTCGCAGTTCTGATGCTCGAAACGAATAACTCGAACGGCCTAGGGGAAAACTACTCATACCGTTGTAATCGGGCGAGTTTCTACTTTCAGATGCAGCAGAAATTTTGCGGATTTGTCAATCCGTTCGCGAGATATGGCAGTTTTGAGGTAAGAAACGCTTGAAAAACTCAAAATTTTCGCAGTTCTGATGCTCGAAACGAATAACTCGAACGGCCTAGGGGAAAACTACTCATACCGTTGGAATCGGGCGAGCTCCTACTTTCAGATGCAACAGAAATTTTGCGGATTGGTCAATCCGTTCGCGAGATATGGCAGTTTGGAGATAAGAAACGCTTGAAAAACTAAAAATTTTAGCAGTTCTGATGCTCGAAACGAATTACTAGAACGGTCTAGGGGAAAACTATTCATACCGTTGTAATCGGGCGAGCTCCTACTTTCAGATGCAACAGAAATTTTGCGGATTGGTCAATCCGTTCGCGAGATATGGCAGTTTGGAGGTAAGAAACGCTTGAAAAACTCAAAATTTTCGCAGTTCTGATGCTCGAAACGAATAACTAGAACGGCCTAGCGGAAAACTACTCATATCGTTGTAATCGGGCGAGTTTCTACTTTCAGATGCAGCAGAAATTTTGCGGATTGGTCAATCCGTTCGCGAGATATGGCAGTTTTGAGGTAAGAAACGCTTGAAAAACTCAAAATTTTCGCAATTCTGATGCTCGAAACGAATAACTAGAACGGCCTAGGGGAAAACTATTCATACCGTTGTAATCGGGCGAGTTTCTACTTTCAGATGCAACAGAAATTTTGCTGATTGGTCAATCCGTTCGCGAGATATGGCAGTTTTGAGGTAAGAAACGCTTGAAAAACTGAAAATTTTCGCAGTTCTGATGCTCGAAACGAATAACTAGAACGGCCTAGGGGAAAACTACTCATACCGTTGTAATCGGGCGAGTTTCTACTTTCAGTTGCAGCAGAAATTTTGCGGATTGGTCAATCCGTTCGCGAGATATGGCAGTTTTCAGGTAAGAAACGCTTGAAAAACTCAAAATTTTCGCAGTTCTGATGCTCGAAACGAATAACTCGAACGGCCTAGGGGAAAACTACTCATACCGTTGTAATCGGGCGAGTTTCTACTTTCAGATGCAGCAGAAATTTTGCGGATTTGTCAATCCGTTCGCGAGATATGGCAGTTTTGAGGTAAGAAACGCTTGAAAAACTCAAAATTTTCGCAGTTCTGATGCTCGAAACGAATAACTCGAACGGCCTAGGGGAAAACTACTCATACCGTTGGAATCGGGCGAGCTCCTACTTTCAGATGCAACAGAAATTTTGCGGATTGGTCAATCTGTTCGCGAGATATGGCAGTTTGGAGGTAAGAAACGCTTGAAAAACTAAAAATTTTAGCAGTTCTGATGCTCGAAACGAATAACTAGAACGGCCTAGGGGAAAACTATTCATACCGTTCTAATCGGGCGAGTTTCTACTTTCAGATGTAACAGAAATTTTGCTGATTGGTCAATCCGTTCGCGAGATATGGCAGTTTTGAGGTAAGAAACGCTTGAAAAACTCAAAATTTTCGCAGTTCTGATGCTCGAAACGAATAACTAGAACGGCCTAGGGGAAAACTACTCATACCGTTGTAATCGGGCGAGTTTCTACTTTCAGATGCAACAGAAATTTTGCGTATTGGTCAATCCGTTCGCGAGATATGGCAGTTTTGAGGTAAGAAACGCTTGAAAAACTCAAAATTTTCGCAGTTCTGATGCTCGAAACGAATAACTAGAACGGCCTAGGGGAAAACTACTCATACCGTAGTAATCGGGCGAGTTTCTACTTTCAGATGCAACAGAAATTTTGCTGATTGGTCAATCCGTTCGCGAGATATGGCATTTTTGAGGTAAGAAAGGCTTGAAAAACTCAAAATTTTCGCAGTTCTGATGCTCGAAACGAATAACTCGAACGGCCTAGGGGTAAACTACTCATACCGTTGTAATCGGGCGAGTTTCTACTTTCAGATGCAGCAGAAATTTTGCGGATTGGTCAATCCGTTCGCGAGATATGGCAGTTTTGGGGTAAGAAACGCTTGAAAAACTCAAAATTTTCGCAGTTCTGATGCTCGAAACGAATAACTCGAACGGCCTAGGGGAAAACTACTCATACCGTTGGAATCGGGCGAGCTCCTACTTTCAGATGCAACAGAAATTTTGCGGATTGGTCAATCCGTTCGCGAGATATGGCAGTTTGGAGGTAAGAAACGCTTGAAAAACTAAAAATTTTAGCAGTTCTGATGCTCGAAACGAATAACTAGAACGGCCTAGGGGAAATCTATTCATACCGTTGTAATCGGGCGAGTTTCTACTTTCAGATGCAACAGAAATTTTGCTGATTGGTCAATCCGTTCGCGAGATATGGCAGTTTGGAGGTAAGAAACGCTAGAAAAACTCAAAATTTTCGCAGTTCTGATGCTCGAAACCAATAACTAGAACGGCCTAGGGGAAAACTACTCATACCGTTGTAATCGGGCGAGTTTCTACTTTCAGTTGCAACAGAAATTTTGCGGATTGGTCAATCCGTTCGCCAGATATGGCAGTTTTCAGGTAAGAAACGCTTGAAAAACTCAAAATTTTCGCAGTTCTGATGCTCGAAACGAATAACTCGAACGGCCTAGGGGAAAACTACTCATACCGTTGTAATCGGGCGAGTTTCTACTTTCAGATGCAGCAGAAATTTTGCGGATTTGTCAATCCGTTCGCGAGATATGGCAGTTTTGAGGTAAGAAACGCTTGAAAAACTCAAAATTTGCGCAGTTCTGATGCTCGAAACGAATAACTCGAACGGCCTAGGGGAAAACTACTCATACCGTTGGAATCGGGCGAGCTCCTACTTTCAGATGCAACAGAAATTTTGCGGATTGGTCAATCTGTTCGCGAGATATGGCAGTTTGGAGGTAAGAAACGCTTGAAAAACTAAAAATTTTAGCAGTTCTGATGCTCGAAACGAATAACTAGAACGGCCTAGGGGAAAACTATTCATACCGTTGTAATCGGGCGAGTTTCTACTTTCAGATGCAACAGAAATTTTGCTGATTGGTCAATCCGTTCGCGAGATATGGCAGTTTTGAGGTAAGAAACGCTTGAAAAACTCAAAATTTTCGCAGTTCTGATGCTCGAAACGAATAACTCGAACGGCCTAGGGGAAAACTACTCATACCGTTGTAATCGGGCGAGTTTCTACTTTCAGATGCAGCAGAAATTTTGCGGATTTGTCAATCCGTTCGCGAGATATGGCAGTTTTGAGGTAAGAAACGCTTGAAAAACTCAAAATTTTCGCAGTTCTGATGCTCGAAACGAATAACTCGAACGGCCTAGGGGAAAACTACTCATACCGTTGGAATCGGGCGAGCTCCTACTTTCAGATGCAACAGAAATTTTGCGGATTGGTCAATCTGTTCGCGAGATATGGCAGTTTGGAGGTAAGAAACGCTTGAAAAACTAAAAATTTTAGCAGTTCTGATGCTCGAAACGAATAACTAGAACGGCCTAGGGGAAAACTATTCATACCGTTGTAATCGGGCGAGTTTCTACTTTCAGATGCAACAGAAATTTTGCTGATTGGTCAATCCGTTCGCGAGATATGGCAGTTTTGAGGTAAGAAACGCTTGAAAAACTCAAAATTTTCGCAGTTCTGATGCTCGAAACGAATAACTAGAACGGCCTAGGGGAAAACTACTCATACCGTTGTAATCGGGCGAGTTTCTACTTTCAGATGCAACAGAAATTTTGCGTAATGGTCAATCCGTTCGCGAGATATGGCAGTTTTGAGGTAAGAAACGCTTGAAAAACTCAAAATTTTCGCAATTCTGATGCTCGAAACGAATAACTAGAACGGCCTAGGGGAAAACTACTCATACGGTTGTAATCGGGCGAGTTTCTACTTTCAGATGCAACAGAAATTTTGCGGATTGGTCAATCCGTTCGCGAGATATGGCAGTTTGGAGGTAAGAAACGCTAGAAAAACTCAAAATTTTCGCAGTTCTGATGCTCGAAACTAATAACTAGAACGGCCTAGGGGAAAACTATTCATACCGTTGTAATCGGGCGAGTTTCTACTTTCAGATGCAACAGAAATTTTGCGTAATGGTCAATCCGTTCGCGAGATATGGCAGTTTTGAGGTAAGAAACGCTTGAAAAACTCAAAATTTTCGCAGTTCTGATGCTCGAAACGAATAACTCGAACGGCCTAGGGGAAAACTACTCATACCGTTGGAATCGGGCGAGCTCCTACTTTCAGATGCAACAGAAATTTTGCGGATTGGTCAATCTGTTCGCGAGATATGGCAGTTTGGAGGTAAGAAACGCTTGAAAAACTAAAAATTTTAGCAGTTCTGATGCTCGAAACGAATAACTAGAACGGCCTAGGGGAAAACTACTCATACCGTTGTAATCGGGCGAGTTTCTACTTTCAGATGCAACAGAAATTTTGCGTAATGGTCAATCCGTTCGCGAGATATGGCAGTTTTGAGGTAAGAAACGCTTGAAAAACTCAAAATTTTCGCAATTCTGATGCTCGAAACGAATAACTAGAACGGCCTAGGGGAAAACTACTCATACGGTTGTAATCCGGCGAGTTTCTACTTTCAGATGCAACAGAAATTTTGCGGATTGGTCAATCCGTTCGCGAGATATGGCAGTTTTGAGGTAAGAAACGCTAGAAAAACTCAAAATTTTCGCAGTTCTGATGCTCGAAACGAATAACTCGAAAGGCCTAGGGGAAAACTACTCATACCGTTGGAATCGGGCGAGCTCCTACTTTCAGATGCAACAGAAATTTTGCGGATTGGTCAATCTGTTCGCGAGATATGGCAGTTTGGAGGTAAGAAACGCTTGAAAAACTAAAAATTTTAGCAGTTCTGATGCTCGAAACGAATAACTAGAACGGCCTAGGGGAAAACTATTCATACCGTTGTAATCGGGCGAGTTTCTACTTTCAGATGCAACAGAAATTTTGCTGATTGGTCAATCCGTTCGCGAGATATGGCAGTTTTGAGGTAAGAAACGCTTGAAAAACTCAAAATTTTCGCAGTTCTGATGCTCGAAACGAATAACTCGAACGGCCTAGGGGAAAACTACTCATACCGTTGTAATCGGGCGAGTTTCTACTTTCAGATGCAGCAGAAATTTTGCGGATTTGTCAATCCGTTCGCGAGATATGGCAGTTTTGAGGTAAGAAACGCTTGAAAAACTCAAAATTTTCGCAGTTCTGATGCTCGAAACGAATAACTCGAACGGCCTAGGGGAAAACTACTCATACCGTTGGAATCGGGCGAGCTCCTACTTTCAGATGCAACAGAAATTTTGCGGATTGGTCAATCTGTTCGCGAGATATGGCAGTTTGGAGGTAAGAAACGCTTGAAAAACTAAAAATTTTAGCAGTTCTGATGCTCGAAACGAATAACTAGAACGGCCTAGGGGAAAACTATTCATACCGTTGTAATCGGGCGAGTTTCTACTTTCAGATGCAACAGAAATTTTGCTGATTGGTCAATCCGTTCGCGAGATATGGCAGTTTTGAGGTAAGAAACGCTTGAAAAACTCAAAATTTTCGCAGTTCTGATGCTCGAAACGAATAACTAGAACGGCCTAGGGGAAAACTACTCATACCGTTGTAATCGGGCGAGTTTCTACTTTCAGATGCAACAGAAATTTTGCGTAATGGTCAATCCGTTCGCGAGATATGGCAGTTTTGAGGTAAGAAACGCTTGAAAAACTCAAAATTTTCGCAATTCTGATGCTCGAAACGAATAACTAGAACGGCCTAGGGGAAAACTACTCATACGGTTGTAATCGGGCGAGTTTCTACTTTCAGATGCAACAGAAATTTTGCGGATTGGTCAATCCGTTCGCGAGATATGGCAGTTTGGAGGTAAGAAACGCTAGAAAAACTCAAAATTTTCGCAGTTCTGATGCTCGAAACTAATAACTAGAACGGCCTAGGGGAAAACTATTCATACCGTTGTAATCGGGCGAGTTTCTACTTTCAGATGCAACAGAAATTTTGCGTAATGGTCAATCCGTTCGCGAGATATGGCAGTTTTGAGGTAAGAAACGCTTGAAAAACTCAAAATTTTCGCAGTTCTGATGCTCGAAACGAATAACTCGAACGGCCTAGGGGAAAACTACTCATACCGTTGGAATCGGGCGAGCTCCAACTTTCAGATGCAACAGAAATTTTGCGGATTGGTCAATCTGTTCGCGAGATATGGCAGTTTGGAGGTAAGAAACGCTTGAAAAACTAAAAATTTTAGCAGTTCTGATGCTCGAAACGAATAACTAGAACGGCCTAGGGGAAAACTATTCATACCGTTGTAATCGGGCGAGTTTCTACTTTCAGATGCAACAGAAATTTTGCTGATTGGTCAATCCGTTCGCGAGATATGGCAGTTTTGAGGTAAGAAACGCTTGAAAAACTCAAAATTTTCGCAGTTCTGATGCTCGAAACGAATAACTAGAACGGCCTAGGGGAAAACTACTCATACCGTTGTAATCGGGCGAGTTTCTACTTTCAGATGCAACAGAAATTTTGCGTAATGGTCAATCCGTTCGCGAGATATGGCAGTTTTGAGGTAAGAAACGCTTGAAAAACTCAAAATTTTCGCAATTCTGATGCTCGAAACGAATAACTAGAACGGCCTAGGGGAAAACTACTCATACGGTTGTAATCCGGCGAGTTTCTACTTTCAGATGCAACAGAAATTTTGCGGATTGGTCAATCCGTTCGCGAGATATGGCAGTTTTGAGGTAAGAAACGCTAGAAAAACTCAAAATTTTCGCAGTTCTGATGCTCGAAACGAATAACTCGAAAGGCCTAGGGGAAAACTACTCATACCGTTGGAATCGGGCGAGCTCCTACTTTCAGATGCAACAGAAATTTTGCGGATTGGTCAATCTGTTCGCGAGATATGGCAGTTTGGAGGTAAGAAACGCTTGAAAAACTAAAAATTTTAGCAGTTCTGATGCTCGAAACGAATAACTAGAACGGCCTAGGGGAAAACTATTCATACCGTTGTAATCGGGCGAGTTTCTACTTTCAGATGCAACAGAAATTTTGCTGATTGGTCAATCCGTTCGCGAGATATGGCAGTTTTGAGGTAAGAAACGCTTGAAAAACTCAAAATTTTCGCAGTTCTGATGCTCGAAACGAATAACTCGAACGGCCTAGGGGAAAACTACTCATACCGTTGTAATCGGGCGAGTTTCTACTTTCAGATGCAGCAGAAATTTTGCGGATTTGTCAATCCGTTCGCGAGATATGGCAGTTTTGAGGTAAGAAACGCTTGAAAAACTCAAAATTTTCGCAGTTCTGATGCTCGAAACGAATAACTCGAACGGCCTAGGGGAAAACTACTCATACCGTTGGAATCGGGCGAGCTCCTACTTTCAGATGCAACAGAAATTTTGCGGATTGGTCAATCTGTTCGCGAGATATGGCAGTTTGGAGGTAAGAAACGCTTGAAAAACTAAAAATTTTAGCAGTTCTGATGCTCGAAACGAATAACTAGAACGGCCGAGGGGAAAACTATTCATACCGTTGTAATCGGGCGAGTTTCTACTTTCAGATGCAACAGAAATTTTGCTGATTGGTCAATCCGTTCGCGAGATATGGCAGTTTTGAGGTAAGAAACGCTTGAAAAACTCAAAATTTTCGCAGTTCTGATGCTCGAAACGAATAACTAGAACGGCCTAGGGGAAAACTACTCATACCGTTGTAATCGGGCGAGTTTCTACTTTCAGATGCAACAGAAATTTTGCGTAATGGTCAATCCGTTCGCGAGATATGGCAGTTTTGAGGTAAGAAACGCTTGAAAAACTCAAAATTTTCGCAATTCTGATGCTCGAAACGAATAACTAGAACGGCCTAGGGGAAAACTACTCATACGGTTGTAATCGGGCGAGTTTCTACTTTCAGATGCAACAGAAATTTTGCGGATTGGTCAATCTGTTCGCGAGATATGGCAGTTTTGAGGTAAGAAACGCTTGAAAAACTCAAAATTTTCGCAGTTCTGATGCTCGAAACGAATAACTAGAACGGCCTAGGGGAAAACTACTCATACCGTTGTAATCGGGCGAGTTTCTACTTTCAGATGCAACAGAAATTTTGCGTAATGGTCAATCCGTTCGCGAGATATGGCAGTTTTGAGGTAAGAAACGCTTGAAAAACTCAAAATTTTCGCAATTCTGATGCTCGAAACGAATAACTAGAACGGCCTAGGGGAAAACTACTCATACGGTTGTAATCGGGCGAGTTTCTACTTTCAGATGCAACAGAAATTTTGCGGATTGGTCAATCCGTTCGCGAGATATGGCAGTTTGGAGGTAAGAAACGCTAGAAAAACTCAAAATTTTCGCAGTTCTGATGCTCGAAACTAATAACTAGAACGGCCTAGGGGAAAACTATTCATACCGTTGTAATCGGGCGAGTTTCTACTTTCAGATGCAACAGAAATTTTGCGTAATGGTCAATCCGTTCGCGAGATATGGCAGTTTTGAGGTAAGAAACGCTTGAAAAACTCAAAATTTTCGCAGTTCTGATGCTCGAAACGAATAACTCGAACGGCCTAGGGGAAAACTACTCATACCGTTGGAATCGGGCGAGCTCCTACTTTCAGATGCAACAGAAATTTTGCGGATTGGTCAATCTGTTCGCGAGATATGGCAGTTTGGAGGTAAGAAACGCTTGAAAAACTAAAAATTTTAGCAGTTCTGATGCTCGAAACGAATAACTAGAACGGCCTAGGGGAAAACTACTCATACCGTTGTAATCGGGCGAGTTTCTACTTTCAGATGCAACAGAAATTTTGCGTAATGGTCAATCCGTTCGCGAGATATGGCAGTTTTGAGGTAAGAAACGCTTGAAAAACTCAAAATTTTCGCAATTCTGATGCTCGAAACGAATAACTAGAACGGCCTAGGGGAAAACTACTCATACGGTTGTAATCCGGCGAGTTTCTACTTTCAGATGCAACAGAAATTTTGCGGATTGGTCAATCCGTTCGCGAGATATGGCAGTTTTGAGGTAAGAAACGCTAGAAAAACTCAAAATTTTCGCAGTTCTGATGCTCGAAACGAATAACTCGAAAGGCCTAGGGGAAAACTACTCATACCGTTGGAATCGGGCGAGCTCCTACTTTCAGATGCAACAGAAATTTTGCGGATTGGTCAATCTGTTCGCGAGATATGGCAGTTTGGAGGTAAGAAACGCTTGAAAAACTAAAAATTTTAGCAGTTCTGATGCTCGAAACGAATAACTAGAACGGCCTAGGGGAAAACTATTCATACCGTTGTAATCGGGCGAGTTTCTACTTTCAGATGCAACAGAAATTTTGCTGATTGGTCAATCCGTTCGCGAGATATGGCAGTTTTGAGGTAAGAAACGCTTGAAAAACTCAAAATTTTCGCAGTTCTGATGCTCGAAACGAATAACTCGAACGGCCTAGGGGAAAACTACTCATACCGTTGTAATCGGGCGAGTTTCTACTTTCAGATGCAGCAGAAATTTTGCGGATTTGTCAATCCGTTCGCGAGATATGGCAGTTTTGAGGTAAGAAACGCTTGAAAAACTCAAAATTTTCGCAGTTCTGATGCTCGAAACGAATAACTCGAACGGCCTAGGGGAAAACTACTCATACCGTTGGAATCGGGCGAGCTCCTACTTTCAGATGCAACAGAAATTTTGCGGATTGGTCAATCTGTTCGCGAGATATGGCAGTTTGGAGGTAAGAAACGCTTGAAAAACTAAAAATTTTAGCAGTTCTGATGCTCGAAACGAATAACTAGAACGGCCTAGGGGAAAACTATTCATACCGTTGTAATCGGGCGAGTTTCTACTTTCAGATGCAACAGAAATTTTGCTGATTGGTCAATCCGTTCGCGAGATATGGCAGTTTTGAGGTAAGAAACGCTTGAAAAACTCAAAATTTTCGCAGTTCTGATGCTCGAAACGAATAACTAGAACGGCCTAGGGGAAAACTACTCATACCGTTGTAATCGGGCGAGTTTCTACTTTCAGATGCAACAGAAATTTTGCGTAATGGTCAATCCGTTCGCGAGATATGGCAGTTTTGAGGTAAGAAACGCTTGAAAAACTCAAAATTTTCGCAATTCTGATGCTCGAAACGAATAACTAGAACGGCCTAGGGGAAAACTACTCATACGGTTGTAATCGGGCGAGTTTCTACTTTCAGATGCAACAGAAATTTTGCGGATTGGTCAATCCGTTCGCGAGATATGGCAGTTTGGAGGTAAGAAACGCTAGAAAAACTCAAAATTTTCGCAGTTCTGATGCTCGAAACTAATAACTAGAACGGCCTAGGGGAAAACTATTCATACCGTTGTAATCGGGCGAGTTTCTACTTTCAGATGCAACAGAAATTTTGCGTAATGGTCAATCCGTTCGCGAGATATGGCAGTTTTGAGGTAAGAAACGCTTGAAAAACTCAAAATTTTCGCAGTTCTGATGCTCGAAACGAATAACTCGAACGGCCTAGGGGAAAACTACTCATACCGTTGGAATCGGGCGAGCTCCAACTTTCAGATGCAACAGAAATTTTGCGGATTGGTCAATCTGTTCGCGAGATATGGCAGTTTGGAGGTAAGAAACGCTTGAAAAACTAAAAATTTTAGCAGTTCTGATGCTCGAAACGAATAACTAGAACGGCCTAGGGGAAAACTATTCATACCGTTGTAATCGGGCGAGTTTCTACTTTCAGATGCAACAGAAATTTTGCTGATTGGTCAATCCGTTCGCGAGATATGGCAGTTTTGAGGTAAGAAACGCTTGAAAAACTCAAAATTTTCGCAGTTCTGATGCTCGAAACGAATAACTAGAACGGCCTAGGGGAAAACTACTCATACCGTTGTAATCGGGCGAGTTTCTACTTTCAGATGCAACAGAAATTTTGCGTAATGGTCAATCCGTTCGCGAGATATGGCAGTTTTGAGGTAAGAAACGCTTGAAAAACTCAAAATTTTCGCAATTCTGATGCTCGAAACGAATAACTAGAACGGCCTAGGGGAAAACTACTCATACGGTTGTAATCCGGCGAGTTTCTACTTTCAGATGCAACAGAAATTTTGCGGATTGGTCAATCCGTTCGCGAGATATGGCAGTTTTGAGGTAAGAAACGCTAGAAAAACTCAAAATTTTCGCAGTTCTGATGCTCGAAACGAATAACTCGAAAGGCCTAGGGGAAAACTACTCATACCGTTGGAATCGGGCGAGCTCCTACTTTCAGATGCAACAGAAATTTTGCGGATTGGTCAATCTGTTCGCGAGATATGGCAGTTTGGAGGTAAGAAACGCTTGAAAAACTAAAAATTTTAGCAGTTCTGATGCTCGAAACGAATAACTAGAACGGCCTAGGGGAAAACTATTCATACCGTTGTAATCGGGCGAGTTTCTACTTTCAGATGCAACAGAAATTTTGCTGATTGGTCAATCCGTTCGCGAGATATGGCAGTTTTGAGGTAAGAAACGCTTGAAAAACTCAAAATTTTCGCAGTTCTGATGCTCGAAACGAATAACTCGAACGGCCTAGGGGAAAACTACTCATACCGTTGTAATCGGGCGAGTTTCTACTTTCAGATGCAGCAGAAATTTTGCGGATTTGTCAATCCGTTCGCGAGATATGGCAGTTTTGAGGTAAGAAACGCTTGAAAAACTCAAAATTTTCGCAGTTCTGATGCTCGAAACGAATAACTCGAACGGCCTAGGGGAAAACTACTCATACCGTTGGAATCGGGCGAGCTCCTACTTTCAGATGCAACAGAAATTTTGCGGATTGGTCAATCTGTTCGCGAGATATGGCAGTTTGGAGGTAAGAAACGCTTGAAAAACTAAAAATTTTAGCAGTTCTGATGCTCGAAACGAATAACTAGAACGGCCGAGGGGGAAAACTATTCATACCGTTGTAATCGGGCGAGTTTCTACTTTCAGATGCAACAGAAATTTTGCTGATTGGTCAATCCGTTCGCGAGATATGGCAGTTTTGAGGTAAGAAACGCTTGAAAAACTCAAAATTTTCGCAGTTCTGATGCTCGAAACGAATAACTAGAACGGCCTAGGGGAAAACTACTCATGCCGTTGTAATCGGGCGAGTTTCTACTTTCAGATGCAACAGAAATTTTGCGTAATGGTCAATCCGTTCGCGAGATATGGCAGTTTTGAGGTAAGAAACGCTTGAAAAACTCAAAATTTTCGCAATTCTGATGCTCGAAACGAATAACTAGAACGGCCTAGGGGAAAACTACTCATACGGTTGTAATCGGGCGAGTTTCTACTTTCAGATGCAACAGAAATTTTGCGGATTGGTCAATCCGTTCGCGAGATATGGCAGTTTGGAGGTAAGAAACGCTAGAAAAACTCAAAATTTTCGCAGTTCTGATGCTCGAAACTAATAACTAGAACGGCCTAGGGGAAAACTACTCATACCGTTGTAATCGGGCGAGTTTCTACTTTCAGATGCAACAGAAATTTTGCGGATTGGTCAATCCGTTCGCGAGATATGGCAGTTTTCAGGTAAGAAACGCTTGAAAAACTCAAAATTTTCGCAGTTCTGATGCTCGAAACGAATAACTAGAACGGCCTAGGGGAAAACTACTCATACCGTTGTAATCGGGCGAGTTTCTACTTTCAGATGCAACAGAAATTTTGCTGAGTGGTCAATCCGTTCGCGAGATATGGCGATTTTGAGGTACGAAACGCTTGAAAAACTCAAAATTTTCGCAGTTCTGATGCTCGAAACGAATAACTAGAACGGCCTAGGGGAAAACTACTCATACCGTTGGAATCGGGCGAGCTCCTACTTTCAGATGCAACAGAAATTTTGCGGATTGGTCAATCCGTTCGCGAGATATGGCAGTTTGGAGGTAAGAAACGCTTGAAAAACTAAAAATTTTAGCAGTTCTGATGCTCGAAACGAATAACTAGAACGGCCTAGGGGAAAACTATTCATACCGTTGTAATCGGGCGAGTTTCTACTTTCAGATGCAACAGAAATTTTGCTGATTGGTCAATCCGTTCGCGAGATATGGCAGTTTGGAGGTAAGAAACGCTAGAAAAACTCAAAATTTTCGCAGTTCTGATGCTCGAAACCAATAACTAGAACGGCCTAGGGGAAAACTACTCATACCGTTGTAATCGGGCGAGTTTCTACTTTCAGTTGCAACAGAAATTTTGCGGATTGGTCAATCCTTTCGCGAGATATGGCAGTTTTCAGGTAAGAAACGCTTGAAAAACTCAAAATTTTCGCAGTTCTGATGCTCGAAACGAATAACTCGAACGGCCTAGGGGAAAACTACTCATACCGTTGTAATCGGGCGAGTTTCTACTTTCAGATGCAGCAGAAATTTTGCGGATTTGTCAATCCGTTCGCGAGATATGGCAGTTTTGAGGTAAGAAACGCTTGAAAAACTCAAAATTTTCGCAGTTCTGATGCTCGAAACGAATAACTCGAACGGCCTAGGGGAAAACTACTCATACCGTTGGAATCGGGCGAGTTTCTACTTTCAGATGCAACAGAAATTTTGCTGATTGGTCAATCCGTTCGCGAGATATGGCAGTTTTGAGGTAAGAAACGCTTGAAAAACTCAAAATTTTCGCAGTTCTGATGCTCGAAACGAATAACTCGAACGGCCTAGGGGAAAACTACTCATACCGTTGTAATCGGGCGAGTTTCTACTTTCAGATGCAGCAGAAATTTTGCGGATTTGTCAATCCGTTCGCGAGATATGGCAGTTTTGAGGTAAGAAACGCTTGAAAAACTCAAAATTTTCGCAGTTCTGATGCTCGAAACGAATAACTCGAACGGCCTAGGGGAAAACTACTCATACCGTTGGAATCGGGCGAGCTCCTACTTTCAGATGCAACAGAAATTTTGCGGATTGGTCAATCTGTTCGCGAGATATGGCAGTTTGGAGGTAAGAAACGCTTGAAAAACTCAAAATTTTCGCAGTTCTGATGCTCGAAACGAATAACTAGAACGGCCTAGGGGAAAACTATTCATACCGTTGTAATCGGGCGAGCTCCTACTTTCAGATGCAACAGAAATTTTGCGGATTGGTCAATCCGTTCGCGAGATATGGCAGTTTGGAGGTAAGAAACGCTTGAAAAACTCAAAATTTTCGCAATTCTGATGCTCGAAACGAATAACTAGAACGGCATAGGGGAAGACTACTCATACCGTTGTAATCGGGCGAGTTTCTGCTTTCAGATGCAACAGAAATTTTGCGGATTGGTCAATCCGTTCGCGAGATATGGCAGTTTTGAGGTAAGAAACGCTTGAAAAACTCAAAATTTTCGCAGTTCTGATGCTCGAAACGAATAACTAGAACGGCCTAGGGGAAAACTACTCATACCGTTGGAATCGGGCGAGCTCCTACTTTCAGATGCAACAGAAATTTTACGGATTGGTCAATCCGTTGGCGAGATATGGCAGTTTGGAGGTAAGAAACGCTTGAAAAACTAAAAATTTTCGCAGTTCTGATGCTCGAAACGAATAACTAGAACGGGCTAGGGGAAAACTACTCATACCGTTGTAATCGGGCGAGTTTCTACTTTCAGATGCAACAGAAATTTTGCTGATTGGTCAATCCGTTCGCGAGATATGGCAGTTTTGAAGTAAGAAACGCTTGAAAAACTAAAAATTTTCGCAGTTCTGATGCTCGAAACGAATAACTAGAACGGCCTAGTGGAAAACTACTCATACCGTTGTAATCGGGCGGGTTTCTACTTTCAGATGCAACAGAAATTTTGCGTATTGGTCAATCCGTTCGCGAGATATGGCAGTTTTGAGGTAAGAAACGCTTGAAAAACTCAAAATTTTCGCAATTCTGATGCTCGAAACGAATAACTAGAGCGGCCTAGGGGAAAACTACTCATACCGTTGTAATCGGGCGAGTTTCTACTTTCAGATGCAACAGAAATTTTGCGGATTGGTCAATCCGTTCGCGAGATATGGCAGTTTGGAGGTAAGAAACGCTTGAAAAACTCAAAATTTTCGCAGTTCTGATGCTCGAAACCAATAACTAGAACGGCCTAGGGGAAAACTACTCATAGCATTGTAATCGGGCGAGTTTCTACTTTCAGTTGCAACAGAAATTTTGCGGATTGGTCAATCCGTTCGCGAGATATGGCAGTTTTGAGGTAAGAAACGCTTGAAAAACTCAAAATTTTCGCAATTCTGATGCTCCAAACAAATAACTAGAACGGCCTAGGGGAAAACTACTCATACCGTTGTAATCGGGCGAGTTTCTACTTTCAGATGCAACAGAAATTTTGCGGATTGGTCAATCCGTTCGCGAGATATGGCAGTTTGGAGGTAAGAAACGCTTGAGAAACTCAAAATTTTCGCAGTTCTGATGCTCGAAACGAATAACTAGAACGGCCTAGGGGAAAACTACTCATACCGTTGTAATCGGGCGAGTTTCTACTTTCAGATGCAGCAGAAATTTTGCGGATTGGTCAATCCGTTCGCGAGATATGGCAGTTTTGAAGTAAGAAACGCTTGAAAAACTCAAAATTTTCGCAATTTTGATGCTCGAAACGAATAACTAGAACGGCATAGGGGAAAACTACTCATACCGTTGTAATCGGGCGAGTTTCTACTTTCAGATGCAACAGAAATTTTGCGGATTGGTCAATCCGTTCGCGAGATATGGCAGTTTTGAGGTAAGAAACGCTTGAAAAACTCAAAATTTTCGCAGTTCTGATGCTCGAAACGAATAACTAGAACGGCCTAGAGGAAAACTACTCATATCGTTGTAATCGGGCGAGTTTCTACTTTCAGATGCAACAGAAATTTTGCTGATTGGTCAATCCGTTCGCGAGATATGGCGATTTTGAGGTAAGAAACGCTTGAAAAACTCAAAATTTTCGCAGTTCTGATGCTCGAAACGAATAACTAGAACGGCCTAGGGGAAAACTACTCATACCGTTGTAATCGGGCGAGTTTCTACTTTCAGATGCAACAGAAATTTTGCGGATTGGTCAATCCGTTCGCGAGATATGGCAGTTTGGAAGTAAGAAACGCTTGAAAAACTAAAAATTTTAGCAGTTCTGATGCTCGAAACGAATAACTAGAACGGCCTAGGGGAAAACTATTCATACCGTTGTAATCGGGCGAGTTTCTACTTTCAGATGCAACAGAAATTTTGCTGATTGGTCAATCCGTTCGCGAGATATGGCAGTTTGGAGGTAAGAAACGCTAGAAAAACTCAAAATTTTCGCAATTCTGATGCTCCAAACAAATAACTAGAACGGCCTAGGGGAAAACTACTCATACCGTTGTAATCGGGCGAGTTTCTACTTTCAGATGCAACAGAAATTTTGCGGATTGGTCAATCCGTTCGCGAGATATGGCAGTTTGGAGGTAAGAAACGCTTGAGAAACTCAAAATTTTCGCAGTTCTGATGCTCGAAACGAATAACTAGAACGGCCTAGGGGAAAACTACTCATACCGTTGTAATCGGGCGAGTTTCTACTTTCAGATGCAGCAGAAATTTTGCGGATTGGTCAATCCGTTCGCGAGATATGGCAGTTTTGAAGTAAGAAACGCTTGAAAAACTCAAAATTTTCGCAATTTTGATGCTCGAAACGAATAACTAGAACGGCATAGGGGAAAACTACTCATACCGTTGTAATCGGGCGAGTTTCTACTTTCAGATGCAACAGAAATTTTGCGGATTGGTCAATCCGTTCGCGAGATATGGCAGTTTTGAGGTAAGAAACGCTTGAAAAACTCAAAATTTTCGCAGTTCTGATGCTCGAAACGAATAACTAGAACGGCCTAGAGGAAAACTACTCATATCGTTGTAATCGGGCGAGTTTCTACTTTCAGATGCAACAGAAATTTTGCTGATTGGTCAATCCGTTCGCGAGATATGGCGATTTTGAGGTAAGAAACGCTTGAAAAACTCAAAATTTTCGCAGTTCTGATGCTCGAAACGAATAACTAGAACGGCCTAGGGGAAAACTACTCATACCGTTGTAATCGGGCGAGTTTCTACTTTCAGATGCAACAGAAATTTTGCGGATTGGTCAATCCGTTCGCGAGATATGGCAGTTTGGAGGTAAGAAACGCTTGAGAAACTCAAAATTTTCGCAGTTCTGATGCTCGAAACGAATAACTAGAACGGCCTAGGGGAAAACTTCTCATGCCGTTGTAATCGGGCAAGTTTCTACTTTCAGATGCAACAGAAATTTTGCGGATTGGTCAATCCGTTCGCGAGATATGGCATTTTTGAGGTAAGAAAGGCTTGAAAAACTCAAAATTTTCGCAGTTCTGATGCTCGAAACGAATAACTCGAACGGCCTAGGGGAAAACTACTCGAACCGTTGTAATCGGGCGAGTTTCTACCTTCAGATGCAGCAGAAATTTTGCGGATTGGTCAATCCGTTCGCGAGATATGGCAGTTTTGAGATAAGAAACGCTTGAAAAACTCAAAATTTTCGCAGTTCTGATGCTCGAAACGAATAACTCGAACGGCCTAGGGGAAAACTACTCATACCGTTGGAATCGGGCGAGCTCCTACTTTCAGATGCAACAGAAATTTTGCGGATTGGTCAATCCGTTCGCGAGATATGGCAGTTTGGAAGTAAGAAACGCTTGAAAAACTAAAAATTTTAGCAGTTCTGATGCTCGAAACGAATAACTAGAACGGCCTAGGGGAAAACTATTCATACCGTTGTAATCGGGCGAGTTTCTACTTTCAGATGCAACAGAAATTTTGCTGATTGGTCAATCCGTTCGCGAGATATGGCAGTTTGGAGGTAAGAAACGCTAGAAAAACTCAAAATTTTCGCAATTCTGATGCTCCAAACAAATAACTAGAACGGCCTAGGGGAAAACTACTCATACCGTTGTAATCGGGCGAGTTTCTACTTTCAGATGCAACAGAAATTTTGCGGATTGGTCAATCCGTTCGCGAGATATGGCAGTTTGGAGGTAAGAAACGCTTGAGAAACTCAAAATTTTCGCAGTTCTGATGCTCGAAACGAATAACTAGAACGGCCTAGGGGAAAACTACTCATACCGTTGTAATCGGGCGAGTTTCTACTTTCAGATGCAGCAGAAATTTTGCGGATTGGTCAATCCGTTCGCGAGATATGGCAGTTTTGAAGTAAGAAACGCTTGAAAAACTCAAAATTTTCGCAATTTTGATGCTCGAAACGAATAACTAGAACGGCATAGGGGAAAACTACTCATACCGTTGTAATCGGGCGAGTTTCTACTTTCAGATGCAACAGAAATTTTGCGGATTGGTCAATCCGTTCGCGAGATATGGCAGTTTTGAGGTAAGAAACGCTTGAAAAACTCAAAATTTTCGCAGTTCTGATGCTCGAAACGAATAACTAGAACGGCCTAGAGGAAAACTACTCATATCGTTGTAATCGGGCGAGTTTCTACTTTCAGATGCAACAGAAATTTTGCTGATTGGTCAATCCGTTCGCGAGATATGGCGATTTTGAGGTAAGAAACGCTTGAAAAACTCAAAATTTTCGCAGTTCTGATGCTCGAAACGAATAACTAGAACGGCCTAGGGGAAAACTACTCATACCGTTGTAATCGGGCGAGTTTCTACTTTCAGATGCAACAGAAATTTTGCGGATTGGTCAATCCGTTCGCGAGATATGGCAGTTTGGAGGTAAGAAACGCTTGAGAAACTCAAAATTTTCGCAGTTCTGATGCTCGAAACGAATAACTAGAACGGCCTAGGGGAAAACTTCTCATGCCGTTGTAATCGGGCAAGTTTCTACTTTCAGATGCAACAGAAATTTTGCGGATTGGTCAATCCGTTCGCGAGATATGGCATTTTTGAGGTAAGAAAGGCTTGAAAAACTCAAAATTTTCGCAGTTCTGATGCTCGAAACGAATAACTCGAACGGCCTAGGGGAAAACTACTCGAACCGTTGTAATCGGGCGAGTTTCTACTTTCAGATGCAGCAGAAATTTTGCGGATTGGTCAATCCGTTCGCGAGATATGGCAGTTTTGAGATAAGAAACGCTTGAAAAACTCAAAATTATCGCAGTTCTGATGCTCGAAACGAATAACTCGAACGGCCTAGGGGAAAACTACTCATACCGTTGGAATCGGGCGAGCTCCTACTTTCAGATGCAACAGAAATTTTGCGGATTGGTCAATCCGTTCGCGAGATATGGCAGTTTGGAGGTAAGAAACGCTTGAAAAACTAAAAATTTTAGCAGTTCTGATGCTCGAAACGAATAACTAGAACGGCCTAGGGGAAAACTATTCATACCGTTGTAATCGGGCGAGTTTCTACTTTCAGATGCAAAAGAAATTTTGCTGATTGGTCAATCCGTTCGCGAGATATGGCAGTTTGGAGGTAAGAAACGCTAGAAAAACTCAAAATTTTCGCAGTTCTGATGCTCGAAACCAATAACTAGAACGGCCTAGGGGAAAACTACTCATACCGTTGTAATCGGGCGAGTTTCTACTTTCAGTTGCAACAGAAATTTTGCGGATTGGTCAATCCGTTCGCGAGATATGGCAGTTTTCAGGTAAGAAACGCTTGAAAAACTCAAAATTTTCGCAGTTCTGATGCTCGAAACGAATAACTCGAACGGCCTAGGGGAAAACTACTCATACCGTTGTAATCGGGCGAGTTTCTACTTTCAGATGCAGCAGAAATTTTGCGGATTTGTCAATCCGTTCGCGAGATATGGCAGTTTTGAGGTAAGAAACGCTTGAAAAACTCAAAATTTTCGCAGTTCTGATGCTCGAAACGAATAACTCGAACGGCCTAGGGGAAAACTACTCATACCGTTGGAATCGGGCGAGCTCCTACTTTCAGATGCAACAGAAATTTTGCGGATTGGTCAATCCGTTCGCGAGATATGGCAGTTTGGAGATAAGAAACGCTTGAAAAACTAAAAATTTTAGCAGTTCTGATGCTCGAAACGAATTACTAGAACGGTCTAGGGGAAAACTATTCATACCGTTGTAATCGGGCGAGCTCCTACTTTCAGATGCAACAGAAATTTTGCGGATTGTTCAATCCGTTCGCGAGATATGGCAGTTTGGAGGTAAGAAACGCTTGAAAAACTCAAAATTTTCGCAGTTCTGATGCTCGAAACGAATAACTAGAACGGCCTAGGGGAAAACTACTCATACCGTTGTAATCGGGCGAGTTTCTACTTTCAGATGCAGCAGAAATTTTGCGGATTGGTCAATCTGTTCGCGAGATATGATAGTTTGGAGGTAAGAAACGCTTGAAAAACTCAAAATTTTCGCAGTTCTGATCCTCGAAACCAATAACTAGAACGGTCTAGGGGAAAACTACTCATAGCATTGTGATCGGGCGAGTTTCTACTTTCAGTTGCAACAGAAATTTTGCTGATTGGTCAATCCGTTCGCGAGATATGGCGATTTTGAGGTAAGAAACGCTTGAGAAACTCAAAATTTTCGCAGTTCTGATGCTCGAAACGAATAACTAGAACGGCCTAGGGGAAAACTTCTCATGCCGTTGTAATCGGGCAAGTTTCTACTTTCAGATGCAACAGAAATTTTGCGGATTGGTCAATCCGTTCGCGAGATATGGCAGTTTTGAGGTAAGAAACGCTTGAAAAACTCAAAATTTTCGCAGTTCTGATGCTCGAAACGAATAACTAGAACGGCCTAGGGGAAAACAACTCATACCGTTGTAATCGGGCGAGTTTCTACTTTCAGATGCAGCAGAAATTTTGCGGATTGGTCAATCCGTTCGCGAGATATGGCAGTTTTGAGGTAAGAAACGCTTGAAAAACTAAAAATTTTCGCAGTTCTGATGCTCGAAACGAATAACTAGAACGGCCTAGTGGAAAACTACTCATACCGTTGTAATCGGGCGGGTTTCTACTTTCAGATGCAACAGAAATTTTGCGTATTGGTCAATCCGTTCGCGAGATATGGCAGTTTTGAGGTAAGAAACGCTTGAAAAACTCAAAATTTTCGCAATTCTGATGCTCGAAACGAATAACTAGAGCGGCCTAGGAGAAAGCTACTCATACGGTTGTAATCGGGCGAGTTTCTACTTTCAGATGCTACAGAAATTTTGCGGATTGGTCAATCCGTTCGCGAGATATGGCAGTTTGGAGGTAAGAAACGCTTGAAAAACTCAAAATTTTCGCAGTTCTGATGCTCGAAACCAATAACTAGAACGGCCTAGGGGAAAACTACTCATAGCATTGTAATCGGGCGAGTTTCTACTTTCAGTTGCAACAGAAATTTTGCGGATTGGTCAATCCGTTCGCGAGATATGGCAGTTTTGAGGTAAGAAACGCTTGAAAAACTCAAAATTTTCGCAATTCTGATGCTCCAAACAAATAACTAGAACGGCCTAGGGGAAAACTACTCATACCGTTGTAATCGGGCGAGTTTCTACTTTCAGATGCAACAGAAATTTTGCGGATTGGTCAATCCGTTCGCGAGATATGGCAGTTTGGAGGTAAGAAACGCTTGAGAAACTCAAAATTTTCGCAGTTCTGATGCTCGAAACGAATAACTAGAACGGCCTAGGGGAAAACTACTCATACCGTTGTAATCGGGCGAGTTTCTACTTTCAGATGCAGCAGAAATTTTGCGGATTGGTCAATCCGTTCGCGAGATATGGCAGTTTTGAGGTAAGAAACGCTTGAAAAACTAAAAATTTTCGCAGTTCTGATGCTCGAAACGAATAACTAGAACGGCCTAGTGGAAAACTACTCATACCGTTGTAATCGGGCGGGTTTCTACTTTCAGATGCAACAGAAATTTTGCGTATTGGTCAATCCGTTCGCGAGATATGGCAGTTTTGAGGTAAGAAACGCTTGAAAAACTCAAAATTTTCGCAGTTCTGATGCTCGAAACGAATAACTAGAGCGGCCTAGGGGAAAACTACTCATACGGTTGTAATCGGGCGAGTTTCTACTTTCAGATGCAACAGAAATTTTGCGGATTGGTCAATCCGTTCGCGAGATATGGCAGTTTGGAGGTAAGAAACGCTAGAAAAACTCAAAATTTTCGCAGTTCTGATCCTCGAAACCAATAACTAGAACGGCCTAGGGGAAAACTACTCATAGCATTGTGATCGGGCGAGTTTCTACTTTCAGTTGCAACAGAAATTTTGCTGATTGGTCAATCCGTTCGCGAGATATGGCGATTTTGAGGTAAGAAACGCTTGAGAAACTCAAAATTTTCGCAGTTCTGATGCTCGAAACGAATAACTAGAACGGCCTAGGGGAAAACTTCTCATGCCGTTGTAATCGGGCAAGTTTCTACTTTCAGATGCAACAGAAATTTTGCGGATTGGTCAATCCGTTCGCGAGATATGGCAGTTTTGAGGTAAGAAACGCTTGAAAAACTCAAAATTTTCGCAGTTCTGATGCTCGAAACGAATAACTAGAACGGCCTAGGGGAAAACTACTGATACCGTTGTAATCGGGCGAGTTTCTACTTTCAGATGCAGCAGAAATTTTGCGGATTGGTCAATCCGTTCGCGAGATATGGCAGTTTTGAGGTAAGAAACGCTTGAAAAACTCAAAATTTTCGCAATTCTGATGCTCGAAACGAATAACTAGAACGGCATAGGGGAAAACTACTCATACCGTTGTAATCGGGCGAGTTTCTACTTTCAGATGCAGCAGAAATTTTGCGGATTGGTCAATCCGTTCGCGAGATATGGCAGTTTTGAGGTAAGAAACGCTTGAAAAACTAAAAATTTTCGCAGTTCTGATGCTCGAAACGAATAACTAGAACGGCCTAGAGGAAAACTACTCATATCGTTGTAATCGGGCGAGTTTCTACTTTCAGATGCAACAGAAATTTTGCTGATTGGTCAATCCGTTCGCGAGATATGGCGATTTTGAGGTAAGAAACGCTTGAAAAACTCAAAATTTTCGCAGTTCTGATGCCCGAAACGAATAACTAGAACGGCCTAGGGGAAAACTACTCATACCGTTGTAATCGGGCGAGTTTCTACTTTCAGATGCAACAGAAATTTTGCGGATTGGTCAATCCGTTCGGGAGATATGGCAGTTTGGAGGTAAGAAACGCTTGAGAAACTCAAAATTTTCGCAGTTCTGATGCTCGAAACGAATAACTAGAACGGCCTAGGGGAAAACTACTCATACCGTTGTAATCGGGCGAGTTTCTACTTTCAGATGCAGTAGAAATTTTGCGGATTGGTCAATCCGTTCGCGAGATATGGCAGTTTTGAGGTAAGAAACGCTTGAAAAACTCAAAATTTTCGCAATTCTGATGCTCGAAACGAATAACTAGAACGGCATAGGGGAAAACTACTCATACCGTTGTAATCGGGCGAGTTTCTACTTTCAGATGCAACAGAAATTTTGCGGATTGGTCAATCCGTTCGCGAGATATGGCAGTTTTGAGGTAAGAAACGCTTGAAAAACTCAAAATTTTCGCAGTTCTGATGCTCGAAACGAATAACTAGAACGGCCTAGAGGAAAACTACTCATATCGTTGTAATCGGGCGAGTTTCTACTTTCAGATGCAACAGAAATTTTGCTGATTGGTCAATCCGTTCGCGAG
Organism: Ptiloglossa arizonensis; assembly: GCF_051014685.1. NCBI lineage: Eukaryota > Metazoa > Arthropoda > Insecta > Hymenoptera > Colletidae > Ptiloglossa > Ptiloglossa arizonensis. The sequence continues at coordinate 325,258 of NW_027478496.1, forward strand.
ATATGGCGATTTTGAGGTAAGAAACGCTTGAAAAACTCAAAATTTTCGCAGTTCTGATGCCCGAAACGAATAACTAGAACGGCCTAGGGGAAAACTACTCATACCGTTGTAATCGGGCGAGTTTCTACTTTCAGATGCAACAGAAATTTTGCGGATTGGTCAATCCGTTCGCGAGATATGGCAGTTTGGAGGTAAGAAACGCTTGAGAAACTCAAAATTTTCGCAGTTCTGATGCTCGAAACGAATAACTAGAACGGCCTAGGGGAAAACTTCTCATGCCGTTGTAATCGGGCAAGTTTCTACTTTCAGATGCAACAGAAATTTTGCGGATTGGTCAATCCGTTCGCGAGATATGGCAGTTTTGAGGTAAGAAACGCTTGAAAAACTCAAAATTTTCGCAATTCTGATGCTCGAAACGAATAACTAGAACGGCATAGGGGAAAACTACTCATACCGTTGTAATCGGGCGAGTTTCTACTTTCAGATGCAACAGAAATTTTGCGGATTGGTCAATCCGTTCGCGAGATATGGCAGTTTTGAGGTAAGAAACGCTTGAAAAACTCAAAATTTTCGCAGTTCTGATGCTCGAAACGAATAACTAGAACGGCCTAGGGGAAAACTACTCATACCGTTGTAATCGGGCGAGTTTCTACTTTCAGATGCAACAGAAATTTTGCGGATTGGTCAATCCGTTCGCGAGATATGGCAGTTTGGAGGTAAGAAACGCTTGAGAAACTCAAAATTTTCGCAGTTCTGATGCTCGAAACGAATTACTAGAACGGCCTAGGGGAAAACTACTCATACCGTTGTAATCGGGCGAGTTTCTACTTTCAGATGCAACAGAAATTTTGCTGATTGGTCAATCCGTTCGCGAGATATGGCATTTTTGAGGTAAGAAAGGCTTGAAAAACTCAAAATTTTCGCAGTTCTGATGCTCGAAACGAATAACTCGAACGGCCTAGGGGAAAACTACTCATACCGTTGTAATCGGGCGAGTTTCTACTTTCAGATGCAGCAGAAATTTTGCGGATTGGTCAATCCGTTCGCGAGATATGGCAGTTTTGAGGTAAGAAACGCTTGAAAAACTAAAAATTTTAGCAGTTCTGATGCTCGAAACGAATAACTAGAACGGCCTAGGGGAAAACTATTCATACCGTTGCAATCGGGCGAGTTTCTACTTTCAGATGCAACAGAAATTTTGCTGATTGGTCAATCCGTTCGCGAGATATGGCAGTTTGGAGGTAAGAAACGCTAGAAAAACTCAAAATTTTCGCAGTTCTGATGCTCGAAACCAATAACTAGAACGGCCTAGGGGAAAACTACTCATACCGTTGTAATCGGGCGGGTTTCTACTTTCAGTTGCAACAGAAATTTTGCGGATTGGTCAATCCGTTCGCGAGATATGGCAGTTTTCAGGTAAGAAACGCTTGAAAAACTCAAAATTTTCGCAGTTCTGATGCTCGAAACGAATAACTCGAACGGCCTAGGGGAAAACTACTCATACCGTTGTAATCGGGCGAGTTTCTACTTTCAGATGCAGCAGAAATTTTGCGGATTTGTCAATCCGTTCGCGAGATATGGCAGTTTGGAGGTAAGAAACGCTTGAAAAACTAAAAATTTTCGCAGTTCTGATGCTCGAAACGAATAACTAGAACGGCCTAGGGGAAAACTACTCATACCGTTGTAATCGGGCGAGTTTCTACTTTCAGATGCAACAGAAATTTTGCTGATTGGTCAATCCGTTCGCGAGATATGGCAGTTTTGAGGTAAGAAACGCTTGAAAAACTAAAAATTTTCGCAGTTCTGATGCTCGAAACGAATAACTAGAACGGCCTAGTGGAAAACTACTCATACCGTTGTAATCGGGCGGGTTTCTACTTTCAGATGCAACAGAAATTTTGCGTATTGGTCAATCCATTCGCGAGATATGGCAGTTTTGAGGTAAGAAACGCTTGAAAAACTCAAAATTTTCGCAATTCTGATGCTCGAAACGAATAACTAGAGCGGCCTAGGGGAAAACTACTCAATTGGTTGTAATCGGGCGAGTTTCTACTTTCAGATGCAACAGAAATTTTGCGGATTGGTCAATCCATTCGCGAGATATGGCAGTTTGGAGGTAAGAAACGCTTGAAAAACTCAAAATTTTCGCAGTTCTGATGCTCGAAACGAATAACTAGAACGGCCTAGGGGAAAACTACTCATACCGTTGTAATCGGGCGAGTTTCTACTTTCAGATGCAACAGAAATTTTGCTGATTGGTCAATCCGTTCGCGAGATATGGCAGTTTTGAGGTAAGAAACGCTGGAAAAACTCAAAATTTTCGCAGTTCTGATGCTCGAAACGAATAACTAGAACGGCCTAGGGGAAAACTACTCATAGCATTGTAATCGGGCGAGTTTCTGCTTTCAGTTGCAACAGAAATTTTGCGGATTGGTCAATCCGTTCGCGAGATATGTCAGTTTTGAGGTAAGAAACGCTTGAAAAACTCAAAATTTTCGCAATTCTGATGCTCCAAACAAATAACTAGAACGGCCTAGGGGAAAACTACTCATACCGTTGTAATCGGGCGAGTTTCTACTTTCAGATGCAGCAGAAATTTTGCGGATTGGTCAATCCGTTCGCGAGATATGGCAGTTTTGAGGTAAGAAACGCTTGAAAAACTCAAAATTTTCGCAATTCTGATGCTCGAAACGAATAACTAGAACGGCATAGGGGAAAACTACTCATACCGTTGTAATCGGGCGAGTTTCTGCTTTCAGATGCAACAGAAATTTTGCGGATTGGTCAATCCGTTCGCGAGATATGGCAGTTTTGAGGTAAGAAACGCTTGAAAAACTCAAAATTTTCGCAGTTCTGATGCTCGAAACGAATAACTAGAACGGCCTAGGGGAAAACTACTCATACCGTTGGAATCGGGCGAGCTCCTACTTTCAGATGCAACAGAAATTTTTCGCGGATTGGTCAATCCGTTCGCGAGATATGGCAGTTTGGAGGTAAGAAACGCTTGAAAAACTAAAAATTTTCGCAGTTCTGATGCTCGAAACGAATAACTAGAACGGCCTAGGGGAAAACTTCTCATGCCGTTGTAATCGGGCAAGTTTCTACTTTCAGATGCAACAGAAATTTTGCGGATTGGTCAATCCGTTCGCGAGATATGGCAGTTTTGAGGTAAGAAACGCTTGAAAAACTCAAAATTTTCGCAGTTCTGATGCTCGAAACGAATAACTAGAACGGCCTAGGGGAAAACTACTCATACCGTTGTAATCGGGCGAGTTTCTACTTTCAGATGCAGCAGAAATTTTGCGGATTGGTCAATCCGTTCGCGAGATATGGCAGTTTTGAGGTAAGAAACGCTTGAAAAACTCAAAATTTTCGCAATTCTGATGCTCGAAACGAATAACTAGAACGGCATAGGGGAAAACTACTCATACCGTTGTAATCGGGCGAGTTTCTGCTTTCAGATGCAACAGAAATTTTGCGGATTGGTCAATCCGTTCGCGAGATATGGCAGTTTTGAGGTAAGAAACGCTTGAAAAACTCAAAATTTTCGCAGTTCTGATGCTCGAAACGAATAACTAGAACGGCCTAGGGGAAAACTACTCATACCGTTGGAATCGGGCGAGCTCCTACTTTCAGATGCAACAGAAATTTTACGGATTGGTCAATCCGTTCGCGAGATATGGCAGTTTTGAGGTAAGAAACGCTTGAAAAACTCAAAATTTTCGCAATTCTGATTCTCGAAACGAATAACTAGAGCGGCCTAGGGGAAAACTACTCATACGGTTGTAATCGGGCGAGTTTCTACTTTCAGATGCAACAGAAATTTTGCGGATTGGTCAATCCGTTCGCGAGATATGGCAGTTTGGAGGTAAGAAACGCTTGAAAAACTCAAAATTTTCGCAGTTCTGATGCTCGAAACCAATAACTAGAACGGCCTAGGGGAAAACTACTCATAGCATTGTAATCGGGCGAGTTTCTACTTTCAGTTGCAACAGAAATTTTGCGGATTGGTCAATCCGTTCGCGAGATATGGCAGTTTTGAGGTAAGAAACGCTTGAAAAACTCAAAATTTTCGCAATTCTGATGCTCCAAACAAATAACTAGAACGGCCTAGGGGAAAACTACTCATACCGTTGTAATCGGGCGAGTTTCTACTTTCAGATGCAACAGAAATTTTGCGGATTGGTCAATCCGTTCGCGAGATATGGCAGTTTGGAGGTAAGAAACGCTTGAGAAACTCAAAATTTTCGCAGTTCTGATGCTCGAAACGAATAACTAGAACGGCCTAGGGGAAAACTACTCATACCGTTGTAATCGGGCGAGTTTCTACTTTCAGATGCAGCAGAAATTTTGCGGATTGGTCAATCCGTTCGCGAGATATGGCAGTTTTGAGGTAAGAAACGCATGAAAAACTCAAAATTTTCGCAATTCTGATGCTCGAAACGAATAACTAGAACGGCATAGGGGAAAACTACTCATACCGTTGTAATCGGGCGAGTTTCTACTTTCAGATGCAACAGAAATTTTGCGGATTGGTCAATCCGTTCGCGAGATATGGCAGTTTTGAGGTAAGAAACGCTTGAAAAACTCAAAATTTTCGCAGTTCTGATGCTCGAAACGAATAACTAGAACGGCCTAGGGGAAAACTACTCATATCGTTGTAATCGGGCGAGTTTCTACTTTCAGATGCAACAGAAATTTTGCTGATTGGTCAATCCGTTCGCGAGATATGGCGATTTTGAGGTAAGAAACGCTTGAAAAACTCAAAATTTTCGCAGTTCTGATGCTCGAAACGACTAACTAGAACGGCCTAGGGGAAAACTACTCATACCGTTGTAATCGGGCGAGTTTCTACTTTCAGATGCAACAGAAATTTTGCGGATTGGTCAATCCGTTCGCGAGATATGGCAGTTCGGAGGTAAGAAACGCTTGAGAAACTCAAAATTTTCGCAGTTCTGATGCTCGAAACGAATAACTAGAACGGCCTAGGGGAAAACTTCTCATGCCGTTGTAATCGGGCAAGTTTCTACTTTCAGATGCAACAGAAATTTTGCGGATTGGTCAATCCGTTCGCGAGATATGGCAGTTTTGAGGTAAGAAACGCTTGAAAAACTCAAAATTTTCGCAATTCTGATGCTCGAAACGAATAACTAGAACGGCATAGGGGAAAACTACTCATACCGTTGTAATCGGGCGAGTTTCTACTTTCAGATGCAACAGAAATTTTGCGGATTGGTCAATCCGTTCGCGAGATATGGCAGTTTTGAGGTAAGAAACGCTTGAAAAACTCAAAATTTTCGCAGTTCTGATGCTCGAAACGAATAACTAGAACGGCCTAGGGGAAAACTACTCATACCGTTGTAATCGGGCGAGTTTCTACTTTCAGATGCAACAGAAATTTTGCGGATTGGTCAATCCGTTCGCGAGATATGGCAGTTTGGAGGTAAGAAACGCTTGAGAAACTCAAAATTTTCGCAGTTCTGATGCTCGAAACGAATAACTAGAACGGCCTAGGGGAAAACTTCTCATGCCGTTGTAATCGGGCAAGTTTCTACTTTCAGATGCAACAGAAATTTTGCGGGTTGGTCAATCCGTTCGCGAGATATGGCAGTTTTGAGGTAAGAAACGCTTGAAAAACTCAAAATTTTCGCAGTTCTGATGCTCGAAACGAATAACTAGAACGGCCTAGGGGAAAACTACTCATATCGTTGTAATCGGGCGAGTTTCTACTTTCAGATGCAACAGAAATTTTGCGGATTGGTCAATCCGTTCGCGAGATATGGCAGTTTTGAGGTAAGAAACGCTTGAAAAACTCAAAATTTTCGCAGTTCTGATGCTCGAAACGAATAACTCGAACGGCCTAGGGGAAAACTACTCATACCGTTGGAATCGGGCGAGTTTCTACTTTCAGATGCAACAGAAATTTTGCTGATTGGTCAATCCGTTCGCGAGATATGGCAGTTTTGAGGTAAGAAACGCTTGAAAAACTCAAAATTTTCGCAGTTCTGATGCTCGAAACGAATAACTCGAACGGCCTAGGGGAAAACTACTCATACCGTTGTAATCGGGCGAGTTTCTACTTTCAGATGCAGCAGAAATTTTGCGGATTTGTCAATCCGTTCGCGAGATATGGCAGTTTTGAGGTAAGAAACGCTTGAAAAACTCAAAATTTTCGCAGTTCTGATGCTCGAAACGAATAACTCGAACGGCCTAGGGGAAAACTACTCATACCGTTGGAATCGGGCGAGCTCCTACTTTCAGATGCAACAGAAATTTTGCGGATTGGTCAATCTGTTCGCGAGATATGGCAGTTTGGAGGTAAGAAACGCTTGAAAAACTCAAAATTTTCGCAGTTCTGATGCTCGAAACGAATAACTAGAACGGCCTAGGGGAAAACTATTCATACCGTTGTAATCGGGCGAGCTCCTACTTTCAGATGCAACAGAAATTTTGCGGATTGGTCAATCCGTTCGCGAGATATGGCAGTTTGGAGGTAAGAAACGCTTGAAAAACTCAAAATTTTCGCAATTCTGATGCTCGAAACGAATAACTAGAACGGCATAGGGGAAAACTACTCATACCGTTGTAATCGGGCGAGTTTCTGCTTTCAGATGCAACAGAAATTTTGCGGATTGGTCAATCCGTTCGCGAGATATGGCAGTTTTGAGGTAAGAAACGCTTGAAAAACTCAAAATTTTCGCAGTTCTGATGCTCGAAACGAATAACTAGAACGGCCTAGGGGAAAACTACTCATACCGTTGGAATCGGGCGAGCTCCTACTTTCAGATGCAACAGAAATTTTACGGATTGGTCAATCCGTTGGCGAGATATGGCAGTTTGGAGGTAAGAAACGCTTGAAAAACTAAAAATTTTCGCAGTTCTGATGCTCGAAACGAATAACTAGAACGGCCTAGGGGAAAACTACTCATACCGTTGTAATCGGGCGAGTTTCTACTTTCAGATGCAACAGAAATTTTGCTGATTGGTCAATCCGTTCGCGAGATATGGCAGTTTTGAAGTAAGAAACGCTTGAAAAACTAAAAATTTTCGCAGTTCTGATGCTCGAAACGAATAACTAGAACGGCCTAGTGGAAAACTACTCATACCGTTGTAATCGGGCGGGTTTCTACTTTCAGATGCAACAGAAATTTTGCGTATTGGTCAATCCGTTCGCGAGATATGGCAGTTTTGAGGTAAGAAACGCTTGAAAAACTCAAAATTTTCGCAATTCTGATGCTCGAAACGAATAACTAGAGCGGCCTAGGGGAAAACTACTCATACGGTTGTAATCGGGCGAGTTTCTACTTTCAGATGCAACAGAAATTTTGCGGATTGGTCAATCCGTTCGCGAGATATGGCAGTTTGGAGGTAAGAAACGCTTGAAAAACTCAAAATTTTCGCAGTTCTGATGCTCGAAACCAATAACTAGAACGGCCTAGGGGAAAACTACTCATAGCATTGTAATCGGGCGAGTTTCTACTTTCAGTTGCAACAGAAATTTTGCGGATTGGTCAATCCGTTCGCGAGATATGGCAGTTTTGAGGTAAGAAACGCTTGAAAAACTCAAAATTTTCGCAATTCTGATGCTCCAAACAAATAACTAGAACGGCCTAGGGGAAAACTACTCATACCGTTGTAATCGGGCGAGTTTCTACTTTCAGATGCAACAGAAATTTTGCGGATTGGTCAATCCGTTCGCGAGATATGGCAGTTTGGAGGTAAGAAACGCTTGAGAAACTCAAAATTTTCGCAGTTCTGATGCTCGAAACGAATAACTAGAACGGCCTAGGGGAAAACTACTCATACCGTTGTAATCGGGCGAGTTTCTACTTTCAGATGCAGCAGAAATTTTGCGGATTGGTCAATCCGTTCGCGAGATATGGCAGTTTTGAAGTAAGAAACGCTTGAAAAACTCAAAATTTTCGCAATTTTGATGCTCGAAACGAATAACTAGAACGGCATAGGGGAAAACTACTCATACCGTTGTAATCGGGCGAGTTTCTACTTTCAGATGCAACAGAAATTTTGCGGATTGGTCAATCCGTTCGCGAGATATGGCAGTTTTGAGGTAAGAAACGCTTGAAAAACTCAAAATTTTCGCAGTTCTGATGCTCGAAACGAATAACTAGAACGGCCTAGAGGAAAACTACTCATATCGTTGTAATCGGGCGAGTTTCTACTTTCAGATGCAACAGAAATTTTGCTGATTGGTCAATCCGTTCGCGAGATATGGCGATTTTGAGGTAAGAAACGCTTGAAAAACTCAAAATTTTCGCAGTTCTGATGCTCGAAACGAATAACTAGAACGGCCTAGGGGAAAACTACTCATACCGTTGTAATCGGGCGAGTTTCTACTTTCAGATGCAACAGAAATTTTGCGGATTGGTCAATCCGTTCGCGAGATATGGCAGTTTGGAGGTAAGAAACGCTTGAGAAACTCAAAATTTTCGCAGTTCTGATGCTCGAAACGAATAACTAGAACGGCCTAGGGGAAAACTTCTCATGCCGTTGTAATCGGGCAAGTTTCTACTTTCAGATGCAACAGAAATTTTGCGGATTGGTCAATCCGTTCGCGAGATATGGCATTTTTGAGGTAAGAAAGGCTTGAAAAACTCAAAATTTTCGCAGTTCTGATGCTCGAAACGAATAACTCGAACGGCCTAGGGGAAAACTACTCGAACCGTTGTAATCGGGCGAGTTTCTACCTTCAGATGCAGCAGAAATTTTGCGGATTGGTCAATCCGTTCGCGAGATATGGCAGTTTTGAGATAAGAAACGCTTGAAAAACTCAAAATTTTCGCAGTTCTGATGCTCGAAACGAATAACTCGAACGGCCTAGGGGAAAACTACTCATACCGTTGGAATCGGGCGAGCTCCTACTTTCAGATGCAACAGAAATTTTGCGGATTGGTCAATCCGTTCGCGAGATATGGCAGTTTGGAAGTAAGAAACGCTTGAAAAACTAAAAATTTTAGCAGTTCTGATGCTCGAAACGAATAACTAGAACGGCCTAGGGGAAAACTATTCATACCGTTGTAATCGGGCGAGTTTCTACTTTCAGATGCAACAGAAATTTTGCTGATTGGTCAATCCGTTCGCGAGATATGGCAGTTTGGAGGTAAGAAACGCTAGAAAAACTCAAAATTTTCGCAATTCTGATGCTCCAAACAAATAACTAGAACGGCCTAGGGGAAAACTACTCATACCGTTGTAATCGGGCGAGTTTCTACTTTCAGATGCAACAGAAATTTTGCGGATTGGTCAATCCGTTCGCGAGATATGGCAGTTTGGAGGTAAGAAACGCTTGAGAAACTCAAAATTTTCGCAGTTCTGATGCTCGAAACGAATAACTAGAACGGCCTAGGGGAAAACTACTCATACCGTTGTAATCGGGCGAGTTTCTACTTTCAGATGCAGCAGAAATTTTGCGGATTGGTCAATCCGTTCGCGAGATATGGCAGTTTTGAAGTAAGAAACGCTTGAAAAACTCAAAATTTTCGCAATTTTGATGCTCGAAACGAATAACTAGAACGGCATAGGGGAAAACTACTCATACCGTTGTAATCGGGCGAGTTTCTACTTTCAGATGCAACAGAAATTTTGCGGATTGGTCAATCCGTTCGCGAGATATGGCAGTTTTGAGGTAAGAAACGCTTGAAAAACTCAAAATTTTCGCAGTTCTGATGCTCGAAACGAATAACTAGAACGGCCTAGAGGAAAACTACTCATATCGTTGTAATCGGGCGAGTTTCTACTTTCAGATGCAACAGAAATTTTGCTGATTGGTCAATCCGTTCGCGAGATATGGCGATTTTGAGGTAAGAAACGCTTGAAAAACTCAAAATTTTCGCAGTTCTGATGCTCGAAACGAATAACTAGAACGGCCTAGGGGAAAACTACTCATACCGTTGTAATCGGGCGAGTTTCTACTTTCAGATGCAACAGAAATTTTGCGGATTGGTCAATCCGTTCGCGAGATATGGCAGTTTGGAGGTAAGAAACGCTTGAGAAACTCAAAATTTTCGCAGTTCTGATGCTCGAAACGAATAACTAGAACGGCCTAGGGGAAAACTTCTCATGCCGTTGTAATCGGGCAAGTTTCTACTTTCAGATGCAACAGAAATTTTGCGGATTGGTCAATCCGTTCGCGAGATATGGCATTTTTGAGGTAAGAAAGGCTTGAAAAACTCAAAATTTTCGCAGTTCTGATGCTCGAAACGAATAACTCGAACGGCCTAGGGGAAAACTACTCGAACCGTTGTAATCGGGCGAGTTTCTACTTTCAGATGCAGCAGAAATTTTGCGGATTGGTCAATCCGTTCGCGAGATATGGCAGTTTTGAGATAAGAAACGCTTGAAAAACTCAAAATTATCGCAGTTCTGATGCTCGAAACGAATAACTCGAACGGCCTAGGGGAAAACTACTCATACCGTTGGAATCGGGCGAGCTCCTACTTTCAGATGCAACAGAAATTTTGCGGATTGGTCAATCCGTTCGCGAGATATGGCAGTTTGGAGGTAAGAAACGCTTGAAAAACTAAAAATTTTAGCAGTTCTGATGCTCGAAACGAATAACTAGAACGGCCTAGGGGAAAACTATTCATACCGTTGTAATCGGGCGAGTTTCTACTTTCAGATGCAACAGAAATTTTGCTGATTGGTCAATCCGTTCGCGAGATATGGCAGTTTGGAGGTAAGGAACGCTAGAAAAACTCAAAATTTTCGCAGTTCTGATGCTCGAAACCAATAACTAGAACGGCCTAGGGGAAAACTACTCATACCGTTGTAATCGGGCGAGTTTCTACTTTCAGTTGCAACAGAAATTTTGCGGATTGGTCAATCCGTTCGCGAGATATGGCAGTTTTCAGGTAAGAAACGCTTGAAAAACTCAAAATTTTCGCAGTTCTGATGCTCGAAACGAATAACTCGAACGGCCTAGGGGAAAACTACTCATACCGTTGTAATCGGGCGAGTTTCTACTTTCAGATGCAGCAGAAATTTTGCGGATTTGTCAATCCGTTCGCGAGATATGGCAGTTTTGAGGTAAGAAACGCTTGAAAAACTCAAAATTTTCGCAGTTCTGATGCTCGAAACGAATAACTCGAACGGCCTAGGGGAAAACTACTCATACCGTTGGAATCGGGCGAGCTCCTACTTTCAGATGCAACAGAAATTTTGCGGATTGGTCAATCCGTTCGCGAGATATGGCAGTTTGGAGATAAGAAACGCTTGAAAAACTAAAAATTTTAGCAGTTCTGATGCTCGAAACGAATTACTAGAACGGTCTAGGGGAAAACTATTCATACCGTTGTAATCGGGCGAGCTCCTACTTTCAGATGCAACAGAAATTTTGCGGATTGTTCAATCCGTTCGCGAGATATGGCAGTTTGGAGGTAAGAAACGCTTGAAAAACTCAAAATTTTCGCAGTTCTGATGCTCGAAACGAATAACTAGAACGGCCTAGGGGAAAACTACTCATACCGTTGTAATCGGGCGAGTTTCTACTTTCAGATGCAGCAGAAATTTTGCGGATTGGTCAATCTGTTCGCGAGATATGATAGTTTGGAGGTAAGAAACGCTTGAAAAACTCAAAATTTTCGCAGTTCTGATCCTCGAAACCAATAACTAGAACGGCCTAGGGGAAAACTACTCATAGCATTGTGATCGGGCGAGTTTCTACTTTCAGTTGCAACAGAAATTTTGCTGATTGGTCAATCCGTTCGCGAGATATGGCGATTTTGAGGTAAGAAACGCTTGAGAAACTCAAAATTTTCGCAGTTCTGATGCTCGAAACGAATAACTAGAACGGCCTAGGGGAAAACTTCTCATGCCGTTGTAATCGGGCAAGTTTCTACTTTCAGATGCAACAGAAATTTTGCGGATTGGTCAATCCGTTCGCGAGATATGGCAGTTTTGAGGTAAGAAACGCTTGAAAAACTCAAAATTTTCGCAGTTCTGATGCTCGAAACGAATAACTAGAACGGCCTAGGGGAAAACAACTCATACCGTTGTAATCGGGCGAGTTTCTACTTTCAGATGCAGCAGAAATTTTGCGGATTGGTCAATCCGTTCGCGAGATATGGCAGTTTTGAGGTAAGAAACGCTTGAAAAACTCAAAATTTTCGCAATTCTGATGCTCGAAACGAATAACTAGAACGGCATAGGGGAAAACTACTCATACCGTTGTAATCGGGCGAGTTTCTACTTTCAGATGCAGCAGAAATTTTGCGGATTGGTCAATCCGTTCGCGAGATATGGCAGTTTTGAGGTAAGAAACGCTTGAAAAACTAAAAATTTTCGCAGTTCTGATGCTCGAAACGAATAACTAGAACGGCCTAGTGGAAAACTACTCATACCGTTGTAATCGGGCGGGTTTCTACTTTCAGATGCAACAGAAATTTTGCGTATTGGTCAATCCGTTCGCGAGATATGGCAGTTTTGAGGTAAGAAACGCTTGAAAAACTCAAAATTTTCGCAATTCTGATGCTCGAAACGAATAACTAGAGCGGCCTAGGAGAAAGCTACTCATACGGTTGTAATCGGGCGAGTTTCTACTTTCAGATGCAACAGAAATTTTGCGGATTGGTCAATCCGTTCGCGAGATATGGCAGTTTGGAGGTAAGAAACGCTTGAAAAACTCAAAATTTTCGCAGTTCTGATGCTCGAAACCAATAACTAGAACGGCCTAGGGGAAAACTACTCATAGCATTGTAATCGGGCGAGTTTCTACTTTCAGTTGCAACAGAAATTTTGCGGATTGGTCAATCCGTTCGCGAGATATGGCAGTTTTGAGGTAAGAAACGCTTGAAAAACTCAAAATTTTCGCAATTCTGATGCTCCAAACAAATAACTAGAACGGCCTAGGGGAAAACTACTCATACCGTTGTAATCGGGCGAGTTTCTACTTTCAGATGCAACAGAAATTTTGCGGATTGGTCAATCCGTTCGCGAGATATGGCAGTTTGGAGGTAAGAAACGCTTGAGAAACTCAAAATTTTCGCAGTTCTGATGCTCGAAACGAATAACTAGAACGGCCTAGGGGAAAACTACTCATACCGTTGTAATCGGGCGAGTTTCTACTTTCAGATGCAGCAGAAATTTTGCGGATTGGTCAATCCGTTCGCGAGATATGGCAGTTTTGAGGTAAGAAACGCTTGAAAAACTAAAAATTTTCGCAGTTCTGATGCTCGAAACGAATAACTAGAACGGCCTAGTGGAAAACTACTCATACCGTTGTAATCGGGCGGGTTTCTACTTTCAGATGCAACAGAAATTTTGCGTATTGGTCAATCCGTTCGCGAGATATGGCAGTTTTGAGGTAAGAAACGCTTGAAAAACTCAAAATTTTCGCAGTTCTGATGCTCGAAACGAATAACTAGAACGGCCTAGGGGAAAACTACTCATACCGTTGTAATCGGGCGAGTTTCTACTTTCAGATGCAGCAGAAATTTTGCGGATTGGTCAATCCGTTCGCGAGATATGGCAGTTTTGAGGTAAGAAACGCTTGAAAAACTCAAAATTTTCGCAATTCTGATGCTCGAAACGAATAACTAGAACGGCATAGGGGAAAACTACTCATACCGTTGTAATCGGGCGAGTTTCTACTTTCAGATGCAGCAGAAATTTTGCGGATTGGTCAATCCGTTCGCGAGATATGGCAGTTTTGAGGTAAGAAACGCTTGAAAAACTAAAAATTTTCGCAGTTCTGATGCTCGAAACGAATAACTAGAACGGCCTAGAGGAAAACTACTCATATCGTTGTAATCGGGCGAGTTTCTACTTTCAGATGCAACAGAAATTTTGCTGATTGGTCAATCCGTTCGCGAGATATGGCGATTTTGAGGTAAGAAACGCTTGAAAAACTCAAAATTTTCGCAGTTCTGATGCCCGAAACGAATAACTAGAACGGCCTAGGGGAAAACTACTCATACCGTTGTAATCGGGCGAGTTTCTACTTTCAGATGCAACAGAAATTTTGCGGATTGGTCAATCCGTTCGGGAGATATGGCAGTTTGGAGGTAAGAAACGCTTGAGAAACTCAAAATTTTCGCAGTTCTGATGCTCGAAACGAATAACTAGAACGGCCTAGGGGAAAACTACTCATACCGTTGTAATCGGGCGAGTTTCTACTTTCAGATGCAGCAGAAATTTTGCGGATTGGTCAATCCGTTCGCGAGATATGGCAGTTTTGAGGTAAGAAACGCTTGAAAAACTCAAAATTTTCGCAATTCTGATGCTCGAAACGAATAACTAGAACGGCATAGGGGAAAACTACTCATACCGTTGTAATCGAGCGAGTTTCTACTTTCAGATGCAACAGAAATTTTGCGGATTGGTCAATCCGTTCGCGAGATATGGCAGTTTTGAGGTAAGAAACGCTTGAAAAACTCAAAATTTTCGCAGTTCTGATGCTCGAAACGAATAACTAGAACGGCCTAGAGGAAAACTACTCATATCGTTGTAATCGGGCGAGTTTCTACTTTCAGATGCAACAGAAATTTTGCTGATTGGTCAATCCGTTCGCGAGATATGGCGATTTTGAGGTAAGAAACGCTTGAAAAACTCAAAATTTTCGCAGTTCTGATGCCCGAAACGAATAACTAGAACGGCCTAGTGGAAAACTACTCATACCGTTGTAATCGGGCGAGTTTCTACTTTCAGATGCAACAGAAATTTTGCGGATTGGTCAATCCGTTCGCGAGATATGGCAGTTTGGAGGTAAGAAACGCTTGAGAAACTCAAAATTTTCGCAGTTCTGATGCTCGAAACGAATAACTAGAACGGCCTAGGGGAAAACTTCTCATGCCGTTGTAATCGGGCAAGTTTCTACTTTCAGATGCAACAGAAATTTTGCGGATTGGTCAATCCATTCGCGAGATATGGCAGTTTTGAGGTAAGAAACGCTTGAAAAACTCAAAATTTTCGCAGTTCTGATGCTCGAAACGAATAACTAGAACGGCCTAGGGGAAAACTACTCATACCGTTGTAATCGGGCGAGTTTCTACTTTCAGATGCAGCAGAAATTTTGCGGATTTGTCAATCCGTTCGCGAGATATGGCAGTTTGGAGGTAAGAAACGCTTGAAAAACTAAAAATTTTCGCAGTTCTGATGCTCGAAACGAATAACTAGAACGGCCTAGGGGAAAACTACTCATACCGTTGTAATCGGGCGAGTTTCTACTTTCAGATGCAACAGAAATTTTGCTGATTGGTCAATCCGTTCGCGAGATATGGCAGTTTTGAGGTAAGAAACGCTTGAAAAACTAAAAATTTTCGCAGTTCTGATGCTCGAAACGAATAACTAGAACGGCCTAGTGGAAAACTACTCATACCGTTGTAATCGGGCGGGTTTCTACTTTCAGATGCAACAGAAATTTTGCGGATTGGTCAATCCATTCGCGAGATATGGCAGTTTGGAGGTAAGAAACGCTTGAAAAACTCAAAATTTTCGCAGTTCTGATGCTCGAAACGAATAACTAGAACGGCCTAGGGGAAAACTACTCATACCGTTGTAATCGGGCGAGTTTCTACTTTCAGATGCAACAGAAATTTTGCTGATTGGTCAATCCGTTCGCGAGATATGGCAGTTTTGAGGTAAGAAACGCTGGAAAAACTCAAAATTTTCGCAGTTCTGATGCTCGAAACGAATAACTAGAACGGCCTAGGGGAAAACTACTCATAGCATTGTAATCGGGCGAGTTTCTGCTTTCAGTTGCAACAGAAATTTTGCGGATTGGTCAATCCGTTCGCGAGATATGTCAGTTTTGAGGTAAGAAACGCTTGAAAAACTCAAAATTTTCGCAATTCTGATGCTCCAAACAAATAACTAGAACGGCCTAGGGGAAAACTACTCATACCGTTGTAATCGGGCGAGTTTCTACTTTCAGATGCAGCAGAAATTTTGCGGATTGGTCAATCCGTTCGCGAGATATGGCAGTTTTGAGGTAAGAAACGCTTGAAAAGCTCAAAATTTTCGCAATTCTGATGCTCGAAACGAATAACTAGAACGGCATAGGGGAAAACTACTCATACCGTTGTAATCGGGCGAGTTTCTGCTTTCAGATGCAACAGAAATTTTGCGGATTGGTCAATCCGTTCGCGAGATATGGCAGTTTTGAGGTAAGAAACGCTTGAAAAACTCAAAATTTTCGCAGTTCTGATGCTCGAAACGAATAACTAGAACGGCCTAGGGGAAAACTACTCATACCGTTGGAATCGGGCGAGCTCCTACTTTCAGATGCAACAGAAATTTTTCGCGGATTGGTCAATCCGTTCGCGAGATATGGCAGTTTGGAGGTAAGAAACGCTTGAAAAACTCAAAATTTTCGCAGTTCTGATGCTCGAAACGAATAACTAGAACGGCCTAGGGGAAAACTACTCATACCGTTGTAATCGGGCGAGTTTCTACTTTCAGATGCAGCAGAAATTTTGCGGATTGGTCAATCCGTTCGCGAGATATGGCAGTTTTGAGGTAAGAAACGCTTGAAAAACTCAAAATTTTCGCAATTCTGATGCTCGAAACGAATAACTAGAGCGGCCTAGGGGAAAACTACTCATACGGTTGTAATCGGGCGAGTTTCTACTTTCAGATGCAACAGAAATTTTGCGGATTGGTCAATCCGTTCGCGAGATATGGCAGTTTGGAGGTAAGAAACGCTAGAAAAACTCAAAATTTTCGCAGTTCTGATGCTCGAAACGAATAACTAGAACGGCCTAGGGGAAAACTACTCATACCGTTGGAATCGGGCGAGCTCCTACTTTCAGATGCAACAGAAATTTTACGGATTGGTCAATCCGTTCGCGAGATATGGCAGTTTTGAGGTAAGAAACGCTTGAAAAACTCAAAATTTTCGCAATTCTGATTCTCGAAACGAATAACTAGAGCGGCCTAGGGGAAAACTACTCATACGGTTGTAATCGGGCGAGTTTCTACTTTCAGATGCAACAGAAATTTTGCGGATTGGTCAATCCGTTCGCGAGATATGGCAGTTTGGAGGTAAGAAACGCTTGAAAAACTCAAAATTTTCGCAGTTCTGATGCTCGAAACCAATAACTAGAACGGCCTAGGGGAAAACTACTCATAGCATTGTAATCGGGCGAGTTTCTACTTTCAGTTGCAACAGAAATTTTGCGGATTGGTCAATCCGTTCGCGAGATATGGCAGTTTTGAGGTAAGAAACGCTTGAAAAACTCAAAATTTTCGCAATTCTGATGCTCCAAACAAATAACTAGAACGGCCTAGGGGAAAACTACTCATACCGTTGTAATCGGGCGAGTTTCTACTTTCAGATGCAACAGAAATTTTGCGGATTGGTCAATCCGTTCGCGAGATATGGCAGTTTGGAGGTAAGAACGCTTGAGAAACTCAAAATTTTCGCAGTTCTGATGCTCGAACGAATAACTAGAACGGCCTAGGGGAAAACTACTCATACCGTTGTAATCGGGCGAGTTTCTACTTTCAGATGCAGCAGAAATTTTGCGGATTGGTCAATCCGTTCGCGAGATATGGCAGTTTTGAGGTAAGAAACGCATGAAAAACTCAAAATTTTCGCAATTCTGATGCTCGAAACGAATAACTAGAACGGCATAGGGGAAAACTACTCATACCGTTGTAATCGGGCGAGTTTCTACTTTCAGATGCAACAGAAATTTTGCGGATTGGTCAATCCGTTCGCGAGATATGGCAGTTTTGAGGTAAGAAACGCTTGAAAAACTCAAAATTTTCGCAGTTCTGATGCTCGAAACGAATAACTAGAACGGCCTAGGGGAAAACTACTCATATCGTTGTAATCGGGCGAGTTTCTACTTTCAGATGCAACAGAAATTTTGCTGACTGGTCAATCCGTTCGCGAGATATGGCGATTTTGAGGTAAGAAACGCTTGAAAAACTCAAAATTTTCGCAGTTCTGATGCTCGAAACGACTAACTAGAACGGCCTAGGGGAAAACTACTCATACCGTTGTAATCGGGCGAGTTTCTACTTTCAGATGCAACAGAAATTTTGCGGATTGGTCAATCCGTTCGCGAGATATGGCAGTTCGGAGGTAAGAAACGCTTGAGAAACTCAAAATTTTCGCAGTTCTGATGCTCGAAACGAATAACTAGAACGGCCTAGGGGAAAACTTCTCATGCCGTTGTAATCGGGCAAGTTTCTACTTTCAGATGCAACAGAAATTTTGCGGATTGGTCAATCCGTTCGCGAGATATGGCAGTTTTGAGGTAAGAAACGCTTGAAAAACTCAAAATTTTCGCAATTCTGATGCTCGAAACGAATAACTAGAACGGCATAGGGGAAAACTACTCATACCGTTGTAATCGGGCGAGTTTCTACTTTCAGATGCAACAGAAATTTTGCGGATTGGTCAATCCGTTCGCGAGATATGGCAGTTTTGAGGTAAGAAACGCTTGAAAAACTCAAAATTTTCGCAGTTCTGATGCTCGAAACGAATAACTAGAACGGCCTAGGGGAAAACTACTCATACCGTTGTAATCGGGCGAGTTTCTACTTTCAGATGCAACAGAAATTTTGCGGATTGGTCAATCCGTTCGCGAGATATGGCAGTTTGGAGGTAAGAAACGCTTGAGAAACTCAAAATTTTCGCAGTTCTGATGCTCGAAACGAATAACTAGAACGGCCTAGGGGAAAACTTCTCATGCCGTTGTAATCGGGCAAGTTTCTACTTTCAGATGCAACAGAAATTTTGCGGGTTGGTCAATCCGTTCGCGAGATATGGCAGTTTTGAGGTAAGAAACGCTTGAAAAACTCAAAATTTTCGCAGTTCTGATGCTCGAAACGAATAACTAGAACGGCCTAGGGGAAAACTACTCATATCGTTGTAATCGGGCGAGTTTCTACTTTCAGATGCAACAGAAATTTTGCGGATTGGTCAATCCGTTCGCGAGATATGGCAGTTTTGAGGTAAGAAACGCTTGAAAAACTCAAAATTTTCGCAGTTCTGATGCTCGAAACGAATAACTAGAACGGCCTAGGGGAAAACTACTCATATCGTTGTAATCGGGCGAGTTTCTACTTTCAGATGCAACAGAAATTTTGCTGATTGGTCAATCCGTTCGCGAGATATGGCGATTTTGAGGTAAGAAACGCTTGAAAAACTCAAAATTTTCGCAGTTCTGATGCTCGAAACGAATAACTAGAACGGCCTAGGGGAAAACTACTCATACCGTTGTAATCGGGCGAGTTTCTACTTTCAGATGCAACAGAAATTTTGCGGATTGGTCAATCCGTTCGCGAGATATGGCAGTTTGGAGGTAAGAAACGCTTGAGAAACTCAAAATTTTCGCAGTTCTGATGCTCGAAACGAATAACTAGAACGGCCTAGGGGAAAACTTCTCATGCCGTTGTAATCGGGCAAGTTTCTACTTTCAGATGCAACAGAAATTTTGCGGATTGGTCAATCCGTTCGCGAGATATGGCAGTTTTGAGGTAAGAAACGCTTGAAAAACTCAAAATTTTCGCAATTCTGATGCTCGAAACGAATAACTAGAACGGCATAGGGGAAAACAACTCATACCGTTGTAATCGGGCGAGCTCCTACTTTCAGATGCAACAGAAATTTTGCGGATTGGTCAATCCGTTCGCGAGATATGGCAGTTTGGAGGTAAGAAACGCTTGAAAAACTAAAAATTTTCGCAGTTCTGATGCTCGAAACGAATAACTAGAACGGCCTAGGGGAAAACTACTCATACCGTTGTAATCGGGCGAGTTTCTACTTTCAGATGCAACAGAAATTTTGCTGATTGGTCAATCCGTTCGCGAGATATGGCGATTTTGAGGTAAGAAACGCTTGAAAAACTCAAAATTTTCGCAGTTCTGATGCTCGAAACGAATAACTAGAACGGCCTAGGGGAAAACTACTCATACCGTTGTAATCGGGCGAGTTTCTACTTTCAGATGCAACGGAAATTTTGCGGATTGGTCAATCCGTTCGCGAGATATGGCAGTTTTGAGGTAAGAAACGCTTGAAAAACTCAAAATTTTCGCAGTTCTGATGCTCGAAACGAATAACTAGAACGGCCTAGGGGAAAACTACTCATATCGTTGTAATCGGGCGAGTTTCTACTTTCAGATGCAACAGAAATTTTGCGGTTTGGTCAATACGTTCGCGAGATATGGCAGTTTTCAGGTAAGAAACGCTTGAAAAACTCAAAATTATCGCAATTCTGATGCTCGAAACGAATAACTAGAACGGCCTAGGGGAAAACTACTCATACCGTTGTAATCGGGCGAGTTTCTACTTTCAGATGCAACAGAAATTTTGCTGATTGGTCAATCCGTTCGCGAGATATGGCGGTTTTGAGGTAAGAAACGCTTGAAAAACTCAAAATTTTCGCAGTTCTGATGCTCGAAACGAATATCTAGAACGGCCTAGGGGAAAACTACTCATACCGTTGGAATCGGGCGAGCTCCTACTTTCAGATGCAACAGAAATTTTGCGGATTGGTCAATCCGTTCGCGAGATATGGCAGTTTGGACGTAAGAAACGCTTGAAAAACTAAAAATTTTCGCAGTTCTGATGCTCGAAATGAATAACTAGAACGGCCTAGGGGAAAACTACTCATACCGTTGTAATCGGGCGAGTTTCTACTTTCAGATGCAGCAGAAATTTTGCGGATTGGTCAATCCGTTCGCGAGATATGGCAGTTTTGAGGTAAGAAACGCTTGAAAAACTCAAAATTTTCGCAATTCTGATGCTCGAAACGAATAACTAGAACGGCATAGGGGAAAACTACTCATACCGTTGTAATCGGGCGAGTTTCTGCTTTCAGATGCAACAGAAATTTTGCGGATTGGTCAATCCGTTCGCGAGATATGGCAGTTTTGAGGTAAGAAACGCTTGAAAAACTCAAAATTTTCGCAATTCTGATGCTCGAAACGAATAACTAGATTGGCCTAGGGGAAAACTACTCATACGGTTGTAATCGGGCGAGTTTCTACTTTCAGATGCAACAGAAATTTTGCGGATTGGTCAATCCGTTCGCGAGATATGGCAGTTTGGAGGTAAGAAACGCTAGAAAAACTCAAAATTTTCGCAGTTCTGATGCTCGAAACCAATAACTAGAACGGCCTAGGGGAAAACTACTCATAGCATTGTAATCGGGCGAGTTTCTACTTTCAGTTGCAACAGAAATTTTGCGGATTGGTCAATCCGTTCGCGAGATATGGCAGTTTGGAGGTAAGAAACGCTTGAAAAACTCAAAATTTTCGCAATTCTGATGCTCGAAACGAATAACTAGAACGGCATAGGGGAAAACTACTCATACCGTTGTAATCGGGCGAGTTTCTGCTTTCAGATGCAACAGAAATTTTGCGGATTGGTCAATCCGTTCGCGAGATATGGCAGTTTTGAGGTAAGAAACGCTTGAAAAACTCAAAATTTTCGCAATTCTGATGCTCGAAACGAATAACTAGATTGGCCTAGGGGAAAACTACTCATACGGTTGTAATCGGGCGAGTTTCTACTTTCAGATGCAACAGAAATTTTGCGGATTGGTCAATCCGTTCGCGAGATATGGCAGTTTGGAGGTAAGAAACGCTAGAAAAACTCAAAATTTTCGCAGTTCTGATGCTCGAAACCAATAACTAGAACGGCCTAGGGGAAAACTACTCATAGCATTGTAATCGGGCGAGTTTCTACTTTCAGTTGCAACAGAAATTTTGCGGATTGGTCAATCCGTTCGCGAGATATGGCAGTTTGGAGGTAAGAAACGCTTGAAAAACTCAAAATTTTCGCAGTTCTGATGCTCGAAACCAATAACTAGAACGGCCTAGGGGAAAACTACTCATAGCATTGTAATCGGGCGAGTTTCTACTTTCAGATGCAACAGAAATTTTGCTGATTGGTCAATCCGTTCGCGAGATATGGCGAATTTGAGGTAAGAAACGCTTGAAAAACTCAAAATTTTCGCAGTTCGGATGCTCGAAACGAATAACTAGAACGGCCTAGGGGAAAACTACTCATACCGTTGTAATCGGGCGAGTTTCTACTTTCAGATGCAGCAGAAATTTTGCGGATTGGTCAATCCGTTCGCGAGATATGGCAGTTTTGAGGTAAGAAACGCTTGAAAAACTCAAAATTTTCGCAATTCTGATGCTCGAAACGAATAACTAGAACGGCCTAGGGGAAAACTACTCATACCGTTGTAATCGGGCGAGTTTCTACTTTCAGATGCGACAGAAATTTTGCTGATTGGTCAATCCGTTCGCGGGATATGGCGATTTTGAGGTAAGAAACGCTTGAAAAACTAAAAATTTTCGCAGTTCTGATGCTCGAAACGAATAACTAGAACGGCCTAGGGGAAAACTACTCATACCGTTGTAATCGGGCGAGTTTCTACTTTCAGATGCAACAGAAATTTTGCGGATTGGTCAATCCGTTCGCGAGATATGGCAGTTTGGAGGTAAGAAACGCTTGAGAAACTCAAAATTTTCGCAGTTCTGATGCTCGAAATGAATAACTAGAACGGCCTAGGGGAAAACTACTCATACCGTTGTAATCGGGCGAGTTTCTACTTTCAGATGCAACAGAAATTTTGCGGATTGGTCAATCCGTTCGCGAGATATGGCAGTTTGGAGGTAAGAAACGCTTGAAAAACTCAAAATTTTCGCAGTTCTGATGCTCGAAACCAATAACTAGAACGGCCTAGGGGAAAACTACTCATAGCATTGTAATCGGGCGAGTTTCTACTTTCAGTTGCAACAGAAATTTTGCGGATTGGTCAATCCGTTCGCGAGATATGGCAGTTTTGAGGTAAGAAACGCTTGAAAAACTCAAAATTTTCGCAATTCTGATGCTCGAAACCAATAACTAGAACGGCCTACGGGAAAACTACTCATAGCATTGTAATCGGGCGAGTTTCTACTTTCAGTTGCAACAGAAATTTTGCGGATTGGTCAATCCGTTCGCGAGATATGGCAGTTTTGAGGTAAGAAACGCTTGAAAAACTCAAAATTTTCGCAATTCTGATGCTCGAAATGAATAACTAGAACGGCCTAGGGGAAAACTACTCATACCGTTGTAATCGGGCGAGTTTCTTCTTTCAGATGCAACAGAAATTTTGCGGATTGGTCAATCCGTTCGCGAGATATGGCAGTTTGGAGGTAAGAAACGCTTGAGAAACTCAAAATTTTCGCAGTTCTGATGCTCGAAACGAATAACTAGAACGGCCTAGGGGAAAACTTCTCATGCCGTTGTAATCGGGCAAGTTTCTACTTTCAGATGCAACAGAAATTTTGCGGATTGGTCAATCCGTTCGCGAGATATGGCAGTTTTGAGGTAAGAAACGCTTGAAAAACTCAAAATTTTCGCAGTTCTGATGCTCGAAACGAATAACTAGAACGGCCTAGGGGAAAACTACTCATACCGTTGTAATCGGGCGAGTTTCTACTTTCAGATGCAACAGAAATTTTGCGGATTGGTCAATCCGTTCGCGAGATATGGCAGTTTGGAGGTAAGAAACGCTTGAGAAACTCAAAATTTTCGCAGTTCTGATGCTCGAAACGAATAACTAGAACGGCCTAGGGGAAAACTTCTCATGCCGTTGTAATCGGGCAAGTTTCTACTTTCAGATGCAACAGAAATTTTGCGGATTGGTAAATCCGTTCGCGAGATATGGCAGTTTTGAGGTAAGAAACGCTTGAAAAACTCAAAATTTTCGCAGTTCTGATGCTCGAAACGAATAACTAGAACGGCCTAGGGGAAAACTACTCATACCGTTGTAATCGGGCGAGTTTCTACTTTCAGATGCAACAGAAATTTTGCGTATTGGTCAATCGGTTCGCGAGATATGGCAGTTTGGAGGTAAGAAACGCTTGAAAAACTCAAAATTTTCGCAGTTCTGATGCTCGAAACCAATAACTAGAACGGCCTAGGGGAAAACTACTCATAGCATTGTAATCGGGCGAGTTTCTACTTTCAGTTGCAACAGAAATTTTGCGGATTGGTCAATCCGTTCGCGAGATATGGCAGTTTTGAGGTAAGAAACGCTTGAAAAACTCAAAATTTGCGCAATTCTGATGCTCGAAATGAATAACTAGAACGGCCTAGGGGAAAACTACTCATACCGTTGTAAACGGGCAAGTTTCTACTTTCAGATGCAACAGAAATTTTGCGGATTGGTCAATCCGTTCGCGAGATATGGCAGTTTTGAGGTAAGAAACGCTTGAAAAACTCAAAATTTTCGCAATTCTGATGCTCGAAACGAATAACTAGAGCGGCCTAGGGGAAAACTACTCATAGCATTGAAATCGGGCGAGTTTCTACTTTCAGTTGCAACAGAAATTTTGCGGATTGGTCAATCCGTTCGCGAGATATGGCAGTTTTGAGGTAAGAAACGCTTGAAAAACTCAAATTTTCGCAGTTCTGATGCTCGAAATGAATAACTAGAACGGCCTAGGGGAAAACTACTCATAGCATTGTAATCGGGCGAGTTTCTACTTTCAGATGCAACAGAAATTTTGCTGATTGGTCAATCCGTTCGCGAGATATGGCAGTTTTGAGGTAAGAAACGCTTGAAAAACTCAAAATTTTCGCAGTTCTGATGCTCGAAACGAATAACTAGAACGGCCTAGGGGAATACTACTCATACCGTTGTAATCGGGCGAGTTTCTACTTTCAGATGCAACAGAAATTTTGCGTATTGGTCAATCCGTTCGCGAGATATGGCAGTTTTGAGGTAAGAAACGCTTGAAAAACTCAAAATTTTCGCAATTCTGATGCTCGAAACGAATAACTAGAGCGGCCTAGGGGAAAACTACTCATACGGTTGTAATCGGGCGAGTTTCTACTTTCAGATGCAACAGAAATTTTGCGGATTGGTCAATCCGTTCGCGAGATATGGCAGTTTGGAGGTAAGAAACGCTAGAAAAACTCAAAATTTTCGCAGTTCTGATCCTCGAAACCAATAACTAGAACGGCCTAGGGGAAAACTACTCATAGCATTGTAATCGGGCGAGTTTCTACTTTCAGTTGCAACAGAAATTTTGCGGATTGGTCAATCCGTTCGCGAGATATGGCAGTTTGGAGGTAAGAAACGCTTGAAAAACTCAAAATTTTCGCAGTTCTGATGCTCGAAACCAATAACAAGAACGGCCTAGGGGAAAACTACTCATAGCATTGTAATCGGGCGAGTTTCTACTTTCAGATGCAACAGAAATTTTGCTGATTGGTCAATCCGTTCGCGAGATATGGCGATTTTGAGGTAAGAAACGCTTGAAAAACTCAAAATTTTCGCAGTTCTGATGCTCGAAACGAATAACTAGAACGGCCTAGGGGAAAACTTCTCTTACCGTTGTAATCGGGCGAGTTTCTACTTTCAGATGCAACAGAAATTTTGCGGATTGGTCAATCCGTTCGCGAGATATGGCAGTTTGGAGGTAAGAAACGCTTGAGAAACTCAAAATTTTCGCAGATCTGATGCTCGAAACGAATAACTAGAACGGCCTAGGGGAAAACTTCTCATGCCGTTGTAATCGGGCAAGTTTCTACTTTCAGATGCAACAGAAATTTTGCGGATTGGTCAATCCGTTCGCGAGATATGGCAGTTTGGAGGTAAGAAACGCTTGAAAAACTCAAAATTTTCGCAGTTCTGATGCTCGAAACGAATAACTAGAACGGCCTAGGGGAAAACTACTCATACCGTTGTAATCGGGCGAGTTTCTACTTTCAGATGCAACAGAAATTTTGCGTATTGGTCAATCGGTTCGCGAGATATGGCAGTTTGGAGGTAAGAAACGCTTGAAAAACTCAAAATTTTCGCAGTTCTGATGCTCGAAACGAATATCTAGAACGGCCTAGGGGAAAACTACTCATACCGTTGGAATCGGGCGAGCTCCTACTTTCAGATGCAACAGAAATTTTGCGGATTGGTCAATCCGTTCGCGAGATATGGCAGTTTGGAGGTAAGAAACGCTTGAAAAACTAAAAATTTTCGCAGTTCTGATGCTCGAAATGAATAACTAGAACGGCCTAGGGGAAAACTACTCATACCGTTGTAATCGGGCGAGTTTCTACTTTCAGATGCAGCAGAAATTTTGCGGATTGGTCAATCCGTTCGCGAGATATGGCAGTTTTGAGGTAAGAAACGCTTGAAAAACTCAAAATTTTCGCAATTCTGATGCTCGAAACGAATAACTAGAACGGCATAGGGGAAAACTACTCATACCGTTGTAATCGGGCGAGTTTCTGCTTTCAGATGCAACAGAAATTTTGCGGATTGGTCAATCCGTTCGCGAGATATGGCAGTTTTGAGGTAAGAAACGCTTGAAAAACTCAAAATTTTCGCAATTCTGATGCTCGAAACGAATAACTAGATTGGCCTAGGGGAAAACTACTCATACGGTTGTAATCGGGCGAGTTTCTACTTTCAGATGCAACAGAAATTTTGCGGATTGGTCAATCCGTTCGCGAGATATGGCAGTTTGGAGGTAAGAAACGCTAGAAAAACTCAAAATTTTCGCAGTTCTGATGCTCGAAACCAATAACTAGAACGGCCTAGGGGAAAACTACTCATAGCATTGTAATCGGGCGAGTTTCTACTTTCAGTTGCAACAGAAATTTTGCGGATTGGTCAATCCGTTCGCGAGATATGGCGATTTTGAGGTAAGAAACGCTTGAAAAACTCAAAATTTTCGCAGTTCGGATGCTCGAAACGAATAACTAGAACGGCCTAGGGGAAAACTACTCATACCGTTGTAATCGGGCGAGTTTCTACTTTCAGATGCAGCAGAAATTTTGCGGATTGGTCAATCCGTTCGCGAGATATGGCAGTTTTGAGGTAAGAAACGCTTGAAAAACTCAAAATTTTCGCAATTCTGATGCTCGAAACGAATAACTAGAACGGCCTAGGGGAAAACTACTCATACCGTTGTAATCGGGCGAGTTTCTACTTTCAGATGCGACAGAAATTTTGCTGATTGGTCAATCCGTTCGCGGGATATGGCGATTTTGAGGTAAGAAACGCTTGAAAAACTAAAAATTTTCGCAGTTCTGATGCTCGAAACGAATAACTAGAACGGCCTAGGGGAAAACTACTCATACCGTTGTAATCGGGCGAGTTTCTACTTTCAGATGCAACAGAAATTTTGCGGATTGGTCAATCCGTTCGCGAGATATGGCAGTTTGGAGGTAAGAAACGCTTGAGAAACTCAAAATTTTCGCAGTTCTGATGCTCGAAATGAATAACTAGAACGGCCTAGGGGAAAACTACTCATACCGTTGTAATCGGGCGAGTTTCTACTTTCAGATGCAACAGAAATTTTGCGGATTGGTCAATCCGTTCGCGAGATATGGCAGTTTGGAGGTAAGAAACGCTTGAAAAACTCAAAATTTTCGCAGTTCTGATGCTCGAAACCAATAACTAGAACGGCCTAGGGGAAAACTACTCATAGCATTGTAATCGGGCGAGTTTCTACTTTCAGTTGCAACAGAAATTTTGCGGATTGGTCAATCCGTTCGCGAGATATGGCAGTTTTGAGGTAAGAAACGCTTGAAAAACTCAAAATTTTCGCAATTCTGATGCTCGAAACCAATAACTAGAACGGCCTACGGGAAAACTACTCATAGCATTGTAATCGGGCGAGTTTCTACTTTCAGTTGCAACAGAAATTTTGCGGATTGGTCAATCCGTTCGCGAGATATGGCAGTTTTGAGGTAAGAAACGCTTGAAAAACTCAAAATTTTCGCAATTCTGATGCTCGAAATGAATAACTAGAACGGCCTAGGGGAAAACTACTCATACCGTTGTAATCGGGCGAGTTTCTACTTTCAGATGCAACAGAAATTTTGCGGATTGGTCAATCCGTTCGCGAGATATGGCAGTTTGGAGGTAAGAAACGCTTGAGAAACTCAAAATTTTCGCAGTTCTGATGCTCGAAACGAATAACTAGAACGGCCTAGGGGAAAACTTCTCATGCCGTTGTAATCGGGCAAGTTTCTACTTTCAGATGCAACAGAAATTTTGCGGATTGGTCAATCCGTTCGCGAGATATGGCAGTTTTGAGGTAAGAAACGCTTGAAAAACTCAAAATTTTCGCAGTTCTGATGCTCGAAACGAATAACTAGAACGGCCTAGGGGAAAAGCACACATACTCTTGTAATCGGGCGAGTTTCTACTTTCAGATGCAACAGAAATCATTCGGATTCGTCAATTCGTTCGCGAGATATGGCAGTTTGGAGGTAAGAAACGCTTGAAAAACTCAAAATTTTCGCAGTTCTGATGCTCGAAACCAATAACTAGAACGGCCTAGGGGAAAACTACTCATAGCATTGTAATCGGGCGAGTTTCTACTTTCAGTTGCAACAGAAATTTTGCGGATTGGTCAATCCGTTCGCGAGATATGGCAGTTTTGAGGTAAGAAACGCTTGAAAAACTCAAAATTTTCGCAATTCTGATGCTCGAAATGAATAACTAGAACGGCCTAGGGGAAAACTACTCATACCGTTGTAAACGGGCAAGTTTCTACTTTCAGATGCAACAGAAATTTTGCGGATTGGTCAATCCGTTCGCGAGATATGGCAGTTTTGAGGTAAGAAACGCTTGAAAAACTCAAAATTTTCGCAATTCTGATGCTCGAAACGAATAACTAGAGCGGCCTAGGGGAAAACTACTCATAGCATTGAAATCGGGCGAGTTTCTACTTTCAGTTGCAACAGAAATTTTGCGGATTGGTCAATCCGTTCGCGAGATATGGCAGTTTTGAGGTAAGAAACGCTTGAAAAACTCAAATTTTCGCAATTCTAATGCTCGAAACGAATAACTAGAACGGCCTAGGGGAAAACTACTCATACCGTTGTAATCGGGCGAGTTTCTACTTTCAGATGCAACAGAAATTTTGCTGATTGGTCAATCCGTTCGCGAGATATGGCGATTTTGAGGTAAGAAACGCTTGAAAAACTCAAAATTTTCGCAGTTCTGATGCTCGAAACGAATAACTAGAACGGCCTAGGGGAAAACTACTCATACCGTTGTAATCGGGCGAGTTTCTACTTTCAGATGCAACAGAAATTTTGCGGATTGGTCAATCCGTTCGCGAGATATGGCAGTTTGGAGGTAAGAAACGCTTGAGAAACTCAAAATTTTCGCAGTTCTGATGCTGGAAACGAATAACTAGAACGGCCTAGGGGAAAACTACTCATACCGTTGGAATCGGGCGAGCTCCTACTTTCAGATGCAACAGAAATTTTGCGGATTGGTCAATCCGTTTGTGAGATATGGCAGTTTGGAGGTAAGAAACGCTTGAAAAACTAAAAATTTTCGCAGTTCTGATGCTCGAAAAGAATAACTAGAACGGCCTAGGGGAAAACTACTCATACCGTTGTAATCGGGCGAGTTTCTACTTTCAGATGCAACAGAAATTTTGCTGATTGGTCAATCCGTTCGCGAGATATGGCAGTTTTGAGGTAAGAAACGCTTGAAAAACTCAAAATTTTCGCAGTTCTGATGCTCGAAACGAATAACTAGAACGGCCTAGGGGAAAACTACTCATACCGTTGTAATCGGGCGAGTTTCTACTTTCAGATGCAACAGAAATTTTGCGTATTGGTCAATCCGTTCGCGAGATATGGCAGTTTGGAGGTAAGAAACGCTTGAAAAACTAAAAATTTTCGCAGTTCTGATGCTCGAAATGAATAACTAGAACGGCCTAGGGGAAAACTACTCATAGCATTGTAATCGGGCGAGTTTCTACTTTCAGATGCAACAGAAATTTTGCTGATTGGTCAATCCGTTCGCGAGATATGGCAGTTTTGAGGTAAGAAACGCTTGAAAAACTCAAAATTTTCGCAGTTCTGATGCTCGAAACGAATAACTAGAACGGCCTAGGGGAAAACTACTCATACCGTTGTAATCGGGCGAGTTTCTACTTTCAGATGCAACAGAAATTTTGCGTATTGGTCAATCCGTTCGCGAGATATGGCAGTTTTGAGGTAAGAAACGCTTGAAAAACTCAAAATTTTCGCAATTCTGATGCTCGAAACGAATAACTAGAGCGGCCTAGGGGAAAACTACTCATACGGTTGTAATCGGGCGAGTTTCTACTTTCAGATGCAACAGAAATTTTGCGGATTGGTCAATCCGTTCGCGAGATATGGCAGTTTGGAGGTAAGAAACGCTAGAAAAACTCAAAATTTTCGCAGTTCTGATCCTCGAAACCAATAACTAGAACGGCCTAGGGGAAAACTACTCATAGCATTGTAATCGGGCGAGTTTCTACTTTCAGTTGCAACAGAAATTTTGCGGATTGGTCAATCCGTTCGCGAGATATGGCAGTTTGGAGGTAAGAAACGCTTGAAAAACTCAAAATTTTCGCAGTTCTGATGCTCGAAACCAATAACAAGAACGGCCTAGGGGAAAACTACTCATAGCATTGTAATCGGGCGAGTTTCTACTTTCAGATGCAACAGAAATTTTGCTGATTGGTCAATCCGTTCGCGAGATATGGCGATTTTGAGGTAAGAAACGCTTGAAAAACTCAAAATTTTCGCAGTTCTGATGCTCGAAACGAATAACTAGAACGGCCTAGGGGAAAACTTCTCTTACCGTTGTAATCGGGCGAGTTTCTACTTTCAGATGCAACAGAAATTTTGCGGATTGGTCAATCCGTTCGCGAGATATGGCAGTTTGGAGGTAAGAAACGCTTGAGAAACTCAAAATTTTCGCAGTTCTGATGCTCGAAACGAATAACTAGAACGGCCTAGGGGAAAACTTCTCATGCCGTTGTAATCGGGCAAGTTTCTACTTTCAGATGCAACAGAAATTTTGCGGATTGGTCAATCCGTTCGCGAGATATGGCAGTTTGGAGGTAAGAAACGCTTGAAAAACTCAAAATTTTCGCAGTTCTGATGCTCGAAACGAATAACTAGAACGGCCTAGGGGAAAACTACTCATACCGTTGTAATCGGGCGAGTTTCTACTTTCAGATGCAACAGAAATTTTGCGTATTGGTCAATCGGTTCGCGAGATATGGCAGTTTGGAGGTAAGAAACGCTTGAAAAACTCAAAATTTTCGCAATTCTGATGCTCGAAACGAATAACTAGATTGGCCTAGGGGAAAACTACTCATACGGTTGTAATCGGGCGAGTTTCTACTTTCAGATGCAACAGAAATTTTGCGGATTGGTCAATCCGTTCGCGAGATATGGCAGTTTGGAGGTAAGAAACGCTAGAAAAACTCAAAATTTTCGCAGTTCTGATGCTCGAAACCAATAACTAGAACGGCCTAGGGGAAAACTACTCATAGCATTGTAATCGGGCGAGTTTCTACTTTCAGTTGCAACAGAAATTTTGCGGATTGGTCAATCCGTTCGCGAGATATGGCGATTTTGAGGTAAGAAACGCTTGAAAAACTCAAAATTTTCGCAGTTCGGATGCTCGAAACGAATAACTAGAACGGCCTAGGGGAAAACTACTCATACCGTTGTAATCGGGCGAGTTTCTACTTTCAGATGCAGCAGAAATTTTGCGGATTGGTCAATCCGTTCGCGAGATATGGCAGTTTTGAGGTAAGAAACGCTTGAAAAACTCAAAATTTTCGCAATTCTGATGCTCGAAACGAATAACTAGAACGGCCTAGGGGAAAACTACTCATACCGTTGTAATCGGGCGAGTTTCTACTTTCAGATGCGACAGAAATTTTGCTGATTGGTCAATCCGTTCGCGGGATATGGCGATTTTGAGGTAAGAAACGCTTGAAAAACTAAAAATTTTCGCAGTTCTGATGCTGGAAACGAATAACTAGAACGGCCTAGGGGAAAACTACTCATACCGTTGGAATCGGGCGAGCTCCTACTTTCAGATGCAACAGAAATTTTGCGGATTGGTCAATCCGTTTGTGAGATATGGCAGTTTGGAGGTAAGAAACGCTTGAAAAACTAAAAATTTTCGCAGTTCTGATGCTCGAAAAGAATAACTAGAACGGCCTAGGGGAAAACTACTCATACCGTTGTAATCGGGCGAGTTTCTACTTTCAGATGCAACAGAAATTTTGCTGATTGGTCAATCCGTTCGCGAGATATGGCAGTTTTGAGGTAAGAAACGCTTGAAAAACTCAAAATTTTCGCAGTTCTGATGCTCGAAACGAATAACTAGAACGGCCTAGGGGAAAACTACTCATACCGTTGTAATCGGGCGAGTTTCTACTTTCAGATGCAACAGAAATTTTGCGTATTGGTCAATCCGTTCGCGAGATATGGCAGTTTGGAGGTAAGAAACGCTTGAAAAACTAAAAATTTTCGCAGTTCTGATGCTCGAAATGAATAACTAGAACGGCCTAGGGGAAAACTACTCATAGCATTGTAATCGGGCGAGTTTCTACTTTCAGATGCAACAGAAATTTTGCTGATTGGTCAATCCGTTCGCGAGATATGGCAGTTTTGAGGTAAGAAACGCTTGAAAAACTCAAAATTTTCGCAGTTCTGATGCTCGAAACGAATAACTAGAACGGCCTAGGGGAAAACTACTCATACCGTTGTAATCGGGCGAGTTTCTACTTTCAGATGCAACAGAAATTTTGCGTATTGGTCAATCCGTTCGCGAGATATGGCAGTTTTGAGGTAAGAAACGCTTGAAAAACTCAAAATTTTCGCAATTCTGATGCTCGAAACGAATAACTAGAGCGGCCTAGGGGAAAACTACTCATACGGTTGTAATCGGGCGAGTTTCTACTTTCAGATGCAACAGAAATTTTGCGGATTGGTCAATCCGTTCGCGAGATATGGCAGTTTGGAGGTAAGAAACGCTAGAAAAACTCAAAATTTTCGCAGTTCTGATCCTCGAAACCAATAACTAGAACGGCCTAGGGGAAAACTACTCATAGCATTGTAATCGGGCGAGTTTCTACTTTCAGTTGCAACAGAAATTTTGCGGATTGGTCAATCCGTTCGCGAGATATGGCAGTTTGGAGGTAAGAAACGCTTGAAAAACTCAAAATTTTCGCAGTTCTGATGCTCGAAACCAATAACAAGAACGGCCTAGGGGAAAACTACTCATAGCATTGTAATCGGGCGAGTTTCTACTTTCAGATGCAACAGAAATTTTGCTGATTGGTCAATCCGTTCGCGAGATATGGCGATTTTGAGGTAAGAAACGCTTGAAAAACTCAAAATTTTCGCAGTTCTGATGCTCGAAACGAATAACTAGAACGGCCTAGGGGAAAACTTCTCTTACCGTTGTAATCGGGCGAGTTTCTACTTTCAGATGCAACAGAAATTTTGCGGATTGGTCAATCCGTTCGCGAGATATGGCAGTTTGGAGGTAAGAAACGCTTGAGAAACTCAAAATTTTCGCAGTTCTGATGCTCGAAACGAATAACTAGAACGGCCTAGGGGAAAACTTCTCATGCCGTTGTAATCGGGCAAGTTTCTACTTTCAGATGCAACAGAAATTTTGCGGATTGGTCAATCCGTTCGCGAGATATGGCAGTTTGGAGGTAAGAAACGCTTGAAAAACTCAAAATTTTCGCAGTTCTGATGCTCGAAACGAATAACTAGAACGGCCTAGGGGAAAACTACTCATACCGTTGTAATCGGGCGAGTTTCTACTTTCAGATGCAACAGAAATTTTGCGTATTGGTCAATCGGTTCGCGAGATATGGCAGTTTGGAGGTAAGAAACGCTTGAAAAACTCAAAATTTTCGCAATTCTGATGCTCGAAACGAATAACTAGATTGGCCTAGGGGAAAACTACTCATACGGTTGTAATCGGGCGAGTTTCTACTTTCAGATGCAACAGAAATTTTGCGGATTGGTCAATCCGTTCGCGAGATATGGCAGTTTGGAGGTAAGAAACGCTAGAAAAACTCAAAATTTTCGCAGTTCTGATGCTCGAAACCAATAACTAGAACGGCCTAGGGGAAAACTACTCATAGCATTGTAATCGGGCGAGTTTCTACTTTCAGTTGCAACAGAAATTTTGCGGATTGGTCAATCCGTTCGCGAGATATGGCGATTTTGAGGTAAGAAACGCTTGAAAAACTCAAAATTTTCGCAGTTCGGATGCTCGAAACGAATAACTAGAACGGCCTAGGGGAAAACTACTCATACCGTTGTAATCGGGCGAGTTTCTACTTTCAGATGCAGCAGAAATTTTGCGGATTGGTCAATCCGTTCGCGAGATATGGCAGTTTTGAGGTAAGAAACGCTTGAAAAACTCAAAATTTTCGCAATTCTGATGCTCGAAACGAATAACTAGAACGGCCTAGGGGAAAACTACTCATACCGTTGTAATCGGGCGAGTTTCTACTTTCAGATGCGACAGAAATTTTGCTGATTGGTCAATCCGTTCGCGGGATATGGCGATTTTGAGGTAAGAAACGCTTGAAAAACTAAAAATTTTCGCAGTTCTGATGCTCGAAACGAATAACTAGAACGGCCTAGGGGAAAACTACTCATACCGTTGTAATCGGGCGAGTTTCTACTTTCAGATGCAACAGAAATTTTGCGGATTGGTCAATCCGTTCGCGAGATATGGCAGTTTGGAGGTAAGAAACGCTTGAGAAACTCAAAATTTTCGCAGTTCTGATGCTCGAAATGAATAACTAGAACGGCCTAGGGGAAAACTACTCATACCGTTGTAATCGGGCGAGTTTCTACTTTCAGATGCAACAGAAATTTTGCGGATTGGTCAATCCGTTCGCGAGATATGGCAGTTTGGAGGTAAGAAACGCTTGAAAAACTCAAAATTTTCGCAGTTCTGATGCTCGAAACCAATAACTAGAACGGCCTAGGGGAAAACTACTCATAGCATTGTAATCGGGCGAGTTTCTACTTTCAGTTGCAACAGAAATTTTGCGGATTGGTCAATCCGTTCGCGAGATATGGCAGTTTTGAGGTAAGAAACGCTTGAAAAACTCAAAATTTTCGCAATTCTGATGCTCGAAACCAATAACTAGAACGGCCTACGGGAAAACTACTCATAGCATTGTAATCGGGCGAGTTTCTACTTTCAGTTGCAACAGAAATTTTGCGGATTGGTCAATCCGTTCGCGAGATATGGCAGTTTTGAGGTAAGAAACGCTTGAAAAACTCAAAATTTTCGCAATTCTGATGCTCGAAATGAATAACTAGAACGGCCTAGGGGAAAACTACTCATACCGTTGTAATCGGGCGAGTTTCTACTTTCAGATGCAACAGAAATTTTGCGGATTGGTCAATCCGTTCGCGAGATATGGCAGTTTGGAGGTAAGAAACGCTTGAGAAACTCAAAATTTTCGCAGTTCTGATGCTCGAAACGAATAACTAGAACGGCCTAGGGGAAAACTTCTCATGCCGTTGTAATCGGGCAAGTTTCTACTTTCAGATGCAACAGAAATTTTGCGGATTGGTCAATCCGTTCGCGAGATATGGCAGTTTTGAGGTAAGAAACGCTTGAAAAACTCAAAATTTTCGCAGTTCTGATGCTCGAAACGAATAACTAGAACGGCCTAGGGGAAAAGCACACATACTCTTGTAATCGGGCGAGTTTCTACTTTCAGATGCAACAGAAATCATTCGGATTCGTCAATTCGTTCGCGAGATATGGCAGTTTGGAGGTAAGAAACGCTTGAAAAACTCAAAATTTTCGCAGTTCTGATGCTCGAAACCAATAACTAGAACGGCCTAGGGGAAAACTACTCATAGCATTGTAATCGGGCGAGTTTCTACTTTCAGTTGCAACAGAAATTTTGCGGATTGGTCAATCCGTTCGCGAGATATGGCAGTTTTGAGGTAAGAAACGCTTGAAAAACTCAAAATTTTCGCAATTCTGATGCTCGAAATGAATAACTAGAACGGCCTAGGGGAAAACTACTCATACCGTTGTAAACGGGCAAGTTTCTACTTTCAGATGCAACAGAAATTTTGCGGATTGGTCAATCCGTTCGCGAGATATGGCAGTTTTGAGGTAAGAAACGCTTGAAAAACTCAAAATTTTCGCAATTCTGATGCTCGAAACGAATAACTAGAGCGGCCTAGGGGAAAACTACTCATAGCGTTGAAATCGGGCGAGTTTCTACTTTCAGTTGCAACAGAAATTTTGCGGATTGGTCAATCCGTTCGCGAGATATGGCAGTTTTGAGGTAAGAAACGCTTGAAAAACTCAAATTTTCGCAATTCTAATGCTCGAAACGAATAACTAGAACGGCCTAGGGGAAAACTACTCATACCGTTGTAATCGGGCGAGTTTCTACTTTCAGATGCAACAGAAATTTTGCTGATTGGTCAATCCGTTCGCGAGATATGGCGATTTTGAGGTAAGAAACGCTTGAAAAACTCAAAATTTTCGCAGTTCTGATGCTCGAAACGAATAACTAGAACGGCCTAGGGGAAAACTACTCATACCGTTGTAATCGGGCGAGTTTCTACTTTCAGATG
This sequence comes from Ptiloglossa arizonensis, assembly GCF_051014685.1. Classification (NCBI taxonomy): domain Eukaryota; kingdom Metazoa; phylum Arthropoda; class Insecta; order Hymenoptera; family Colletidae; genus Ptiloglossa; species Ptiloglossa arizonensis. The sequence goes on from NW_027478496.1 coordinate 361,619, forward strand.
CAACAGAAATTTTGCGGATTGGTCAATCCGTTCGCGAGATATGGCAGTTTGGAGGTAAGAAACGCTTGAGAAACTCAAAATTTTCGCAGTTCTGATGCTGGAAACGAATAACTAGAACGGCCTAGGGGAAAACTACTCATACCGTTGTAATCGGGCGAGTTTCTACTTTCAGATGCAACAGAAATTTTGCGTATTGGTCAATCCGTTCGCGAGATATGGCAGTTTTGAGGTAAGAAACGCTTGAAAAACTCAAAATTTTCGCAATTCTGATGCTCGAAACGAATAACTAGAGCGGCCTAGGGGAAAACTACTCATACGGTTGTAATCGGGCGAGTTTCTACTTTCAGATGCAACAGAAATTTTGCGGATTGGTCAATCCGTTCGCGAGATATGGCAGTTTGGAGGTAAGAAACGCTAGAAAAACTCAAAATTTTCGCAGTTCTGATCCTCGAAACCAATAACTAGAACGGCCTAGGGGAAAACTACTCATAGCATTGTAATCGGGCGAGTTTCTACTTTCAGTTGCAACAGAAATTTTGCGGATTGGTCAATCCGTTCGCGAGATATGGCAGTTTGGAGGTAAGAAACGCTTGAAAAACTCAAAATTTTCGCAGTTCTGATGCTCGAAACCAATAACAAGAACGGCCTAGGGGAAAACTACTCATAGCATTGTAATCGGGCGAGTTTCTACTTTCAGATGCAACAGAAATTTTGCTGATTGGTCAATCCGTTCGCGAGATATGGCGATTTTGAGGTAAGAAACGCTTGAAAAACTCAAAATTTTCGCAGTTCTGATGCTCGAAACGAATAACTAGAACGGCCTAGGGGAAAACTTCTCTTACCGTTGTAATCGGGCGAGTTTCTACTTTCAGATGCAACAGAAATTTTGCGGATTGGTCAATCCGTTCGCGAGATATGGCAGTTTGGAGGTAAGAAACGCTTGAGAAACTCAAAATTTTCGCAGTTCTGATGCTCGAAACGAATAACTAGAACGGCCTAGGGGAAAACTTCTCATGCCGTTGTAATCGGGCAAGTTTCTACTTTCAGATGCAACAGAAATTTTGCGGATTGGTCAATCCGTTCGCGAGATATGGCAGTTTGGAGGTAAGAAACGCTTGAAAAACTCAAAATTTTCGCAGTTCTGATGCTCGAAACGAATAACTAGAACGGCCTAGGGTAAAACTACTCATACCGTTGTAATCGGGCGAGTTTCTACTTTCAGATGCAACAGAAATTTTGCGTATTGGTCAATCGGTTCGCGAGATATGGCAGTTTGGAGGTAAGAAACGCTTGAAAAACTCAAAATTTTCGCAGTTCTGATGCTCGAAACGAATAACTAGAACGGCCTAGGGGAAAACTACTCATAGCATTGTAATCGGGCGAGTTTCTACTTTCAGTTGCAACAGAAATTTTGCGGATTGGTCAATCCGTTCGCGAGATATGGCAGTTTTGAGGTAAGAAACGCTTGAAAAACTCAAAATTTTCGCAATTCTGATGCTCGAAATGAATAACTAGAACGGCCTAGGGGAAAACTACTCATACCGTTGTAATCGGGCGAGTTTCTACTTTCAGATGCAACAGAAATTTTGCGGATTGGTCAATCCGTTCGCGAGATATGGCAGTTTTGAGGTAAGAAACGCTTGAAAAACTCAAAATTTTCGCAATTCTGATGCTCGAAACGAATAACTAGAGCGGCCTAGGGGAAAACTACTCATAGCATTGTAATCGGGCGAGTTTCTACTTTCAGTTGCAACAGAAATTTTGCGGATTGGTCAATCCGTTCGCGAGATATGGCAGTTTTGAGGTAAGAAACGCTAGAAAAACTCAAATTTTCGCAATTCTAATGCTCGAAACGAATAACTAGAACGGCCTAGGGGAAAACTACTCATACCGTTGTAATCGGGCGAGTTTCTACTTTCAGATGCAACAGAAATTTTGCGGATTGGTCAATCCGTTCGCGAGATATGGCAGTTTGGAGGTAAGAAACGCTTGAGAAACTCAAAATTTTCGCAGTTCTGATGCTCGATACGAATAACTAGAACGGCCTAGGGGAAAACTTCTCATGCCGTTGTAATCGGGCAAGTTTCTACTTTCAGATGCAACAGAAATTTTGCGGATTGGTCAATCCGTTCGCGAGATATGGCGGTTTTGAGGTAAGAAACGCCTGAAAAACTCAAAATTTTCGCAGTTCTGATGCTGGAAACGAATAACTGGAACGGCCTAGGGGAAAACTACTCATACCGTTGGAATCGGGCGAGCTCCTACTTTCAGATGCAACAGAAATTTTGCGGATTGGTCAATCCGTTCGTGAGATATGGCAGTTTGGAGGTAAGAAACGCTTGAAAAACTAAAAATTTTCGCAGTTCTGATGCTCGAAAAGAATAACTAGAACGGCCTAGGGGAAAACTACTCATACCGTTGTAATCGGGCGAGTTTCTACTTTCAGATGCAACAGAAATTTTGCTGATTGGTCAATCCGTTCGCGAGATATGGCAGTTTTGAGGTAAGAAACGCTTGAAAAACTCAAAATTTTCGCAGTTCTGATGCTCGAAACGAATAACTAGAACGGCCTAGGGGAAAACTACTCATACCGTTGTAATCGGGCGAGTTTCTACTTTCAGTTGCAACAGAAATTTTGCGAATTGGTCAATCCGTTCGCGAGATATGACAGTTTTGAGGTAAGAAACGCTTGAAAAACTCAAAATTTTCGCAATTCTGATGCTCGAAATGAATAACTAGAACGGCCTAGGGGAAAACTACTCATACCGTTGTAATCGGGCGAGTTTCTACTTTCAGATGCAACAGAAATTTTGCGGATTGGTCAATCCGTTCGCGAGATATGGCAGTTTTGAGGTAAGAAACGCTTGAAAAACTCAAAATTTTCGCAATTCTGATGCTCGAAACGAATAACTAGAGCGGCCTAGGGGAAAACTACTCATAGCATTGTAATCGGGCGAGTTTCTACTTTCAGTTGCAACAGAAATTTTGCGGATTGGTCAATCCGTTCGCGAGATATGGCAGTTTTGAGGTAAGAAACGCTTGAAAAACTCAAATTTTCGCAATTCTAATGCTCGAAACGAATAACTAGAACGGCCTAGGGGAAAACTACTCATACCGTTGTAATCGGGCGAGTTTCTACTTTCAGATGCAACAGAAATTTTGCTGATTGGTCAATCCGTTCGCGAGATATGGCGATTTTGAGGTAAGAAACGCTTGAAAAACTCAAAATTTTCGCAGTTCTGATGCTCGAAACCAATAACTAGAACGGCCTAGGGGAAAACTACTCATAGCATTGTAATCGGGCGAGTTTCTACTTTCAGATGCAACAGAAATTTTGCTGATTGGTCAATCCGTTCGCGAGATATGGCGATTTTGAGGTAAGAAACGCTTGAAAAACTCAAAATTTTCGCAGTTCTGATGCTCGAAACGAATAACTAGAACGGCCTAGGGGAAAACTACTCATACCGTTGTAATCGGGCGAGTTTCTACTTTCAGATGCAACAGAAATTTTGCGTATTGGTCAATCCGTTCGCGAGATATGGCAGTTTTGAGGTAAGAAACGCTTGAAAAACTCAAAATTTTCGCAATTCTGATGCTCGAAACGAATAACTAGAGCGGCCTAGGGGAAAACTACTCATACGGTTGTAATCGGGCGAGTTTCTACTTTCAGATGCAACAGAAATTTTGCGGATTGGTCAATCCGTTCGCGAGATATGGCAGTTTGGAGGTAAGAAACGCTAGAAAAACTCAAAATTTTCGCAGTTCTGATCCCCGAAACCAATAACTAGAACGGCCTAGGGGAAAACTACTCATAGCATTGTAATCGGGCGAGTTTCTACTTTCAGTTGCAACAGAAATTTTGCGGATTGGTCAATCCGTTCGCGAGATATGGCAGTTTGGAGGTAAGAAACGCTTGAAAAACTCAAAATTTTCGCAGTTCTGATGCTCGAAACCAATAACTAGAACGGCCTGGGGGAAAACTACTCATAGCATTGTAATCGGGCGAGTTTCTACTTTCAGATGCAACAGAAATTTTGCTGATTGGTCAATCCGTTCGCGAGATATGGCGATTTTGATGTAAGAAACGCTTGAAAAACTCAAAATTTTCGCAGTTCTGATGCTCGAAACGAATAACTAGAACGGCCTAGGGGAAAACTTCTCATGCCGTTGTAATCGGGCGAGTTTCTACTTTCAGATGCAACAGAAATTTTGCGGATTGGTCAATCCGTTCGCGAGATATGGCAGTTTTGAGGTAAGAAACGCTTGAAAAACTCAAAATTTTCGCAGTTCTGATGCTCGAAACGAATAACTAGAACGGCCTAGGGGAAAACTACTCATACCGTTGTAATCGGGCGAGTTTCTACTTTCAGATGCAACAGAAATTTTGCGTATTGGTCAACCGGTTCGCGAGATATGGCAGTTTGGAGGTAAGAAACGCTTGAAAAACTCAAAATTTTCGCAGTTCTGATGCTCGAAACCAATAACTAGAACGGCCTAGGGGAAAACTACTCATAGCATTGTAATCGGGCGAGTTTCTACTATCAGTTGCAACAGAAATTTTGCGGATTGGTCAATCCGTTCGCGAGATATGACAGTTTTGAGGTAAGAAACGCTTGAAAAACTCAAAATTTTCGCAATTCTGATGCTCGAAATGAATAACTAGAACGGCCTAGGGGAAAACTACTCATACCGTTGTAATCGGGCGAGTTTCTACTTTCAGATGCAACAGAAATTTTGCGGATTAGTCAATCCGTTCGCGAGATATGGCAGTTTTGAGGTAAGAAACGCTTGAAAAACTCAAAATTTTCGCAATTCTGATGCTCGAAACGAATAACTAGAGCGGCCTAGGGGAAAGCTACTCATAGCATTGTAATCGGGCGAGTTTCTACTTTCAGTTGCAACAGAAATTTTGCGGATTGGTCAATCCGTTCGCGAGATATGGCAGTTTTGAGGTAAGAAACGCTTGAAAAACTCAAATTTTCGCAATTCTAATGCTCGAAACGAATAACTAGAACGGCCTAGGGGAAAACTACTCATACCGTTGTAATCGGGCGAGTTTCTACTTTCAGATGCAACAGAAATTTTGCTGATTGGTCAATCCGTTCGCGAGATATGGCGATTTTGAGGTAAGAAACGCTTGAAAAACTCAAAATTTTCGCAGTTCTGATGCTCGAAACCAATAACTAGAACGGCCTAGGGGAAAACTACTCATAGCATTGTAATCGGGCGAGTTTCTACTTTCAGATGCAACAGAAATTTTGCTGATTGGTCAATCCGTTCGCGAGATATGGCGATTTTGAGGTAAGAAACGCTTGAAAAACTCAAAATTTTCGCAATTCTGATGCTCGAAACGAATAACTAGAGCGGCCTAGGGGAAAACTACTCATAGCATTGTAATCGGGCGAGTTTCTACTTTCAGTTGCAACAGAAATTTTGCGAATTGGTCAATCCGTTCGCGAGATATGACAGTTTTGAGGTAAGAAACGCTTGAAAAACTCAAAATTTTCGCAGTTCTGATGCTCGAAACCAATAACTAGAACGGCCTAGGGGAAAACTACTCATAGCATTGTAATCGGGCGAGTTTCTACTTTCAGATGCAACAGAAATTTTGCTGATTGGTCAATCCGTTCGCGAGATATGGCGATTTTGAGGTAAGAAACGCTTGAAAAACTCAAAATTTTCGCAGTTCTGATGCTCGAAACGAATAACTAGAACGGCCTAGGGGAAAACTACTCATACCGTTGTAATCGGGCGAGTTTCTACTTTCAGATGCAACAGAAATTTTGCGTATTGGTCAATCCGTTCGCGAGATATGGCAGTTTTGAGGTAAGAAACGCTTGAAAAACTCAAAATTTTCGCAATTCTGATGCTCGAAACGAATAACTAGAGCGGCCTAGGGGAAAACTACTCATACGGTTGTAATCGGGCGAGTTTCTACATTCAGATGCAACAGAAATTTTGCGGATTGGTCAATCCGTTCGCGAGATATGGCAGTTTGGAGGTAAGAAACGCTAGAAAAACTCAAAATTTTCGCAGTTCTGATCCTCGAAACCAATAACTAGAACGGCCTAGGGGAAAACTACTCATAGCGTTGTAATCGGGCGAGTTTCTACTTTCAGTTGCAACAGAAATTTTGCGGATTGGTCAATCCGTTCGCGAGATATGGCAGTTTGGAGGTAAGAAACGCTTGAAAAACTCAAAATTTTCGCAGTTCTGATGCTCGAAACGAATAACTAGAACGGCCTAGGGGAAAACTACTCATACCGTTGTAATCGGGCGAGTTTCTACTTTCAGATGCAACAGAAATTTTGCGTATTGGTCAACCGGTTCGCGAGATATGGCAGTTTGGAGGTAAGAAACGCTTGAAAAACTCAAAATTTTCGCAGTTCTAATGCTCGAAACGAATAACTAGAACGGCCTAGGGGAAAACTACTCATACCGTTGTAATCGGGCGAGTTTCTACTTTCAGATGCAACAGAAATTTTGCTGATTGGTCAATCCGTTCGCGAGATATGGCGATTTTGAGGTAAGAAACGCTTGAAAAACTCAAAATTTTCGCAGTTCTGATGCTCGGAACCAATAACTAGAACGGCCTAGGGGAAAACTACTCATAGCATTGCAATCGGGCGAGTTTCTACTTTCAGATGCAACAGAAATTTTGCTGATTGGTCAATCCGTTCGCGAGATATGGCGATTTTGAGGTAAGAAACGCTTGAAAAACTCAAAATTTTCGCAGTTCTGATGCTCGAAACGAATAACTAGAACGGCCTAGGGGAAAACTTCTCATGCCGTTGTAATCGGGCGAGTTTCTACTTTCAGATGCAACAGAAATTTTGCGGATTGGTCAATCCGTTCGCGAGATATGGCAGTTTTGAGGTAAGAAACGCTTGAAAAACTCAAAATTTTCGCAGTTCTGATGCTCGAAACGAATAACTAGAACGGCCTAGGGGAAAACTACTCATACCGTTGTAATCGGGCGAGTTTCTACTTTCAGATGCAACAGAAATTTTGCGTATTGGTCAACCGGTTCGCGAGATATGGCAGTTTGGAGGTAAGAAACGCTTGAAAAACTCAAAATTTTCGCAGTTCTGATGCTCGAAACCAATAACTAGAACGGCCTAGGGGAAAACTACTCATAGCATTGTAATCGGGCGAGTTTCTACTATCAGTTGCAACAGAAATTTTGCGGATTGGTCAATCCGTTCGCGAGATATGACAGTTTTGAGGTAAGAAACGCTTGAAAAACTCAAAATTTTCGCAATTCTGATGCTCGAAATGAATAACTAGAACGGCCTAGGGGAAAACTACTCATACCGTTGTAATCGGGCGAGTTTCTACTTTCAGATGCAACAGAAATTTTGCGGATTGGTCAATCCGTTCGCGAGATATGGCAGTTTTGAGGTAAGAAACGCTTGAAAAACTCAAAATTTTCGCAATTCTGATGCTCGAAACGAATAACTAGAGCGGCCTAGGGGAAAACTACTCATAGCATTGTAATCGGGCGAGTTTCTACTTTCAGTTGCAACCGAAATTTTGCGGATTGGTCAATCCGTTCGCGAGATATGGCAGTTTTGAGGTAAGAAACGCTTGAAAAACTCAAATTTTCGCAATTCTAATGCTCGAAACGAATAACTAGAACGGCCTAGGGGAAAACTACTCATACCGTTGTAATCGGGCGAGTTTCTACTTTCAGATGCAACAGAAATTTTGCGTATTGGTCAACCGGTTCGCGAGATATGGCAGTTTGGAGGTAAGAAACGCTTGAAAAACTCAAAATTTTCGCAGTTCTGATGCTCGAAACCAATAACTAGAACGGCCTAGGGGAAAACTACTCATAGCATTGTAATCGGGCGAGTTTCTACTATCAGTTGCAACAGAAATTTTGCGGATTGGTCAATCCGTTCGCGAGATATGACAGTTTTGAGGTAAGAAACGCTTGAAAAACTCAAAATTTTCGCAATTCTGATGCTCGAAATGAATAACTAGAACGGCCTAGGGGAAAACTACTCATACCGTTGTAATCGGGCGAGTTTCTACTTTCAGATGCAACAGAAATTTTGCGGATTGGTCAATCCGTTCGCGAGATATGGCAGTTTTGAGGTAAGAAACGCTTGAAAAACTCAAAATTTTCGCAATTCTGATGCTCGAAACGAATAACTAGAGCGGCCTAGGGGAAAACTACTCATAGCATTGTAATCGGGCGAGTTTCTACTTTCAGTTGCAACCGAAATTTTGCGGATTGGTCAATCCGTTCGCGAGATATGGCAGTTTTGAGGTAAGAAACGCTTGAAAAACTCAAATTTTCGCAATTCTAATGCTCGAAACGAATAACTAGAACGGCCTAGGGGAAAACTACTCATACCGTTGTAATCGGGCGAGTTTCTACTTTCAGATGCAACAGAAATTTTGCTGATTGGTCAATCCGTTCGCGAGATATGGCGATTTTGAGGTAAGAAACGCTTGAAAAACTCAAAATTTTCGCAGTTCTGATGCTCGAAACCAATAACTAGAACGGCCTAGGGGAAAACTACTCATAGCATTGTAATCGGGCGAGTTTCTACTTTCAGATGCAACAGAAATTTTGCTGATTGGTCAATCCGTTCGCGAGATATGGCGATTTTGAGGTAAGAAACGCTTGAAAAACTCAAAATTTTCGCAATTCTGATGCTCGAAACGAATAACTAGAGCGGCCTAGGGGAAAACTACTCATAGCTTTGTAATCGGGCGAGTTTCTACTTTCAGTTGCAACAGAAATTTTGCGAATTGGTCAATCCGTTCGCGAGATATGACAGTTTTGAGGTAAGAAACGCTTGAAAAACTCAAAATTTTCGCAATTCTGATGCTCGAAATGAATAACTAGAACGGCCTAGGGGAAAACTACTCATACCGTTGTAATCGGGCGAGTTTCTACTTTCAGATGCAACAGAAATTTTGCTGATTGGTCAATCCGTTCGCGAGATATGGCGATTTTGAGGTAAGAAACGCTTGAAAAACTCAAAATTTTCGCAGTTCTGATGCTCGAAACGAATAACTAGAACGGCCTAGGGGAAAACTACTCATACCGTTGTAATCGGGCGAGTTTCTACTTTCAGATGCAACAGAAATTTTGCGTATTGGTCAATCCGTTCGCGAGATATGGCAGTTTTGAGGTAAGAAACGCTTGAAAAACTCAAAATTTTCGCAATTCTGATGCTCGAAACGAATAACTAGAGCGGCCTAGGGGAAAACTACTCATACGGTTGTAATCGGGCGAGTTTCTACTTTCAGATGCAACAGAAATTTTGCGGATTGGTCAATCCGTTCGCGAGATATGGCAGTTTGGAGGTAAGAAACGCTAGAAAAACTCAAAATTTTCGCAGTTCTGATCCTCGAAACCAATAACTAGAACGGCCTAGGGGAAAACTACTCATAGCATTGTAATCGGGCGAGTTTCTACTTTCAGTTGCAACAGAAATTTTGCGGATTGGTCAATCCGTTCGCGAGATATGGCAGTTTGGAGGTAAGAAACGCTTGAAAAACTCAAAATTTTCGCAGTTCTGATGCTCGAAACGAATAACTAGAACGGCCTAGGGGAAAACTACTCATACCGTTGTAATCGGGCGAGTTTCTACTTTCAGATGCAACAGAAATTTTGCGTATTGGTCAACCGGTTCGCGAGATATGGCAGTTTGGAGGTAAGAAACGCTTGAAAGACTCAAAATTTTCGCAGTTCTAATGCTCGAAACGAATAACTAGAACGGCCTAGGGGAAAACTACTCATACCGTTGTAATCGGGCGAGTTTCTACTTTCAGATGCAACAGAAATTTTGCTGATTGGTCAATCCGTTCGCGAGATATGGCGATTTTGAGGTAAGAAACGCTTGAAAAACTCAAAATTTTCGCAGTTCTGATGCTCGAAACCAATAACTAGAACGGCCTAGGGGAAAACTACTCATAGCATTGTAATCGGGCGAGTTTCTACTTTCAGATGCAACAGAAATTTTGCTGATTGGTCAATCCGTTCGCGAGATATGGCGATTTTGAGGTAAGAAACGCTTGAAAAACTCAAAATTTTCGCAGTTCTGATGCTCGAAACGAATAACTAGAACGGCCTAGGGGAAAACTACTCATACCGTTGTAATCGGGCGAGTTTCTACTTTCAGATGCAACAGAAATTTTGCGTATTGGTCAATCCGTTCGCGAGATATGGCAGTTTTGAGGTAAGAAACGCTTGAAAAACTCAAAATTTTCGCAATTCTGATGCTCGAAACGAATAACTAGAGCGGCCTAGGGGAAAACTACTCATACGGTTGTAATCGGGCGAGTTTCTACTTTCAGATGCAACAGAAATTTTGCGGATTGGTCAATCCGTTCGCGAGATATGGCAGTTTGGAGGTAAGAAACGCTAGAAAAACTCAAAATTTTCGCAGTTCTGATCCTCGAAACCAATAACTAGAACGGCCTAGGGGAAAACTACTCATAGCATTGTAATCGGGCGAGTTTCTACTTTCAGTTGCAACAGAAATTTTGCGGATTGGTCAATCCGTTCGCGAGATATGGCAGTTTGGAGGTAAGAAACGCTAGAAAAACTCAAAATTTTCGCAGTTCTGATCCTCGAAACCAATAACTAGAACGGCCTAGGGGAAAACTACTCATAGCATTGTAATCGGGCGAGTTTCTACTTTCAGTTGCAACAGAAATTTTGCGGATTGGTCAATCCGTTCGCGAGATATGGCAGTTTGGAGGTAAGAAACGCTTGAAAAACTCAAAATTTTCGCAGTTCTGATGCTCGAAACGAATAACTAGAACGGCCTAGGGGAAAACTACTCATACCGTTGTAATCGGGCGAGTTTCTACTTTCAGATGCAACAGAAATTTTGCGTATTGGTCAACCGGTTCGCGAGATATGGCAGTTTGGAGGTAAGAAACGCTTGAAAAACTCAAAATTTTCGCAGTTCTAATGCTCGAAACGAATAACTAGAACGGCCTAGGGGAAAACTACTCATACCGTTGTAATCGGGCGAGTTTCTACTTTCAGATGCAACAGAAATTTTGCTGATTGGTCAATCCGTTCGCGAGATATGGCGATTTTGAGGTAAGAAACGCTTGAAAAACTCAAAATTTTCGCAGTTCTGATGCTCGAAACCAATAACTAGAACGGCCTAGGGGAAAACTACTCATAGCATTGTAATCGGGCGAGTTTCTACTTTCAGATGCAACAGAAATTTTGCTGATTGGTCAATCCGTTCGCGAGATATGGCGATTTTGAGGTAAGAAACGCTTGAAAAACTCAAAATTTTCGCAGTTCTGATGCTCGAAACGAATAACTAGAACGGCCTAGGGGAAAACTACTCATACCGTTGTAATCGGGCGAGTTTCTACTTTCAGATGCAACAGAAATTTTGCGTATTGGTCAATCCGTTCGCGAGATATGGCAGTTTTGAGGTAAGAAACGCTTGAAAAACTCAAAATTTTCGCAATTCTGATGCTCGAAACGAATAACTAGAGCGGCCTAGGGGAAAACTACTCATACGGTTGTAATCGGGCGAGTTTCTACTTTCAGATGCAACAGAAATTTTGCGGATTGGTCAATCCGTTCGCGAGATATGGCAGTTTGGAGGTAAGAAACGCTAGAAAAATTCAAAATTTTCGCAGTTCTGATCCTCGAAACCAATAACTAGAACGGCCTAGGGGAAAACTACTCATACCGTTGTAATCGGGCGAGTTTCTACTTTCAGATGCAACAGAAATTTTGCTGATTGGTCAATCCGTTCGCGAGATATGGCGATTTTGAGGTAAGAAACGCTTGAAAAACTCAAAATTTTCGCAGTTCTGATGCTCGAAACCAATAACTAGAACGGCCTAGGGGAAAACTACTCATAGCATTGTAATCGGGCGAGTTTCTACTTTCAGATGCAACAGAAATTTTGCTGATTGGTCAATCCGTTCGCGAGATATGGCGATTTTGAGGTAAGAAACGCTTGAAAAACTCAAAATTTTCGCAGTTCTGATGCTCGAAACGAATAACTAGAACGGCCTAGGGGAAAACTACTCATACCGTTGTAATCGGGCGAGTTTCTACTTTCAGATGCAACAGAAATTTTGCGTATTGGTCAATCCGTTCGCGAGATATGGCAGTTTTGAGGTAAGAAACGCTTGAAAAACTCAAAATTTTCGCAATTCTGATGCTCGAAACGAATAACTAGAGCGGCCTAGGGGAAAACTACTCATACGGTTGTAATCGGGCGAGTTTCTACTTTCAGATGCAACAGAAATTTTGCGGATTGGTCAATCCGTTCGCGAGATATGGCAGTTTGGAGGTAAGAAACGCTAGAAAAACTCAAAATTTTCGCAGTTCTGATCCTCGAAACCAATAACTAGAACGGCCTAGGGGAAAACTACTCATAGCATTGTAATCGGGCGAGTTTCTACTTTCAGTTGCAACAGAAATTTTGCGGATTGGTCAATCCGTTCGCGAGATATGGCAGTTTGGAGGTAAGAAACGCTTGAAAAACTCAAAATTTTCGCAGTTCTGATGCTCGAAACGAATAACTAGAACGGCCTAGGGGAAAACTACTCATACCGTTGTAATCGGGCGAGTTTCTACTTTCAGATGCAACAGAAATTTTGCGTATTGGTCAACCGGTTCGCGAGATATGGCAGTTTGGAGGTAAGAAACGCTTGAAAAACTCAAAATTTTCGCAGTTCTAATGCTCGAAACGAATAACTAGAACGGCCTAGGGGAAAACTACTCATACCGTTGTAATCGGGCGAGTTTCTACTTTCAGATGCAACAGAAATTTTGCTGATTGGTCAATCCGTTCGCGAGATATGGCGATTTTGAGGTAAGAAACGCTTGAAAAACTCAAAATTTTCGCAGTTCTGATGCTCGAAACCAATAACTAGAACGGCCTAGGGGAAAACTACTCATAGCATTGTAATCGGGCGAGTTTCTACTTTCAGATGCAACAGAAATTTTGCTGATTGGTCAATCCGTTCGCGAGATATGGCGATTTTGAGGTAAGAAACGCTTGAAAAACTCAAAATTTTCGCAGTTCTGATGCTCGAAACGAATAACTAGAACGGCCTAGGGGAAAACTACTCATACCGTTGTAATCGGGCGAGTTTCTACTTTCAGATGCAACAGAAATTTTGCGTATTGGTCAATCCGTTCGCGAGATATGGCAGTTTTGAGGTAAGAAACGCTTGAAAAACTCAAAATTTTCGCAATTCTGATGCTCGAAACGAATAACTAGAGCGGCCTAGGGGAAAACTACTCATACGGTTGTAATCGGGCGAGTTTCTACTTTCAGATGCAACAGAAATTTTGCGGATTGGTCAATCCGTTCGCGAGATATGGCAGTTTGGAGGTAAGAAACGCTAGAAAAACTCAAAATTTTCGCAGTTCTGATCCTCGAAACCAATAACTAGAACGGCCTAGGGGAAAACTACTCATAGCATTGTAATCGGGCGAGTTTCTACTTTCAGTTGCAACAGAAATTTTGCGGATTGGTCAATCCGTTCGCGAGATATGGCAGTTTGGAGGTAAGAAACGCTTGAAAAACTCAAAATTTTCGCAGTTCTGATGCTCGAAACGAATAACTAGAACGGCCTAGGGGAAAACTACTCATACCGTTGTAATCGGGCGAGTTTCTACTTTCAGATGCAACAGAAATTTTGCTGATTGGTCAATCCGTTCGCGAGATATGGCGATTTTGAGGTAAGAAACGCTTGAAAAACTCAAAATTTTCGCAGTTCTGATGCTCGAAACGAATAACTAGAACGGCCTAGGGGAAAACTACTCATACCGTTGTAATCGGGCGAGTTTCTACTTTCAGATGCAACAGAAATTTTGCGTATTGGTCAATCCGTTCGCGAGATATGGCAGTTTTGAGGTAAGAAACGCTTGAAAAACTCAAAATTTTCGCAATTCTGATGCTCGAAACGAATAACTAGAGCGGCCTAGGGGAAAACTACTCATACGGTTGTAATCGGGCGAGTTTCTACTTTCAGATGCAACAGAAATTTTGCGGATTGGTCAATCCGTTCGCGAGATATGGCAGTTTGGAGGTAAGAAACGCTAGAAAAACTAAAAATTTTCGCAGTTCTGATGCTCGAAACGAATAACTAGAACGGCCTAGGGGAAAACTACTCATACCGTTGTAATCGGGCGAGTTTCTACTTTCAGATGCAACAGAAATTTTGCGGATTGGTCAATCCGTTCGCGAGATATGGCAGTTTTGAGGTAAGAAACGCTTGAAAAACTAAAAATTTTCGCAGTTCTGATGCTCGAAACGAATAACTAGAACGGCCTAGGGGAAAACTACTCATACCGTTGTAATCGGGCGAGTTTCTACTTTCAGATGCAACAGAAATTTTGCTGATTGGTCAATCCGTTCGCGAGATATGGCGATTTTGAGGTAAGAAACGCTTGAAAAACTCAAAATTTTCGCAGTTCTGATGCTCGAAACGAATAACTAGAACGGCCTAGGGGAAAACTACTCATACCGTTGTAATCGGGCGAGTTTCTACTTTCAGATGCAACAGAAATTTTGCGTATTGGTCAACCGGTTCGCGAGATATGGCAGTTTGGAGGTAAGAAACGCTTGAAAAACTCAAAATTTTCGCAGTTCTGATGCTCGAAACCAATAACTAGAACGGCCTAGGGGAAAACTACTCATAGCATTGTAATCGGGCGAGTTTCTACTTTCAGTTGCAACAGAAATTTTGCGGATTGGTCAATCCGTTCGCGAGATATGACAGTTTTGAGGTAAGAAACGCTTGAAAAACTCAAAATTTTCGCAATTCTGATGCTCGAAATGAATAACTAGAACGGCCTAGGGGAAAACTACTCATACCGTTGTAATCGGGCGAGTTCCTACTTTCAGATGCAACAGAAATTTTGCGGATTGGTCAATCTGTTCGCGAGATATGGCAGTTTGGAGGTAAGAAACGCTTGAAAAACTAAAAATTTTCGCAGTTCTGATGCTCGAAACGAATAACTAGAACGGCCTAGGGGAAAACTACTCATACCGTTGTAATCGGGCGAGTTTCTACTTTCAGATGCAACAGAAATTTTGCGGATTGGTCAATCCGTTCGCGAGATATGGCAGTTTTGAGGTAAGAAACGCTTGAAAAACTCAAAATTTTCGCAATTCTGATGCTCGAAACGAATAACTAGAGCGGCCTAGGGGAAAACTACTCATAGCATTGTAATCGGGCGAGTTTCTACTTTCAGTTGCAACAGAAATTTTGCGGATTGGTCAATCCGTTCGCGAGATATGGCAGTTTTGAGGTAAGAAACGCTTGAAAAACTCAAATTTTCGCAATTCTAATGCTCGAAACGAATAACTAGAACGGCCTAGGGGAAAACTACTCATACCGTTGTAATCGGGCGAGTTTCTACTTTCAGATGCAACAGAAATTTTGCTGATTGGTCAATCCGTTCGCGAGATATGGCGATTTTGAGGTAAGAAACGCTTGAAAAACTCAAAATTTTCGCAGTTCTGATGCTCGAAACCAATAACTAGAACGGCCTAGGGGAAAACTACTCATAGCATTGTAATCGGGCGAGTTTCTACTTTCAGATGCAACAGAAATTTTGCTGATTGGTCAATCCGTTCGCGAGATATGGCGATTTTGAGGTAAGAAACGCTTGAAAAACTCAAAATTTTCGCAGTTCTGATGCTCGAAACGAATAACTAGAACGGCCTAGGGGAAAACTACTCATACCGTTGTAATCGGGCGAGTTTCTACTTTCAGATGCAACAGAAATTTTGCGTATTGGTCAATCCGTTCGCGAGATATGGCAGTTTTGAGGTAAGAAACGCTTGAAAAACTCAAAATTTTCGCAATTCTGATGCTCGAAACGAATAACTAGAGCGGCCTAGGGGAAAACTACTCATACGGTTGTAATCGGGCGAGTTTCTACTTTCAGATGCAACAGAAATTTTGCGGATTGGTCAATCCGTTCGCGAGATATGGCAGTTTGGAGGTAAGAAACGCTAGAAAAACTAAAAATTTTCGCAGTTCTGATGCTCGAAACGAATAACTAGAACGGCCTAGGGGAAAACTACTCATACCGTTGTAATCGGGCGAGTTTCTACTTTCAGATGCAACAGAAATTTTGCGGATTGGTCAATCCGTTCGCGAGATATGGCAGTTTTGAGGTAAGAAACGCTTGAAAAACTCAAAATTTTCGCAATTCTGATGCTCGAAACGAATAACTAGAGCGGCCTAGGGGAAAACTACTCATAGCATTGTAATCGGGCGAGTTTCTACTTTCAGTTGCAACAGAAATTTTGCGGATTGGTCAATCCGTTCGCGAGATATGGCAGTTTTGAGGTAAGAAACGCTTGAAAAACTCAAATTTTCGCAATTCTAATGCTCGAAACGAATAACTAGAACGGCCTAGGGGAAAACTACTCATACCGTTGTAATCGGGCGAGTTTCTACTTTCAGATGCAACAGAAATTTTGCTGATTGGTCAATCCGTTCGCGAGATATGGCGATTTTGAGGTAAGAAACGCTTGAAAAACTCAAAATTTTCGCAGTTCTGATGCTCGAAACCAATAACTAGAACGGCCTAGGGGAAAACTACTCATAGCATTGTAATCGGGCGAGTTTCTACTTTCAGATGCAACAGAAATTTTGCTGATTGGTCAATCCGTTCGCGAGATATGGCGATTTTGAGGTAAGAAACGCTTGAAAAACTCAAAATTTTCGCAGTTCTGATGCTCGAAACGAATAACTAGAACGGCCTAGGGGAAAACTACTCATACCGTTGTAATCGGGCGAGTTTCTACTTTCAGATGCAACAGAAATTTTGCTGATTGGTCAATCCGTTCGCGAGATATGGCGATTTTGAGGTAAGAAACGCTTGAAAAACTCAAAATTTTCGCAGTTCTGATGCTCGAAACCAATAACTAGAACGGCCTAGGGGAAAACTACTCATAGCATTGTAATCGGGCGAGTTTCTACTTTCAGATGCAACAGAAATTTTGCTGATTGGTCAATCCGTTCGCGAGATATGGCGATTTTGAGGTAAGAAACGCTTGAAAAACTCAAAATTTTCGCAGTTCTGATGCTCGAAACGAATAACTAGAACGGCCTAGGGGAAAACTACTCATACCGTTGTAATCGGGCGAGTTTCTACTTTCAGATGCAACAGAAATTTTGCGTATTGGTCAATCCGTTCGCGAGATATGGCAGTTTTGAGGTAAGAAACGCTTGAAAAACTCAAAATTTTCGCAATTCTGATGCTCGAAACGAATAACTAGAGCGGCCTAGGGGAAAACTACTCATACGGTTGTAATCGGGCGAGTTTCTACTTTCAGATGCAACAGAAATTTTGCGGATTGGTCAATCCGTTCGCGAGATATGGCAGTTTGGAGGTAAGAAACGCTAGAAAAACTCAAAATTTTCGCAGTTCTGATCCTCGAAACCAATAACTAGAACGGCCTAGGGGAAAACTACTCATAGCATTGTAATCGGGCGAGTTTCTACTTTCAGTTGCAACAGAAATTTTGCGGATTGGTCAATCCGTTCGCGAGATATGGCAGTTTGGAGGTAAGAAACGCTTGAAAAACTCAAAATTTTCGCAGTTCTGATGCTCGAAACGAATAACTAGAACGGCCTAGGGGAAAACTACTCATACCGTTGTAATCGGGCGAGTTTCTACTTTCAGATGCAACAGAAATTTTGCTGATTGGTCAATCCGTTCGCGAGATATGGCGATTTTGAGGTAAGAAACGCTTGAAAAACTCAAAATTTTCGCAGTTCTGATGCTCGAAACGAATAACTAGAACGGCCTAGGGGAAAACTACTCATACCGTTGTAATCGGGCGAGTTTCTACTTTCAGATGCAACAGAAATTTTGCGTATTGGTCAACCGGTTCGCGAGATATGGCAGTTTGGAGGTAAGAAACGCTTGAAAAACTCAAAATTTTCGCAGTTCTGATGCTCGAAACCAATAACTAGAACGGCCTAGGGGAAAACTACTCATAGCATTGTAATCGGGCGAGTTTCTACTTTCAGTTGCAACAGAAATTTTGCGGATTGGTCAATCCGTTCGCGAGATATGACAGTTTTGAGGTAAGAAACGCTTGAAAAACTCAAAATTTTCGCAATTCTGATGCTCGAAATGAATAACTAGAACGGCCTAGGGGAAAACTACTCATACCGTTGTAATCGGGCGAGTTCCTACTTTCAGATGCAACAGAAATTTTGCGGATTGGTCAATCTGTTCGCGAGATATGGCAGTTTGGAGGTAAGAAACGCTTGAAAAACTAAAAATTTTCGCAGTTCTGATGCTCGAAACGAATAACTAGAACGGCCTAGGGGAAAACTAC
Source organism: Ptiloglossa arizonensis (assembly GCF_051014685.1). Taxonomy (NCBI): domain Eukaryota; kingdom Metazoa; phylum Arthropoda; class Insecta; order Hymenoptera; family Colletidae; genus Ptiloglossa; species Ptiloglossa arizonensis. Next base: position 379,948 of record NW_027478496.1, read on the forward strand.
TCATACCGTTGTAATCGGGCGAGTTTCTACTTTCAGATGCAACAGAAATTTTGCGGATTGGTCAATCCGTTCGCGAGATATGGCAGTTTTGAGGTAAGAAACGCTTGAAAAACTCAAAATTTTCGCAATTCTGATGCTCGAAACGAATAACTAGAGCGGCCTAGGGGAAAACTACTCATAGCATTGTAATCGGGCGAGTTTCTACTTTCAGTTGCAACAGAAATTTTGCGGATTGGTCAATCCGTTCGCGAGATATGGCAGTTTTGAGGTAAGAAACGCTTGAAAAACTCAAATTTTCGCAATTCTAATGCTCGAAACGAATAACTAGAACGGCCTAGGGGAAAACTACTCATACCGTTGTAATCGGGCGAGTTTCTACTTTCAGATGCAACAGAAATTTTGCTGATTGGTCAATCCGTTCGCGAGATATGGCGATTTTGAGGTAAGAAACGCTTGAAAAACTCAAAATTTTCGCAGTTCTGATGCTCGAAACGAATAACTAGAACGGCCTAGGGGAAAACTACTCATACCGTTGTAATCGGGCGAGTTTCTACTTTCAGATGCAACAGAAATTTTGCGTATTGGTCAATCCGTTCGCGAGATATGGCAGTTTTGAGGTAAGAAACGCTTGAAAAACTCAAAATTTTCGCAATTCTGATGCTCGAAACGAATAACTAGAGCGGCCTAGGGGAAAACTACTCATACCGTTGTAATCGGGCGAGTTTCTACTTTCAGATGCAACAGAAATTTTGCGTATTGGTCAATCCGTTCGCGAGATATGGCAGTTTTGAGGTAAGAAACGCTTGAAAAACTCAAAATTTTCGCAGTTCTGATGCTCGAAACGAATAACTAGAACGGCCTAGGGGAAAACTACTCATACCGTTGTAATCGGGCGAGTTTCTACTTTCAGTTGCAACAGAAATTTTGCGGATTTGTCAATCCGTTCGCGAGATATGGCAGTTTTGAGGTAAGAAACGCTTGAAAAACTCAAATTTTCGCAATTCTAATGCTCGAAACGAATAACTAGAACGGCCTAGGGGAAAACTACTCATACCGTTGTAATCGGGCGAGTTTCTACTTTCAGTTGCAACAGAAATTTTGCGGATTGGTCAATCCGTTCGCGAGATATGGCAGTTTTGAGGTAAGAAACGCTTGAAAAACTCAAAATTTTCGCAATTCTGATGCTCGAAATGAATAACTAGAACGGCCTAGGGGAAAACTACTCATACCGTTGTAATCGGGCGAGTTTCTACTTTCAGATGCAACAGAAATTTTGCGGATTGGTCAAACCGTTCGCGAGATATGGCAGTTTTGAGGTAAGAAACGCTTGAAAAACTCAAAATTTTCGCAATTCTGATGCTCGAAACGAATAACTAGAGCGGCCTAGGGGAAAACTACTCATAGCATTGTAATCGGGCGAGTTTCTACTTTCAGATGCAACAGAAATTTTGCGGATTGGTCAATCCGTTCGCGAGATATGGCAGTTTGGAGGTAAGAAACGCTTGAGAAACTCAAAATTTTCGCAGTTCTGATGCTCGATACGAATAACTAGAACGGCCTAGGGGAAAACTACTCATACCGTTGTAATCGGGCGAGTTTCTGCTTTCAGATGCAACAGAAATTTTGCTGATTGGTCAATCCGTTCGCGAGATATGGCAGTTTTGAGGTAAGAAACGCTTGAAAAACTCAAAATTTTCGCAGTTCTGATGCTCGAAACGAATAACTAGAACGGCCTAGGGGAAAACTACTCATACCGTTGTAATCGGGCGAGTTTCTACTTTCAGATGCAACAGAAATTTTGCGTATTGGTCAATCCGTTCGCGAGATATGGCAGTTTTGAGGTAAGAAACGCTTGAAAAACTCAAAATTTTCGCAATTCTGATGCTCGAAACGAATAACTAGAGCGGCCTAGGGGAAAACTACTCATACGGTTGTAATCGGGCGAGTTTCTACTTTCAGATGCAACAGAAATTTTGCGGATTGGTCAATCCGTTCGCGAGATATGGCAGTTTGGAGGTAAGAAACGCTAGAAAAACTCAAAATTTTCGCAGTTCTGATCCTCGAAACCAATAACTAGAACGGCCTAGGGGAAAACTACTCATAGCATTGTAATCGGGCGAGTTTCTACTTTCAGATGCAACAGAAATTTTGCTGATTGGTCAATCCGTTCGCGAGATATGGCGATTTTGAGGTAAGAAACGCTTGAAAAACTCAAAATTTTCGCAGTTCTGATGCTCGAAACGAATAACTAGAACGGCCTAGGGGAAAACTACTCATACCGTTGTAATCGGGCGAGTTTCTACTTTCAGATGCAACAGAAATTTTGCGTATTGGTCAATCCGTTCGCGAGATATGGCAGTTTTGAGGTAAGAAACGCTTGAAAAACTCAAAATTTTCGCAGTTCTGATGCTCGAAACGAATAACTAGAACGGCCTAGGGGAAAACTACTCATACCGTTGTAATCGGGCGAGTTTCTACTTTCAGATGCAACAGAAATTTTGCGGATTGGTCAATCCGTTCGCGAGATATGGCAGTTTGGAGGTAAGAAACGCTTGAAAAACTAAAAATTTTCGCAGTTCTGATGCTCGAAAAGAATAACTAGAACGGCCTAGGGGAAAACTACTCATACCGTTGTAATCGGGCGAGTTTCTACTTTCAGATGCAACAGAAATTTTGCGGATTGGTCAATCCGTTCGCGAGATATGGCAGTTTGGAGGTAAGAAACGCTTGAGAAACTCAAAATTTTCGCAGTTCTGATGCTCGATACGAATAACTAGAACGGCCTAGGGGAAAACTTCTCATGCCGTTGTAATCGGGCAAGTTTCTACTTTCAGATGCAACAGAAATTTTGCGGATTGGTCAATCCGTTCGCGAGATATGGCGGTTTTGAGGTAAGAAACGCCTGAAAAACTCAAAATTTTCGCAGTTCTGATGCTGGAAACGAATAACTAGAACGGCCTAGGGGAAAACTACTCATACCGTTGGAATCGGGCGAGCTCCTACTTTCAGATGCAACAGAAATTTTGCGGATTGGTCAATCCGTTCGTGAGATATGGCAGTTTGGAGGTAAGAAACGCTTGAAAAACTAAAAATTTTCGCAGTTCTGATGCTCGAAAAGAATAACTAGAACGGCCTAGGGGAAAACTACTCATACCGTTGTAATCGGGCGAGTTTCTACTTTCAGATGCAACAGAAATTTTGCTGATTGGTCAATCCGTTCGCGAGATATGGCAGTTTTGAGGTAAGAAACGCTTGAAAAACTCAAAATTTTCGCAGTTCTGATGCTCGAAACGAATAACTAGAACGGCCTAGGGGAAAACTACTCATAGCATTGTAATCGGGCGAGTTTCTACTTTCAGATGCAACAGAAATTTTGCTGATTGGTCAATCCGTTCGCGAAATATGGCGATTTTGAGGTAAGAAACGCTTGAAAAACTCAAAATTTTCGCAGTTCTGATGCTCGAAACGAATAACTAGAACGGCCTAGGGGAAAACTTCTCATGCCGTTGTAATCGGGCGAGTTTCTACTTTCAGATGCAACAGAAATTTTGCGTATTGGTCAATCCGTTCGCGAGATATGGCAGTTTTGAGGTAAGAAACGCTTGAAAAACTCAAAATTTTCGCAATTCTGATGCTCGAAACGAATAACTAGAGCGGCCTAGGGGAAAACTACTCATACGGTTGTAATCGGGCGAGTTTCTACTTTCAGATGCAACAGAAATTTTGCGGATTGGTCAATCCGTTCGCGAGATATGGCAGTTTGGAGGTAAGAAACGCTAGAAAAACTCAAAATTTTCGCAGTTCTGATCCTCGAAACCAATAACTAGAACGGCCTAGGGGAAAACTACTCATAGCATTGTAATCGGGCGAGTTTCTACTTTCAGTTGCAACAGAAATTTTGCGGATTGGTCAATCCGTTCGCGAGATATGGCAGTTTGGAGGTAAGAAACGCTTGAAAAACTCAAAATTTTCGCAGTTCTGATGCTCGAAACGAATAACTAGAACGGCCTAGGGGAAAACTACTCATACCGTTGTAATCGGGCGAGTTTCTACTTTCAGATGCAACAGAAATTTTGCTGATTGGTCAATCCGTTCGCGAGATATGGCGATTTTGAGGTAAGAAACGCTTGAAAAACTCAAAATTTTCGCAGTTCTGATGCTCGAAACGAATAACTAGAACGGCCTAGGGGAAAACTACTCATACCGTTGTAATCGGGCGAGTTTCTACTTTCAGATGCAACAGAAATTTTGCGTATTGGTCAACCGGTTCGCGAGATATGGCAGTTTGGAGGTAAGAAACGCTTGAAAAACTCAAAATTTTCGCAGTTCTGATGCTCGAAACCAATAACTAGAACGGCCTAGGGGAAAACTACTCATAGCATTGTAATCGGGCGAGTTTCTACTTTCAGTTGCAACAGAAATTTTGCGGATTGGTCAATCCGTTCGCGAGATATGACAGTTTTGAGGTAAGAAACGCTTGAAAAACTCAAAATTTTCGCAATTCTGATGCTCGAAATGAATAACTAGAACGGCCTAGGGGAAAACTACTCATACCGTTGTAATCGGGCGAGTTCCTACTTTCAGATGCAACAGAAATTTTGCGGATTGGTCAATCTGTTCGCGAGATATGGCAGTTTGGAGGTAAGAAACGCTTGAAAAACTAAAAATTTTCGCAGTTCTGATGCTCGAAACGAATAACTAGAACGGCCTAGGGGAAAACTACTCATACCGTTGTAATCGGGCGAGTTTCTACTTTCAGATGCAACAGAAATTTTGCGGATTGGTCAATCCGTTCGCGAGATATGGCAGTTTTGAGGTAAGAAACGCTTGAAAAACTCAAAATTTTCGCAATTCTGATGCTCGAAACGAATAACTAGAGCGGCCTAGGGGAAAACTACTCATAGCATTGTAATCGGGCGAGTTTCTACTTTCAGTTGCAACAGAAATTTTGCGGATTGGTCAATCCGTTCGCGAGATATGGCAGTTTTGAGGTAAGAAACGCTTGAAAAACTCAAATTTTCGCAATTCTAATGCTCGAAACGAATAACTAGAACGGCCTAGGGGAAAACTACTCATACCGTTGTAATCGGGCGAGTTTCTACTTTCAGATGCAACAGAAATTTTGCTGATTGGTCAATCCGTTCGCGAGATATGGCGATTTTGAGGTAAGAAACGCTTGAAAAACTCAAAATTTTCGCAGTTCTGATGCTCGAAACGAATAACTAGAACGGCCTAGGGGAAAACTACTCATACCGTTGTAATCGGGCGAGTTTCTACTTTCAGATGCAACAGAAATTTTGCGTATTGGTCAATCCGTTCGCGAGATATGGCAGTTTTGAGGTAAGAAACGCTTGAAAAACTCAAAATTTTCGCAATTCTGATGCTCGAAACGAATAACTAGAGCGGCCTAGGGGAAAACTACTCATACCGTTGTAATCGGGCGAGTTTCTACTTTCAGATGCAACAGAAATTTTGCGTATTGGTCAATCCGTTCGCGAGATATGGCAGTTTTGAGGTAAGAAACGCTTGAAAAACTCAAAATTTTCGCAGTTCTGATGCTCGAAACGAATAACTAGAACGGCCTAGGGGAAAACTACTCATACCGTTGTAATCGGGCGAGTTTCTACTTTCAGTTGCAACAGAAATTTTGCGGATTTGTCAATCCGTTCGCGAGATATGGCAGTTTTGAGGTAAGAAACGCTTGAAAAACTCAAATTTTCGCAATTCTAATGCTCGAAACGAATAACTAGAACGGCCTAGGGGAAAACTACTCATACCGTTGTAATCGGGCGAGTTTCTACTTTCAGTTGCAACAGAAATTTTGCGGATTGGTCAATCCGTTCGCGAGATATGGCAGTTTTGAGGTAAGAAACGCTTGAAAAACTCAAAATTTTCGCAATTCTGATGCTCGAAATGAATAACTAGAACGGCCTAGGGGAAAACTACTCATACCGTTGTAATCGGGCGAGTTTCTACTTTCAGATGCAACAGAAATTTTGCGGATTGGTCAAACCGTTCGCGAGATATGGCAGTTTTGAGGTAAGAAACGCTTGAAAAACTCAAAATTTTCGCAATTCTGATGCTCGAAACGAATAACTAGAGCGGCCTAGGGGAAAACTACTCATAGCATTGTAATCGGGCGAGTTTCTACTTTCAGATGCAACAGAAATTTTGCGGATTGGTCAATCCGTTCGCGAGATATGGCAGTTTGGAGGTAAGAAACGCTTGAGAAACTCAAAATTTTCGCAGTTCTGATGCTCGATACGAATAACTAGAACGGCCTAGGGGAAAACTACTCATACCGTTGTAATCGGGCGAGTTTCTGCTTTCAGATGCAACAGAAATTTTGCTGATTGGTCAATCCGTTCGCGAGATATGGCAGTTTTGAGGTAAGAAACGCTTGAAAAACTCAAAATTTTCGCAGTTCTGATGCTCGAAACGAATAACTAGAACGGCCTAGGGGAAAACTACTCATACCGTTGTAATCGGGCGAGTTTCTACTTTCAGATGCAACAGAAATTTTGCGTATTGGTCAATCCGTTCGCGAGATATGGCAGTTTTGAGGTAAGAAACGCTTGAAAAACTCAAAATTTTCGCAATTCTGATGCTCGAAACGAATAACTAGAGCGGCCTAGGGGAAAACTACTCATACGGTTGTAATCGGGCGAGTTTCTACTTTCAGATGCAACAGAAATTTTGCGGATTGGTCAATCCGTTCGCGAGATATGGCAGTTTGGAGGTAAGAAACGCTAGAAAAACTCAAAATTTTCGCAGTTCTGATCCTCGAAACCAATAACTAGAACGGCCTAGGGGAAAACTACTCATAGCATTGTAATCGGGCGAGTTTCTACTTTCAGATGCAACAGAAATTTTGCTGATTGGTCAATCCGTTCGCGAGATATGGCGATTTTGAGGTAAGAAACGCTTGAAAAACTCAAAATTTTCGCAGTTCTGATGCTCGAAACGAATAACTAGAACGGCCTAGGGGAAAACTACTCATACCGTTGTAATCGGGCGAGTTTCTACTTTCAGATGCAACAGAAATTTTGCGTATTGGTCAATCCGTTCGCGAGATATGGCAGTTTTGAGGTAAGAAACGCTTGAAAAACTCAAAATTTTCGCAGTTCTGATGCTCGAAACGAATAACTAGAACGGCCTAGGGGAAAACTACTCATACCGTTGTAATCGGGCGAGTTTCTACTTTCAGATGCAACAGAAATTTTGCGGATTGGTCAATCCGTTCGCGAGATATGGCAGTTTGGAGGTAAGAAACGCTTGAAAAACTAAAAATTTTCGCAGTTCTGATGCTCGAAAAGAATAACTAGAACGGCCTAGGGGAAAACTACTCATACCGTTGTAATCGGGCGAGTTTCTACTTTCAGATGCAACAGAAATTTTGCGGATTGGTCAATCCGTTCGCGAGATATGGCAGTTTGGAGGTAAGAAACGCTTGAGAAACTCAAAATTTTCGCAGTTCTGATGCTCGATACGAATAACTAGAACGGCCTAGGGGAAAACTTCTCATGCCGTTGTAATCGGGCAAGTTTCTACTTTCAGATGCAACAGAAATTTTGCGGATTGGTCAATCCGTTCGCGAGATATGGCGGTTTTGAGGTAAGAAACGCCTGAAAAACTCAAAATTTTCGCAGTTCTGATGCTGGAAACGAATAACTAGAACGGCCTAGGGGAAAACTACTCATACCGTTGGAATCGGGCGAGCTCCTACTTTCAGATGCAACAGAAATTTTGCGGATTGGTCAATCCGTTCGTGAGATATGGCAGTTTGGAGGTAAGAAACGCTTGAAAAACTAAAAATTTTCGCAGTTCTGATGCTCGAAAAGAATAACTAGAACGGCCTAGGGGAAAACTACTCATACCGTTGTAATCGGGCGAGTTTCTACTTTCAGATGCAACAGAAATTTTGCTGATTGGTCAATCCGTTCGCGAGATATGGCAGTTTTGAGGTAAGAAACGCTTGAAAAACTCAAAATTTTCGCAGTTCTGATGCTCGAAACGAATAACTAGAACGGCCTAGGGGAAAACTACTCATAGCATTGTAATCGGGCGAGTTTCTACTTTCAGATGCAACAGAAATTTTGCTGATTGGTCAATCCGTTCGCGAAATATGGCGATTTTGAGGTAAGAAACGCTTGAAAAACTCAAAATTTTCGCAGTTCTGATGCTCGAAACGAATAACTAGAACGGCCTAGGGGAAAACTTCTCATGCCGTTGTAATCGGGCGAGTTTCTACTTTCAGATGCAACAGAAATTTTGCGGACTGGTCAATCCGTTCGCGAGATATGGCAGTTTGGAGGTAAGAAACGCTTGAAAAACTCAAAATTTTCGCAGTTCTGATGCTCGAAACCAATAACTAGAACGGCCTAGGGGAAAACTACTCATAGCATTGTAATCGGGCGAGTTTCTACTTTCAGTTGCAACAGAAATTTTGCGGATTGGTCAATCCGTTCGCGAGATATGGCAGTTTTGAGGTAAGAAACGCTTGAAAAACTCAAAATTTTCGCAATTCTGATGCTCGAAACGAATAACTAGAACGGCCTAGGGGAAAACTACTCATACCATTGTAATCGGGCGAGTTTCTACTTTCAGATGCAACAGAAATTTTGCGCATTGGTCAATCCGTTCGCGAGATATGGCAGTTTGGAGGTAAGAAACGCTTGAGAAACTCAAAATTTTCGCAGTTCTGATGCTCGAAACGAATAACTAGAACGGCCTAGGGGAAAACTTCTCATGCCGTTGTAATCGGGCAAGTTTCTACTTTCAGATGGAACAGAAATTTTGCGGATTGGTCAATCCGTTCGCGAGATATGGCAGTTTTGAGGTAAGAAACGCTTGAAAAACTCAAAATTTTCGCAATTCTGATGCTCGAAATGAATAACTAGAACGGCCTAGGGGAAAACTACTCATACCGTTGTAATCAGGCGAGTTTCTACTTTCAGATGCAACAGAAATTTTGCGGATTGGTCAATCCGTTCACGAGATATGGCAGTTTTGAGGTAAGAAACGCTTGAAAAACTCAAAATTTTCGCAATTCTGATGCTCGAAACGAATAACTAGAGCGGCCTAGGGGAAAACTACTCATAGCATTGTAATCGGGCGAGTTTCTACTTTCAGATGCAACAGAAATTTTGCGGATTGGTCAATCCGTTCGCGAGATATGGCAGTTTGGAGGTAAGAAACGCTTGAGAAACTCAAAATTTTCGCAGTTCTGATGCTCGATACGAATAACTAGAACGGCCTAGGGGAAAACTTCTCATGCCGTTGTAATCGGGCAAGTTTCTACTTTCAGATGCAACAGAAATTTTGCGGATTGGTCAATCCGTTCGCGAGATATGGCGGTTTTGAGGTAAGAAACGCCTGAAAAACTCAAAATTTTCGCAGTTCTGATGCTGGAAACGAATAACTAGAACGGCCTAGGGGAAAACTACTCATACCGTTGGAATCGGGCGAGCTCCTACTTTCAGATGCAACAGAAATTTTGCGGATTGGTCAATCCGTTCGTGAGATATGGCAGTTTGGAGGTAAGAAACGCTTGAAAAACTAAAAATTTTCGCAGTTCTGATGCTCGAAAAGAATAACTAGAACGGCCTAGGGGAAAACTACTCATACCGTTGTAATCGGGCGAGTTTCTACTTTCAGATGCAACAGAAATTTTGCTGATTGGTCAATCCGTTCGCGAGATATGGCAGTTTTGAGGTAAGAAACGCTTGAAAAACTCAAAATTTTCGCAGTTCTGATGCTCGAAACGAATAACTAGAACGGCCTAGGGGAAAACTACTCATACCGTTGTAATCGGGCGAGTTTCTACTTTCAGATGCAACAGAAATTTTGCGTATTGGTCAATCCGTTCGCGAGATATGGCAGTTTTGAGGTAAGAAACGCTTGAAAAACTCAAAATTTTCGAAATTCTGATGCTCGAAACGAATAACTAGAGCGGCCTAGGGGAAAACTACTCATACGGTTGTAATCGGGCGAGTTTCTACTTTCAGATGCAACAGAAATTTTGCGGATTGGTCAATCCGTTCGCGAGATATGGCAGTTTGGAGGTAAGAAACGCTAGAAAAACTCAAAATTTTCGCAGTTCTGATCCTCGAAACCAATAACTAGAACGGCCTAGGGGAAAACTACTCATAGCATTGTAATCGGGCGAGTTTCTACTTTCAGTTGCAAAAGAAATTTTGCGCATTGGTCAATCCGTTCGCGAGATATGGCAGTTTGGAGGTAAGAAACGCTTGAAAAACTCAAAATTTTCGCAGTTCTGATGCTCGAAACCAATAACTAGAACGGCCTAGGGGAAAACTACTCATAGCATTGTAATCGGGCGAGTTTCTACTTTCAGATGCAACAGAAATTTTGCTGATTGGTCAATCCGTTCGCGAAATATGGCGATTTTGAGGTAAGAAACGCTTGAAAAACTCAAAATTTTCGCAGTTCTGATGCTCGAAACGAATAACTAGAACGGCCTAGGGGAAAACTTCTCATGCCGTTGTAATCGGGCGAGTTTCTACTTTCAGATGCAACAGAAATTTTGCGTATTGGTCAATCGGTTCGCGAGATATGGCAGTTTTGAGGTAAGAAACGCTTGAAAAACTCAAAATTTTCGCAATTCTGATGCTCGAAACGAATAACTAGAGCGGCCTAGGGGAAAACTACTCATACGGTTGTAATCGGGCGAGTTTCTACTTTCAGATGCAACAGAAATTTTGCGGATTGGTCAATCCGTTCGCGAGATATGGCAGTTTGGAGGTAAGAAACGCTTGAAAAACTCAAAATTTTCGCAGTTCTGATGCTCGAAACCAATAACTAGAACGGCCTAGGGGAAAACTACTCATAGCATTGTAATCGGGCGAGTTTCTACTTTCAGTTGCAACAGAAATTTTGCGGATTGGTCAATCCGTTCGCGAGATATGGCAGTTTTGAGGTAAGAAACGCTTGAAAAACTCAAAATTTTCGCAATTCTGATGCTCGAAACGAATAACTAGAACGGCCTAGGGGAAAACTACTCATACCGTTGTAATCGGGCGAGTTTCTACTTTCAGATGCAACAGAAATTTTGCGGATTGGTCAATCCGTTCGCGAGATATGGCAGTTTGGAGGTAAGAAACGCTTGAGAAACTCAAAATTTTCGCAGTTCTGATGCTCGAAACGAATAACTAGAACGGCCTAGGGGAAAACTTCTCATGCCGTTGTAATCGGGCAAGTTTCTACTTTCAGATGGAACAGAAATTTTGCGGATTGGTCAATCCGTTCGCGAGATATGGCAGTTTTGAGGTAAGAAACGCTTGAAAAACTCAAAATTTTCGCAGTTCTGATGCCCGAAACGAATAACTAGAACGGCCTAGGGGAAAACTACTCATACCGTTGTAATCGGGCGAGTTTCTACTTTCATATGCAACAGAAATTTTGCTGAGTGGTCAATCCGTTCGCGAGATATGGCGATTTTGAGGTACGAAACGCTTGAAAAACTCAAAATTTTCGCAGTTCTGATGCTCGAAAGGAATAACTAGAACGGCCTAGGGGAAAACTACTCATACCGTTGTAATCGGGCGAGTTTCTACTTTCAGATGCAACAGAAATTTTGCGTATTGGTCAATCCGTTCGCGAGATATGGCAGTTTTGAGGTAAGAAACGCTTGAAAAACTCAAAATTTTCGCAATTCTGATGCTCGAAACGAATAACTAGAGCGGCCTAGGGGAAAACTACTCATACGGTTGTAATCGGGCGAGTTTCTACTTTCAGATGCAACAGAAATTTTGCGGATTGGTCAATCCGTTCGCGAGATATGGCAGTTTGGAGGTAAGAAACGCTAGAAAAACTCAAAATTTTCGCAGTTCTGATGCTCGAAAGGAATAACTAGAACGGCCTAGGGGAAAACTACTCATACCGTTGTAATCGGGCGAGTTTCTACTTTCAGTTGCAACAGAAATTTTGCGGATTGGTCAATCCGTTCGCGAGATGTGGCAGTTTTGAGGTAAGACACGCTTGAAAAACTCAAAATTTTCGCAATTCTGATGCTCGAAATGAATAACTAGAACGGCCTAGGGGAAAACTACTCATAGCATTGTAATCGGGCGAGTTTCTACTTTCAGATGCAACAGAAATTTTGCGTATTGGTCAATCGGTTCGCGAGATATGGCAGTTTTGAGGTAAGAAACGCTTGAAAAACTCAAAATTTTCGCAATTCTGATGCTCGAAACGAATAACTAGAGCGGCCTAGGGGAAAACTACTCATACGGTTGTAATCGGGCGAGTTTCTACTTTCAGATGCAACAGAAATTTTGCGGATTGGTCAATCCGTTCGCGAGATATGGCAGTTTGGAGGTAAGAAATGCTTGAAAAACTCAAAATTTTCGCAGTTCTGATGCTCGAAACCAATAACTAGAACGGCCTAGGGGAAAACTACTCATAGCATTGTAATCGGGCGAGTTTCTACTTTCAGTTGCAACAGAAATTTTGCGGATTGGTCAATCCGTTCGCGAGATATGGCAGTTTTGAGGTAAGAAACGCTTGAAAAACTCAAAATTTTCGCAATTCTGATGCTCGAAACGAATAACTAGAACGGCCTAGGGGAAAACTACTCCTACCGTTGTAATCGGGCGAGTTTCTACTTTCAGATGCAACAGAAATTTTGCGGATTGGTCAATCCGTTCGCGAGATATGGCAGTTTGGAGGTAAGAAACGCTTGAGAAACTCAAAATTTTCGCAGTTCTGATGCTCGAAACGAATAACTAGAACGGCCTAGGGGAAAACTTCTCATGCCGTTGTAATCGGGCAAGTTTCTACTTTCAGATGGAACAGAAATTTTGCGGATTGGTCAATCCGTTCGCGAGATATGGCAGTTTTGAGGTAAGAAACGCTTGAAAAACTCAAAATTTTCGCAGTTCTGATGCCCGAAACGAATAACTAGAACGGCCTAGGGGAAAACTACTCATACCGTTGTAATCGGGCGAGTTTCTACTTTCATATGCAACAGAAATTTTGCTGAGTGGTCAATCCGTTCGCGAGATATGGCGATTTTGAGGTACGAAACGCTTGAAAAACTCAAAATTTTCGCAGTTCTGATGCTCGAAAGGAATAACTAGAACGGCCTAGGGGAAAACTACTCATACCGTTGTAATCGGGCGAGTTTCTACTTTCAGATGCAACAGAAATTTTGCGTATTGGTCAATCCGTTCGCGAGATATGGCAGTTTTGAGGTAAGAAACGCTTGAAAAACTCAAAATTTTCGCAATTCTGATGCTCGAAACGAATAACTAGAGCGGCCTAGGGGAAAACTACTCATACGGTTGTAATCGGGCGAGTTTCTACTTTCAGATGCAACAGAAATTTTGCGGATTGGTCAATCCGTTCGCGAGATATGGCAGTTTGGAGGTAAGAAACGCTAGAAAAACTCAAAATTTTCGCAGTTCTGATCCTCGAAACCAATAACTAGAACGGCCTAGGGGAAAACTACTCATACCGTTGTAATCGGGCGAGTTTCTACTTTCAGTTGCAACAGAAATTTTGCGGATTGGTCAATCCGTTCGCGAGATATGGCAGTTTTGAGGTAAGAAACGCTTGAAAAACTCAAAATTTTCGCAATTCTGATGCTCGAAATGAATAACTAGAACGGCCTAGGGGAAAACTACTCATACCGTTGTAATCAGGCGAGTTTCTACTTTCAGATGCAACAGAAATTTTGCGGATTGGTCAATCCGTTCGCGAGATATGGCAGTTTTGAGGTAAGAAACGCTTGAAAAACTCAAAATTTTCGCAATTCTGATGCTCGAAACGAATAACTAGAGCGGCCTAGGGGAAAACTACTCATAGCATTGTAATCGGGCAAGTTTCTACTTTCAGATGCAACAGAAATTTTGCGGATTGGTCAATCCGTTCGCGAGATATGGCGGTTTTGAGGTAAGAAACGCCTGAAAAACTCAAAATTTTCGCAGTTCTGATGCTGGAAACGAATAACTAGAACGGCCTAGGGGAAAACTACTCATACCGTTGTAATCGGGCGAGTTTCTACTTTCAGATGCAACAGAAATTTTGCTGATTGGTCAATCCGTTCGCGAGATATGGCAGTTTTGAGGTAAGAAACGCTTGAAAAACTCAAAATTTTCGCAGTTCTGATGCTCGAAACGAATAACTAGAACGGCCTAGGGGAAAACTACTCATACCGTTGTAATCGGGCGAGTTTGTACTTTCAGATGCAAGAGAAATTTTGCGTATTGGTCAATCCGTTCGCGAGATATGGCAGTTTTGAGGTAAGAAACGCTTGAAAAACTCAAAATTTTCGCAATTCTGATGCTCGAAACGAATAACTAGAGCGGCCTAGGGGAAAACTACTCATGCCGTTGTAATCGGGCAAGTTTCTACTTTCAGATGCAACAGAAATTTTGCGGATTGGTCAATCCGTTCGCGAGATATGGCGGTTTTGAGGTAAGAAACGCCTGAAAAACTCAAAATTTTCGCAGTTCTGATGCTGGAAACGAATAACTAGAACGGCCTAGGGGAAAACTACTCATACCGTTGGAATCGGGCGAGCTCCTACTTTCAGATGCAACAGAAATTTTGCGGATTGGTCAATCCGTTCGTGAGATATGGCAGTTTGGAGGTAAGAAACGCTTGAAAAACTAAAAATTTTCGCAGTTCTGATGCTCGAAAAGAATAACTAGAACGGCCTAGGGGAAAACTACTCATACCGTTGTAATCGGGCGAGTTTCTACTTTCAGATGCAACAGAAATTTTGCTGATTGGTCAATCCGTTCGCGAGATATGGCAGTTTTGAGGTAAGAAACGCTTGAAAAACTCAAAATTTTCGCAGTTCTGATGCTCGAAACGAATAACTAGAACGGCCTAGGGGAAAACTACTCATACCGTTGTAATCGGGCGAGTTTGTACTTTCAGATGCAAGAGAAATTTTGCGTATTGGTCAATCCGTTCACGAGATATGGCAGTTTTGAGGTAAGAAACGCTTGAAAAACTCAAAATTTTCGCAATTCTGATGCTCGAAACGAATAACTAGAGCGGCCTAGGGGAAAACTACTCATACGGTTGTAATCGGGCGAGTTTCTACTTTCAGATGCAACAGAAATTTTGCGGATTGGTCAATCCGTTCGCGAGATATGGCAGTTTGGAGGTAAGAAACGCTTGAAAAACTCAAAATTTTCGCAGTTCTGATGCTCGAAACCAATAACTAGAACGGCCTAGGGGAAAACTACTCATAGCATTGTAATCGGGCGAGTTTCTACTTTCAGTTGCAACAGAAATTTTGCGGATTGGTCAATCCGTTCGCGAGATATGGCAGTTTTGAGGTAAGAAACGCTTGAAAAACTCAAAATTTTCGCAATTCTGATGCTCGAAACGAATAACTAGAACGGCCTAGGGGAAAACTACTCATACCGTTGTAATCGGGCGAGTTTCTACTTTCAGATGCAACAGAAATTTTGCGGATTGGTCAATCCGTTCGCGAGATATGGCAGTTTGGAGGTAAGAAACGCTTGAGAAACTCAAAATTTTCGCAGTTCTGATGCTCGAAACGAATAACTAGAACGGCCTAGGGGAAAACTTCTCATGCCGTTGTAATCGGGCAAGTTTCTACTTTCAGATGGAACAGAAATTTTGCGGATTGGTCAATCCGTTCACGAGATATGGCAGTTTTGAGGTAAGAAACGCTTGAAAAACTCAAAATTTTCGCAATTCTGATGCTCGAAACGAATAACTAGAGCGGCCTAGGGGAAAACTACTCATACGGTTGTAATCGGGCGAGTTTCTACTTTCAGATGCAACAGAAATTTTGCGGATTGGTCAATCCGTTCGCGAGATATGGCAGTTTGGAGGTAAGAAACGCTTGAAAAACTCAAAATTTTCGCAGTTCTGATGCTCGAAACCAATAACTAGAACGGCCTAGGGGAAAACTACTCATAGCATTGTAATCGGGCGAGTTTCTACTTTCAGTTGCAACAGAAATTTTGCGGATTGGTCAATCCGTTCGCGAGATATGGCAGTTTTGAGGTAAGAAACGCTTGAAAAACTCAAAATTTTCGCAATTCTGATGCTCGAAACGAATAACTAGAACGGCCTAGGGGAAAACTACTCATACCGTTGTAATCGGGCGAGTTTCTACTTTCAGATGCAACAGAAATTTTGCGGATTGGTCAATCCGTTCGCGAGATATGGCAGTTTGGAGGTAAGAAACGCTTGAGAAACTCAAAATTTTCGCAGTTCTGATGCTCGAAACGAATAACTAGAACGGCCTAGGGGAAAACTTCTCATGCCGTTGTAATCGGGCAAGTTTCTACTTTCAGATGGAACAGAAATTTTGCGGATTGGTCAATCCGTTCGCGAGATATGGCAGTTTTGAGGTAAGAAACGCTTGAAAAACTCAAAATTTTCGCAGTTCTGATGCCCGAAACGAATAACTAGAACGGCCTAGGGGAAAACTACTCATACCGTTGTAATCGGGCGAGTTTCTACTTTCATATGCAACAGAAATTTTGCTGAGTGGTCAATCCGTTCGCGAGATATGGCGATTTTGAGGTACGAAACGCTTGAAAAACTCAAAATTTTCGCAGTTCTGATGCTCGAAACGAATAACTAGAACGGCCTAGGGGAAAACTACTCATACCGTTGTAATCGGGCGAGTTTCTACTTTCAGATGCAACAGAAATTTTGCGTATTGGTCAATCCGTTCGCGAGATATGGCAGTTTTGAGGTAAGAAACGCTTGAAAAACTCAAAATTTTCGCAATTCTGATGCTCGAAACGAATAACTAGAGCGGCCTAGGGGAAAACTACTCATACGGTTGTAATCGGGCCAGTTTCTACTTTCAGATGCAACAGAAATTTTGCGGATTGGTCAATCCGTTCGCGAGATATGGCAGTTTGGAGGTAAGAAACGCTTGAAAAACTCAAAATTTTCGCAGTTCTGATGCTCGAAACCAATAACTAGAACGGCCTAGGGGAAAACTACTCATAGCATTGTAATCGGGCGAGTTTCTACTTTCAGTTGCAACAGAAATTTTGCGGATTGGTCAATCCGTTCGCGAGATATGGCAGTTTTGAGGTACGAAACGCTTGAAAAACTCAAAATTTTCGCAATTCTGATGCTCGAAACGAATAACTAGAACGGCCTAGGGGAAAACTACTCATACCGTTGTAATCGGGCGAGTTTCTACTTTCAGATGCAACAGAAATTTTGCTGATTGGTCAATCCGTTCGCGAGATATGGCGATTTTGAGGTAAGAAACGCTTGAAAAACTCAAAATTTTCGCAGTTCTGATGCTCGAAACGAATAACTAGAACGGCCTAGGGGAAAACTACTCATACCGTTGTAATCGGGCGAGTTTCTACTTTCAGATGCAACAGAAATTTTGCGGATTGGTCAATCCGTTCGCGAGATATGGCAGTTTGGAGGTAAGAAACGCTTGAGAAACTCAAAATTTTCGCAGTTCTGATGCTCGATACGAATAACTAGAACGGCCTAGGGGAAAACTTCTCATGCCGTTGTAATCGGGCAAGTTTCTACTTTCAGATGTAACAGAAATTTTGCGGATTGGTCAATCCGTTCGCGAGATATGGCAGTTTTGAGGTAAGAAACGCTTGAAAAACTCAAAATTTTCGCAGTTCTGATGCTCGAAACGAATAACTAGAACGGCCTAGGGGAAAACTACTCATACCGTTGTAATCGGGCGAGTTTCTACTTTCAGATGCAGCAGAAATTTTGCGGATTGTTCAATCCGTTCGCGAGATATGGCAGTATTGAGGTAAGAAACGCTTGAAAAACTCAAAATTTTCGCAATTCTGATGCTCGAAACGAATAACTAGAACGGCATAGGGGAAAACTACTCATACCGTTGTAATCGGGCGAGTTTCTACTTTCAGATGCAGCAGAAATTTTGCGGATTGTTCAATCCGTTCGCGAGATATGGCAGTTTTGAGGTAAGAAACGCTTGAAAAACTCAAAATTTTCGCAATTCTGATGCTCGAAACGAATAACTAGAACGGCCTAGGGGAAAACTACTCATACCGTTGTAATCGGGCGAGTTTCTACTTTCAGATGCAACAGAAATTTTGCGTATTGGTCAATCCGTTCGCGAGATATGGCAGTTTTGAGGTAAGAAACGCTTGAAAAACTCAAAATTTTCGCAATTCTGATGCTCGAAACGAATAACTAGAGCGGCCTAGGGGAAAACTACTCATACGGTTGTAATCGGGCGAGTTTCTACTTTCAGATGCAACAGAAATTTTGCGGATTGGTCAATCCGTTCGCGAGATATGGCAGTTTGGAGGTAAGAAACGCTAGAAAAACTCAAAATTTTCGCAGTTCTGATCCTCGAAACCAATAACTAGAACGGCCTAGGGGAAAACTACTCATAGCATTGTAATCGGGCGAGTTTCTACTTTCAGTTGCAACAGAAATTTTGCGGATTGGTCAATCCGTTCGCGAGATATGGCAGTTTGGAGGTAAGAAACGCTTGAAAAACTCAAAATTTTCGCAATTCTGATGCTCGAAACGAATAACTAGAGCGGCCTAGGGGAAAACTACTCATACGGTTGTAATCGGGCGAGTTTCTACTTTCAGATGCAACAGAAATTTTGCGGATTGGTCAATCCGTTCGCGAGATATGGCAGTTTGGAGGTAAGAAACGCTTGAAAAACTCAAAATTTTCGCAGTTCTGATGCTCGAAACCAATAACTAGAACGGCCTAGGGGAAAACTACTCATAGCATTGTAATCGGGCGAGTTTCTACTTTCAGTTGCAACAGAAATTTTGCGGATTGGTCAATCCTTTCGCGAGATATGGCAGTTTTGAGGTACGAAACGCTTGAAAAACTCAAAATTTTCGCAATTCTGATGCTCGAAACGAATAACTAGAACGGCCTAGGGGAAAACTACTCATACCGTTGTAATCGGGCGAGTTTCTACTTTCAGATGCAACAGAAATTTTGCTGATTGGTCAATCCGTTCGCGAGATATGGCGATTTTGAGGTAAGAAACGCTTGAAAAATTCAAAATTTTCGCAGTTCTGATGCTCGAAACGAATAACTAGAACGGCCTAGGGGAAAACTACTCATACCGTTGTAATCGGGCGAGTTTCTACTTTCAGATGCAACAGAAATTTTGCGGATTGGTCAATCCGTTCGCGAGATATGGCAGTTTGGAGGTAAGAAACGCTTGAGAAACTCAAAATTTTCGCAGTTCTGATGCTCGATACGAATAACTAGAACGGCCTAGGGGAAAACTTCTCATGCCGTTGTAATCGGGCAAGTTTCTACTTTCAGATGCAACAGAAATTTTGCGGATTGGTCAATCCGTTCGCGAGATATGGCAGTTTTGAGGTAAGAAACGCTAGAAAAACTCAAAATTTTCGCAGTTCTGATGCTCGAAACGAATAGCTAGAACGGCCTAGGGGAAAACTACTCATACCGTTGTAATCGGGCGAGTTTCTACTTTCAGATGCAGCAGAAATTTTGCGGATTGTTCAATCCGTTCGCGAGATATGGCAGTTTTGAGGTAAGAAACGCTTGAAAAACTCAAAATTTTCGCAATTCTGATGCTCGAAACGAATAACTAGAACGGCATAGGGGAAAACTACTCATACCGTTGTAATCGGGCGAGTTTCTACTTTCAGATGCAGCAGAAATTTTGCGGATTGTTCAATCCGTTCGCGAGATATGGCAGTTTTGAGGTAAGAAACGCTTGAAAAACTCAAAATTTTCGCAATTCTGATGCTCGAAACGAATAACTAGAACGGCCTAGGGGAAAACTACTCATACCGTTGTAATCGGGCGAGTTTCTACTTTCAGATGCAACAGAAATTTTGCGTATTGGTCAATCCGTTCGCGAGATATGGCAGTTTTGAGGTAAGAAACGCTTGAAAAACTCAAAATTTTCGCAATTCTGATGCTCGAAACGAATAACTAGAGCGGCCTAGGGGAAAACTACTCATACGGTTGTAATCGGGCGAGTTTCTACTTTCAGATGCAACAGAAATTTTGCGGATTGGTCAATCCGTTCGCGAGATATGGCAGTTTGGAGGTAAGAAACGCTAGAAAAACTCAAAATTTTCGCAGTTCTGATCCTCGAAACCAATAACTAGAACGGCCTAGGGGAAAACTACTCATAGCATTGTAATCGGGCGAGTTTCTACTTTCAGTTGCAACAGAAATTTTGCGGATTGGTCAATCCGTTCGCGAGATATGGCAGTTTGGAGGTAAGAAACGCTTGAAAAACTCAAAATTTTCGCAGTTCTGATGCTCGAAACCAATAACTAGGACGGCCTAGGGGAAAACTACTCATAGCATTGTAATCGGGCGAGTTTCTACTTTCAGATGCAACAGAAATTTTGCTGATTGGTCAATCCGTTCGCGAGATATGGCGATTTTGAGGTAAGAAACGCTTGAAAAACTCAAAATTTTCGCAGTTCTGATGCTCGAAACGAATAACTAGAACGGCCTAGGGGAAAACTTCTCATGCCGTTGTAATCGGGCGAGTTTCTACTTTCAGATGCAACAGAAATTTTGCGGATTGGTCAATCCGTTCGCGAGATATGGCAGTTTTGAGGTAAGAAACGCTTGAAAAACTCAAAATTTTCGCAGTTCTGATGCTCGAAACGAATAACTAGAACGGCCTAGGGGAAAACTACTCATACCGTTGTAATCGGGCGAGTTCCTACTTTCAGATGCAGCAGAAATTTTGCGGATTGGTCAATCCGTTCGCGAGATATGGCAGTTTTGAGGTAAGAAACGCTTGAAAAACTCAAAATTTTCGCAATTCTGATGCTCGAAGCGAATAACTAGAACGGCCTAGGGGAAAACTACTCATACCGTTGTAATCGGGCGAGTTTCTACTTTCAGATGCGACAGAAATTTTGCTGATTGGTCAATCCGTTCGCGAGATATGGCGATTTTGAGGTAAGAAACGCTTGAAAAACTCAAAATTTTCGCAGTTCTGATGCTCGAAACGAATAACTAGAACGGCCTAGGGGAAAACTACTCATACCGTTGTAATCGGGCGAGTTTCTACTTTCAGATGCAACAGAAATTTTGCGGATTGGTCAATCCGTTCGCGAGATATGGCAGTTTGGAGGTAAGAAACGCTTGAGAAACTCAAAATTTTCGCAGTTCTGATGCTCGAAACGAATAACTAGAACGGCCTAGGGGATAACTTCTCATGCCGTTATAATCGGGCAAGTTTCTACTTTCAGATGCAACAGAAATTTTGCGGATTGGTAAATCCGTTCGCGAGATATGGCAGTTTTGAGGTAAGAAACGCTTGAAAAACTCAAAATTTTCGCAATTCTGATGCTCGAAACGAATAACTAGAACGGCCTAGGGGAAAACTACTCATACCGTTGTAATCGGGCGAGTTTCTACTTTCAGATGCAACAGAAATTTTGCTGATTGGTCAATCCGTTCGCGAGATATGGCGATTTTGAGGTAAGAAACGCTTGAAAAATTCAAAATTTTCGCAGTTCTGATGCTCGAAACGAATAACTAGAACGGCCTAGGGGAAAACTACTCATACCGTTGTAATCGGGCGAGTTTCTACTTTCAGATGCAACAGAAATTTTGCGGATTGGTCAATCCGTTCGCGAGATATGGCAGTTTGGAGGTAAGAAACGCTTGAGAAACTCAAAATTTTCGCAGTTCTGATGCTCGATACGAATAACTAGAACGGCCTAGGGGAAAACTTCTCATGCCGTTGTAATCGGGCAAGTTTCTACTTTCAGATGCAACAGAAATTTTGCGGATTGGTCAATCCGTTCGCGAGATATGGCAGTTTTGAGGTAAGAAACGCTAGAAAAACTCAAAATTTTCGCAGTTCTGATGCTCGAAACGAATAACTAGAACGGCCTAGGGGAAAACTACTCATACCGTTGTAATCGGGCGAGTTTCTACTTTCAGATGCAGCAGAAATTTTGCGGATTGTTCAATCCGTTCGCGAGATATGGCAGTTTTGAGGTAAGAAACGCTTGAAAAACTCAAAATTTTCGCAATTCTGATGCTCGAAACGAATAACTAGAACGGCATAGGGGAAAACTACTCATACCGTTGTAATCGGGCGAGTTTCTACTTTCAGATGCAGCAGAAATTTTGCGGATTGTTCAATCCGTTCGCGAGATATGGCAGTTTTGAGGTAAGAAACGCTTGAAAAACTCAAAATTTTCGCAATTCTGATGCTCGAAACGAATAACTAGAACGGCCTAGGGGAAAACTACTCATACCGTTGTAATCGGGCGAGTTTCTACTTTCAGATGCAACAGAAATTTTGCGTATTGGTCAATCCGTTCGCGAGATATGGCAGTTTTGAGGTAAGAAACGCTTGAAAAACTCAAAATTTTCGCAATTCTGATGCTCGAAACGAATAACTAGAGCGGCCTAGGGGAAAACTACTCATACGGTTGTAATCGGGCGAGTTTCTACTTTCAGATGCAACAGAAATTTTGCGGATTGGTCAATCCGTTCGCGAGATATGGCAGTTTGGAGGTAAGAAACGCTAGAAAAACTCAAAATTTTCGCAGTTCTGATCCTCGAAACCAATAACTAGAACGGCCTAGGGGAAAACTACTCATAGCATTGTAATCGGGCGAGTTTCTACTTTCAGTTGCAACAGAAATTTTGCGGATTGGTCAATCCGTTCGCGAGATATGGCAGTTTGGAGGTAAGAAACGCTTGAAAAACTCAAAATTTTCGCAGTTCTGATGCTCGAAACCAATAACTAGGACGGCCTAGGGGAAAACTACTCATAGCATTGTAATCGGGCGAGTTTCTACTTTCAGATGCAACAGAAATTTTGCTGATTGGTCAATCCGTTCGCGAGATATGGCGATTTTGAGGTAAGAAACGCTTGAAAAACTCAAAATTTTCGCAGTTCTGATGCTCGAAACGAATAACTAGAACGGCCTAGGGGAAAACTTCTCATGCCGTTGTAATCGGGCGAGTTTCTACTTTCAGATGCAACAGAAATTTTGCGGATTGGTCAATCCGTTCGCGAGATATGGCAGTTTTGAGGTAAGAAACGCTTGAAAAACTCAAAATTTTCGCAGTTCTGATGCTCGAAACGAATAACTAGAACGGCCTAGGGGAAAACTACTCATACCGTTGTAATCGGGCGAGTTTCTACTTTCAGATGCAGCAGAAATTTTGCGGATTGGTCAATCCGTTCGCGAGATATGGCAGTTTTGAGGTAAGAAACGCTTGAAAAACTCAAAATTTTCGCAATTCTGATGCTCGAAGCGAATAACTAGAACGGCCTAGGGGAAAACTACTCATACCGTTGTAATCGGGCGAGTTTCTACTTTCAGATGCGACAGAAATTTTGCTGATTGGTCAATCCGTTCGCGAGATATGGCGATTTTGAGGTAAGAAACGCTTGAAAAACTCAAAATTTTCGCAGTTCTGATGCTCGAAACGAATAACTAGAACGGCCTAGGGGAAAACTACTCATACCGTTGTAATCGGGCGAGTTTCTACTTTTAGATGCAACAGAAATTTTGCGGATTGGTCAATCCGTTCGCGAGATATGGCAGTTTGGAGGTAAGAAACGCTTGAGAAACTCAAAATTTTCGCAGTTCTGATGCTCGAAACGAATAACTAGAACGGCCTAGGGGAAAACTTCTCATGCCGTTATAATCGGGCAAGTTTCTACTTTCAGATGCAACAGAAATTTTGCGGATTGGTAAATCCGTTCGCGAGATATGGCAGTTTTGAGGTAAGAAACGCTTGAAAAACTCAAAATTTTCGCAGTTCTGATGCTCGAAACGAATAACTAGAACGGCCTAGGGGAAAAGTACTCATACCGTTGTAATCGGGCGAGTTTCTACTTTCAGATGCAACAGAAATTTTGCGTATTGGTCAATCGGTTCGCGAGATATGGCAGTTTTGAGGTAAGAAACGCTTGAAAAACTCAAAATTTTCGCAATTCTGATGCTCGAAACGAATAACTAGAGCGGCGTAGGGGAAAACTACTCATACGGTTGTAATCGGGCGAGTTTCTACTTTCAGATGCAACAGAAATTTTGCGGATTGGTCAATCCGTTCGCGAGATATGGCAGTTTGGAGGTAAGAAACGCTTGAAAAACTCAAAATTTTCGCAGTTCTGATGCTCGAAACCAATAACTAGAACGGCCTAGGGGAAAACTACTCATAGCATTGTAATCGGGCGAGTTTCTACTTTCAGTTGCAACAGAAATTTTGCGGATTGGTCAATCCGTTCGCGAGATATGGCAGTTTTGAGGTAAGAAACGCTTGAAAAACTCAAAATTTTCGCAATTCTGATGCTCGAAACGAATAACTAGAACGGCCTAGGGGAAAACTACTCATACCGTTGTAATCGGGCGAGTTTCTACTTTCAGATGCAACAGAAATTTTGCGGATTGGTCAATCCGTTCGCGAGATATGGCAGTTTGGAGGTAAGAAACGCTTGAGAAACTCAAAATTTTCGCAGTTCTGATGCTCGAAACGAATAACTAGAAAGGCCTAGGGGAAAACTTCTCATGCCGTTGTAATCGGGCAAGTTTCTACTTTCAGATGCAACAGAAATTTTGCGGATTGGTCAATCCGTTCGCGAGATATGGCAGTTTTGAGGTAAGAAACGCTTGAAAAACTCAAAATTTTCGCAGTTCTGATGCTCGAAACGAATAACTAGAACGGCCTAGGGGAAAACTACTCATGCCGTTGTAATCGGGCGAGTTTCTACTTTCAGATGCAACAGAAATTTTGCGTATTGGTCAATCCGTTCGCGAGATATGGCAGTTTTGAGGTAAGAAACGCTTGAAAAACTCAAAATTTTCGCAATTCTGATGCTCGAAACGAATAACTAGAGCGGCCTAGGGGAAAACTACTCATACGGTTGTAATCGGGCGAGTTTCTACTTTCAGATGCAACAGAAATTTTGCGGATTGGTCAATCCGTTCGCGAGATATGGCAGTTTGGAGGTAAGAAACGCTTGAAAAACTCAAAATTTTCGCAGTTCTGATGCTCGAAACCAATAACTAGAACGGCCTAGGGGAAAACTACTCATAGCATTGTAATCGGGCGAGTTTCTACTTTCAGTTGCAACAGAAATTTTGCGGATTGGTCAATCCGTTCGCGAGATATGGCAGTTTTGAGGTAAGAAACGCTTGAAAAACTCAAATTTTCGCAATTCTAATGCTCGAAACGAATAACTAGAACGGCCTAGGGGAAAACTACTCATACCGTTGTAATCGGGCGAGTTTCTACTTTCAGATGCAACAGAAATTTTGCTGATTGGTCAATCCGTTCGCGAGATATGGCGATTTTGAGGTAAGAAACGCTTGAAAAACTCAAAATTTTCGCAGTTCTGATGCTCGAAACGAATAACTAGAACGGCCTAGGGGAAAACTACTCATACCGTTGTAATCGGGCGAGTTTCTACTTTCAGATGCAACAGAAATTTTGCGGATTGGTAAATCCGTTCGCGAGATATGGCAGTTTGGAGGTAAGAAACGCTTGAGAAACTCAAAATTTTCGCAGTTCTGATGCTCGATACGAATAACTAGAACGGCCTAGGGGAAAACTACTCATAGCATTGTAATCGGGCGAGTTTCTACTTTCAGATGCAACAGAAATTTTGCGGATTGGTCAATCCGTTCGCGAGATATAGCGGTTTTGAAGTAAGAAACGCTTGAAAAACTCAAAATTTTCGCAGTTCTGATGCTCGAAACGAATAACTAGAACGGCCTAGGGGAAAACTACTCATACCGTTGGAATCGGGCGAGCTCCTACTTTCAGATGCAACAGAAATTTTGCGGATTGGTCAATCCGTTCGCGAGATATGGCAGTTTGGAGGTAAGAAACGCTTGAAAAACTAAAAATTTTCGCAGTTCTGATGCTCGAAACGAATAACTAGAACGGCCTAGGGGAAAACTACTCATACCGTTGTAATCGGGCGAGTTTCTACTTTCAGATGCAACGGAAATTTTGCTGATTGGTCAATCCGTTCGCGAGATATGGCAGTTTTGAGGTAAGAAACGCTTGAAAAACTCAAAATTTTCGCAGTTCTGATGCTCGAAACGAATAACTAGAACGGCCTAGGGGAAAACTACTCATACCGTTGTAATCGGGCGAGTTTCTACTTTCAGATGCAACAGAAATTTTGCGTATTGGTCAATCCGTTCGCGAGATATGGCAGTTTTGAGGTAAGAAACGCTTGAAAAACTCAAAATTTTCGCAATTCTGATGCTCGAAACGAATAACTAGAGCGGCCTAGGGGAAAACTACTCATAGCATTGTAATTGGGCGAGTTTCTACTTTCAGTTGCAACAGAAATTTTGCGGATTGGTCAATCCGTTCGCGAGATATGGCTGTTTTGAGGTAAGAAACGCTTGAAAAACTCAAAATTTTCGCAATTCTGATGCTCGAAACGAATAACTAGAACGGCCTAGGGGAAAACTACTCATACCGTTGTAATCGGGCGAGTTTCTACTTTCAGATGCAACAGAAATTTTGCTGATTGGTCAATCCGTTCGCGAGATATGGCGATTTTGAGGTAAGAAACGCTTGAAAAACTCAAAATTTTCGCAGTTCTGATGCTCGAAACGAATAACTAGAACGGCCTAGGGGAAAACTACTCATACCGTTGTAATCGGGCGAGTTTCTACTTTCAGATGCAACAGAAATTTTGCGGATTGGTCAATCCGTTCGCGAGATATGGCAGTTTGGAGGTAAGAAACGCTTGAAAAACTCAAAATTTTCGCAATTCTGATGCTCGAAACGAATAACTAGAACGGCATAGGGGAAAACTACTCATACCGTTGTAATCGGGCGAGTTTCTACTTTCAGATGCAACAGAAATTTTGCGGATTGGTCAATCCGTTCGCGAGATATGGCAGTTTTGAGGTAAGAAACGCTTGAAAAACTCAAAATTTTCGCAGTTCTGATGCTCGAAACGAATAACTAGAACGGCCTAGGGGAAAACTACTCATACCGTTGTAATCGGGCGAGTTTCTACTTTCAGATGCAACGGAAATTTTGCTGATTGGTCAATCCGTTCGCGAGATATGGCTGTTTTGAGGTAAGAAACGCTTGAAAAACTCAAAATTTTCGCAGTTCTGATGCTCGAAACGAATAACTAGAACGGCCTAGGGGAAAACTACTCATACCGTTGTAATCGGGCGAGTTTCTACTTTCAGATGCAACAGAAATTTTGCGTATTGGTCAATCCGTTCGCGAGATATGGCAGTTTTGAGGTAAGAAACGCTTGAAAAACTAAAAATTTTCGCAGTTCTGATGCTCGAAACGAATAACTAGAACGGCCTAGGGGAAAACTACTCATACCGTTGTAATCGGGCGAGTTTCTACTTTCAGATGCAACGGAAATTTTGCTGATTGGTCAATTCGTTCGCGAGATATGGCAGTTTTGAGGTAAGAAACGCTTGAAAAACTCAAAATTTTCGCAGTTCTGATGCTCGAAACGAATAACTAGAACGGCCTAGGGGAAAACTACTCATACCGTTGTAATCGGGCGAGTTTCTACTTTCAGATGCAACAGAAATTTTGCGGATTGGTCAATCCGTTCGCGAGATATGGCAGTTTGGAGGTAAGAAACGCTTGAGAAACTCAAAATTTTCGCAGTTCTGATGCTCGATACGAATAACTAGAACGGCCTAGGGGAAAACTTCTCATGCCGTTGTAATCGGGCAAGTTTCTACTTTCAGATGCAACAGAAATTTTGTGGATTGGTCAATCCGTTCGCGAGATATGGCGGTTTTGAAGTAAGAAACGCTTGAAAAACTAAAAATTTTCGCAGTTCTGATGCTCGAAACGAATAACTAGAACGGCCTAGGGGAAAACTACTCATACCGTTGTAATCGGGCGAGTTTCTACTTTCAGATGCAACGGAAATTTTGCTGATTGGTCAATTCGTTCGCGAGATATGGCAGTTTTGTGGTAAGAAACGCTTGAAAAACTCAAAATTTTCGCAGTTCTGATGCTCGAAACGAATAACTAGAACGGCCTAGGGGAAAACTGCTCATACCGTTGTAATCGGGCGAGTTTCTACTTTCAGATGCAACAGAAATTTTGCGTATTGGTCAATCCGGTCGCGAGATATTGCAGTTTTGAGGTAAGAAACGCTTGAAAAACTCAAAATTTTCGCAATTCTGATGCTCGAAACGAATAACTAGAGCGGCCTAGGGGAAAACTACTCATACGGTTGTAATCGGGCGAGTTTCTACTTTCAGATGCAACAGAAATTTTGCGGATTGGTCAATCCGTTCGCGAGATATGGCAGTTTGGAGGTAAGAAACGGTTGAAAAACTCAAAATTTTCGCAGTTCTGATGCTCGAAACCAATAACTAGAACGGCCTAGGGGAAAACTACTCATAGCATTGTAATCGGGCGAGTTTCTACTTTCAGTTGCAACAGAAATTTTGCGGATTGGTCAATCCGTTCGCGAGATATGGCAGTTTTGAGGTAAGAAACGCTTGAAAAACTCAAAATTTTCGCAATTCTGATGCTCGAAACGAATAACTAGAACGGCCTAGGGGAAAACTACTCATACCGTTGTAATCGGGCGAGTTTCTACTTTCAGATGCAGCAGAAATTTTGCGGATTGTTCAATCCGTTCGCGAGATATGGCAGTTTTGAGGTAAGAAACGCTTGAAAAACTCAAAATTTTCGCAATTCTGATGCTCGAATCGAATAACTAGAACGGCATAGGGGAAAACTACTCATACCGTTGTAATCGGGCGAGTTTCTACTTTCAGATGCAACAGAAATTTTGCGGATTGGTCAATCCGTTCGCGAGATATAGCGGTTTTGAAGTAAGAAACGCTTGAAAAACTCAAAATTTTCGCAGTTCTGATGCTCGAAACGAATAACTAGAACGGCCTAGGGGAAAACTACTCATACCGTTGGAATCGGGCGAGCTCCTACTTTCAGATGCAACAGAAATTTTGCGGATTGGTCAATCCGTTCGCGAGATATGGCAGTTTGGAGGTAAGAAACGCTTGAAAAACTAAAAATTTTCGCAGTTCTGATGCTCGAAACGAATAACTAGAACGGCCTAGGGGAAAACTACTCATACCGTTGTAATCGGGCGAGTTTCTACTTTCAGATGCAACGGAAATTTTGCTGATTGGTCAATCCGTTCGCGAGATATGGCAGTTTTGAGGTAAGAAACGCTTGAAAAACTCAAAATTTTCGCAGTTCTGATGCTCGAAACGAATAACTAGAACGGCCTAGGGGAAAACTACTCATACCGTTGTAATCGGGCGAGTTTCTACTTTCAGATGCAACAGAAATTTTGCGTATTGGTCAATCCGTTCGCGAGATATGGCAGTTTTGAGGTAAGAAACGCTTGAAAAACTCAAAATTTTCGCAATTCTGATGCTCGAAACGAATAACTAGAGCGGCCTAGGGGAAAACTACTCATAGCATTGTAATCGGGCGAGTTTCTACTTTCAGTTGCAACAGAAATTTTGCGGATTGGTCAATCCGTTCGCGAGATATGGCTGTTTTGAGGTAAGAAACGCTTGAAAAACTCAAAATTTTCGCAATTCTGATGCTCGAAACGAATAACTAGAACGGCCTAGGGGAAAACTACTCATACCGTTGTAATCGGGCGAGTTTCTACTTTCAGATGCAACAGAAATTTTGCGGATTGGTCAATCCGTTCGCGAGATATGGCAGTTTTGAGGTACGAAACGCTTGAAAAACTCAAAATTTTCGCAATTCTGATGCTCGAAACGAATAACTAGAACGGCATAGGGGAAAACTACTCATACCGTTGTAATCGGGCGAGTTTCTACTTTCAGATGCAACAGAAATTTTGCGGATTGGTCAATCCGTTCGCGAGATATGGCAGTTTTGAGGTAAGAAACGCTTGAAAAACTCAAAATTTTCGCAGTTCTGATGCTCGAAACGAATAACTAGAACGGCCTAGGGGAAAACTACTCATACCGTTGTAATCGGGCGAGTTTCTACTTTCAGATGCAACAGAAATTTTGCTGATTGGTCAATCCGTTCGCGAGATATGGCGATTTTGAGGTAAGAAACGCTTGAAAAACTCAAAATTTTCGCAGTTCTGATGCTCGAAACGAATAACTAGAACGGCCTAGGGGAAAACTACTCATACCGTTGTAATCGGGCGAGTTTCTACTTTCAGATGCAACAGAAATTTTGCGGATTGGTCAATCCGTTCGCGAGATATGGCAGTTTGGAGGTAAGAAACGCTTGAAAAACTCAAAATTTTCGCAATTCTGATGCTCGAAACGAATAACTAGAACGGCATAGGGGAAAACTACTCATACCGTTGTAATCGGGCGAGTTTCTACTTTCAGATGCAACAGAAATTTTGCGGATTGGTCAATCCGTTCGCGAGATATGGCAGTTTTGAGGTAAGAAACGCTTGAAAAACTCAAAATTTTCGCAGTTCTGATGCTCGAAACGAATAACTAGAACGGCCTAGGGGAAAACTACTCATACCGTTGTAATCGGGCGAGTTTCTACTTTCAGATGCAACGGAAATTTTGCTGATTGGTCAATCCGTTCGCGAGATATGGCTGTTTTGAGGTAAGAAACGCTTGAAAAACTCAAAATTTTCGCAGTTCTGATGCTCGAAACGAATAACTAGAACGGCCTAGGGGAAAACTACTCATACCGTTGTAATCGGGCGAGTTTCTACTTTCAGATGCAACAGAAATTTTGCGTATTGGTCAATCCGTTCGCGAGATATGGCAGTTTTGAGGTAAGAAACGCTTGAAAAACTCAAAATTTTCGCAATTCTGATGCTCGAAACGAATAACTAGAGCGGCCTAGGGGAAAACTACTCATACGGTTGTAATCGGGCGAGTTTCTACTTTCAGATGCAACAGAAATTTTGCGGATTGGTCAATCCGTTCGCGAGATATGGCAGTTTTGAGGTAAGAAACGCTTGAAAAACTCAAAATTTTCGCAATTCTGATGCTCGAAACGAATAACTAGAACGGCATAGGGGAAAACTACTCATACCGTTGTAATCGGGCGAGTTTCTACTTTCAGATGCAACAGAAATTTTGCGGATTGGTCAATCCGTTCGCGAGATATGGCGGTTTTGAAGTAAGAAACGCTTGAAAAACTAAAAATTTTCGCAGTTCTGATGCTCGAAACGAATAACTAGAACGGCCTAGGGGAAAACTACTCATACCGTTGTAATCGGGCGAGTTTCTACTTTCAGATGCAACGGAAATTTTGCTGATTGGTCAATTCGTTCGCGAGATATGGCAGTTTTGAGGTAAGAAACGCTTGAAAAACTCAAAATTTTCGCAGTTCTGATGCTCGAAACGAATAACTAGAACGGCCTAGGGGAAAACTACTCATACCGTTGTAATCGGGCGAGTTTCTACTTTCAGATGCAACAGAAATTTTGCGGATTGGTCAATCCGTTCGCGAGATATGGCAGTTTGGAGGTAAGAAACGCTTGAGAAACTCAAAATTTTCGCAGTTCTGATGCTCGAAACCAATAACTAGAACGGCCTAGGGGAAAACTACTCATAGCATTGTAATCGGGCGAGTTTCTACTTTCAGATGCAACAGAAATTTTGCTGATTGGTCAATCCGTTCGCGAGATATGGCGATTTTGAGGTAAGAAACGCTTGAAAAACTCAAAATTTTCGCAGTTCTGATGCTCGAAACGAATAACTAGAACGGCCTAGGGGAAAACTACTCATACCGTTGTAATCGGGCGAGTTTCTACTTTCAGATGCAACAGAAATTTTGCGTATTGGTCAATCCGTTCGCGAGATATGGCAGTTTTGAGGTAAGAAACGCTTGAAAAACTCAAAATTTTCGCAATTCTGATGCTCGAAACGAATAACTAGAGCGGCCTAGGGGAAAACTACTCATACGGTTGTAATCGGGCGAGTTTCTACTTTCAGATGCAACAGAAATTTTGCGGATTGGTCAATCCGTTCGCGAGATATGGCAGTTTTGAGGTAAGAAACGCTTGAAAAACTCAAAATTTTCGCAATTCTGATGCTCGAAACGAATAACTAGAACGGCATAGGGGAAAACTACTCATACCGTTGTAATCGGGCGAGTTTCTACTTTCAGATGCAACAGAAATTTTGCGGATTGGTCAATCCGTTCGCGAGATATGGCGGTTTTGAAGTAAGAAACGCTTGAAAAACTAAAAATTTTCGCAGTTCTGATGCTCGAAACGAATAACTAGAACGGCCTAGGGGAAAACTACTCATACCGTTGTAATCGGGCGAGTTTCTACTTTCAGATGCAACGGAAATTTTGCTGATTGGTCAATTCGTTCGCGAGATATGGCAGTTTTGAGGTAAGAAACGCTTGAAAAACTCAAAATTTTCGCCGTTCTGATGCTCGAAACGAATAACTAGAACGGCCTAGGGGAAAACTACTCATACCGTTGTAATCGGGCGAGTTTCTACTTTCAGATGCAGCAGAAATTTTGCGGATTGTTCAATCCGTTCGCGAGATATGGCAGTTTTGAGGTAAGAAACGCTTGAAAAACTCAAAATTTTCGCAGTTCTGATGCTCGAAACGAATAACTAGAACGGCCTAGGGGAAAACTTCTCATGCCGTTGTAATCGGGCGAGTTTCTACTTTCAGATGCAACAGAAATTTTGCGGATTGGTCAATCCGTTCGCGAGATATGGCAGTTTTGAGGTAAGAAACGCTTGAAAAACTCAAAATTTTCGCAGTTCTGATGCTCGAAACGAATAACTAGAACGGCCTAGGGGAAAACTACTCATACCGTTGTAATCGGGCGAGTTTCTACTTTCAGATGCAGCAGAAATTTTGCGGATTGGTCAATCCGTTCGCGAGATATGGCAGTTTGGAGGTAAGAAACGCTTGAGAAACTCAAAATTTTCGCAGTTCTGATGCTCGATACGAATAACTAGAACGGCCTAGGGGAAAACTTCTCATGCCGTTGTAATCGGGCAAGTTTCTACTTTCAGATGCAACAGAAATTTTGCGGTATGGTCAATCCGTTCGCGAGATATGGCAGTTTTGAGGTAAGAAACGCTTGAAAAACTCAAAATTTTCGCAGTTCTGATGCTCGAAACGAATAACTAGAACGGCCTAGGGGAAAACTACTCATACCGTTGTAATCGGGCGAGTTTCTACTTTCAGATGCAGCAGAAATTTTGCGGATTGGTCAATCCGTTCGCGAGATATGGCAGTTTTGAGGTAAGAAACGGTTAAAAAACTCAAAATTTTCGCAATTCTGATGCTCGAAACGAATAACTAGAACGGCATAGGGGAAAACTACTCATACCGTTGTAATCGGGCGAGTTTCTACTTTCAGTTGCAACAGAAATTTTGCGGATTGGTCAATCCGTTCGCGAGATATGGCAGTTTTGAGGTAAGAAACGCTTGAAAAACTCAAAATTTTCGCAGTTCTGATGCTCGAAACGAATAACTAGAACGGCCTAGGGGAAAACTACTCATACCGTTGTAATCGGGCGAGTTTCTACTTTCAGATGCAGCAGAAATTTTGCGGATTGGTCAATCCGTTCGCGAGATATGGCAGTTTTGAGGTAAGAAACGGTTAAAAAACTCAAAATTTTCGCAATTCTGATGCTCGAAACGAATAACTAGAACGGCCTAGGGGAAAACTACTCATACCGTTGTAATCGGGCGAGTTTCTACTTTCAGATGCAGCAGAAATTTTGCGGATTGTTCAATCCGTTCGCGAGATATGGCAGTTTTGAGGTAAGAAACGCTTGAAAAACTCAAAATTTTCGCAGTTCTGATGCTCGAAACCAATAACTAGAACGGCCTAGGGGAAAACTACTCATAGCATTGTAATCGGGCGAGTTTCTACTTTCAGTTGCAACAGAAATTTTGCGGATTGGTCAATCCGTTCGCGAGATATGGCAGTTTTGAGGTAAGAAACGCTTGAAAAACTCAAAATTTTCGCAATTCTGATGCTCGAAACGAATAACTAGAACGGCCTAGGGGAAAACTACTCATACCGTTGTAATCGGGCGAGTTTCTACTTTCAGATGCAGCAGAAATTTTGCGGATTGTTCAATCCGTTCGCGAGATATGGCAGTTTTGAGGTAAGAAACGCTTGAAAAACTCAAAATTTTCGCAATTCTGATGCTCGAAACGAATAACTAGAACGGCATAGGCGAAAACTACTCATACCGTTGTAATCGGGCGAGTTTCTACTTTCAGATGCAACAGAAATTTTGCGGATTGGTCAATCCGTTCGCGAGATATGGCAGTTTGGAGGTAAGAAACGCTTGAAAAACTAAAAATTTTCGCAGTTCTGATGCTCGAAACGAATAACTAGAACGGCCTAGGGGAAAACTACTCATAACGTTGTAATCGGGCGAGTTTCTACTTTCAGATGCAACGGAAATTTTGCTGATTGGTCCATCCGTTCGCGAGATATGGCAGTTTTGAGGTAAGAAACGCTTGAAAAACTCAAAATTTTCGCAGTTCTGATGCTCGAAACGAATAACTAGAACGGCCTAGGGGAAAACTACTCATACCGTTGTAATCGGGCGAGTTTCTACTTTCAGATGCAACAGAAATTTTGCGTATTGGTCAATCCGTTCGCGAGATATGGCAGTTTTGAGGTAAGAAACGCTTGAAAAACTCAAAATTTTCGCAATTCTGATGCTCGAAATGAATAACTAGAGCGGCCTAGGGGAAAACTACTCATAGCATTGTAATCGGGCGAGTTTCTACTTTCAGTTGCAACAGAAATTTTGCGGATTGGTCAATCCGTTCGCGAGATATGGCTGTTTTGAGGTAAGAAACGCTAGAAAAACTCAAAATTTTCGCAATTCTGATGCTCGAAACGAATAACTAGAACGGCCTAGGGGAAAACTACTCATACCGTTGTAATCGGGCGAGTTTCTACTTTCAGATGCAACAGAAATTTTGCTGATTGGTCAATCCGTTCGCGAGATATGGCGATTTTGAGGTAAGAAACGCTTGAAAAACTCAAAATTTTCGCAGTTCTGATGCTCGAAACGAATAACTAGAACGGCCTAGGGGAAAACTACTCATACCGTTGTAATCGGGCGAGTTTCTACTTTCAGATGCAACAGAAATTTTGCGGATTGGTCAATCCGTTCGCGAGATATGGCAGTTTGGAGGTAAGAAACGCTTGAAAAACTCAAAATTTTCGCAATTCTGATGCTCGAAACGAATAACTAGAACGGCATAGGGGAAAACTACTCATACCGTTGTAATCGGGCGAGTTTCTACTTTCAGATGCAACAGAAATTTTGCGGATTGGTCAATCCGTTCGCGAGATATGGCAGTTTTGAGGTAAGAAACGCTTGAAAAACTCAAAATTTTCGCAGTTCTGATGCTCGAAACGAATAACTAGAACGGCCTAGGGGAAAACTACTCATACCGTTGTAATCGGGCGAGTTTCTACTTTCAGATGCAACAGAAATTTTGCGTATTGGTCAATCCGTTCGCGAGATATGGCAGTTTTGAGGTAAGAAACGCTTGAAAAACTCAAAATTTTCGCAATTCTGATGCTCGAAACGAATAACTAGAGCGGCCTAGGGGAAAGCTACTCATACGGTTGTAATCGGGCGAGTTTCTACTTTCAGATGCAACAGAAATTTTGCGGATTGGTCAATCCGTTCGCGAGATATGGCAGTTTTGAGGTAAGAAACGCTTGAAAAACTCAAAATTTTCGCAATTCTGATGCTCGAAACGAATAACTAGAACGGCATAGGGGAAAACTACTCATACCGTTGTAATCGGGCGAGTTTCTACTTTCAGATGCAACAGAAATTTTGCGGATTGGTCAATCCGTTCGCGAGATATGGCGGTTTTGAAGTAAGAAACGCTTGAAAAACTAAAAATTTTCGCAGTTCTGATGCTCGAAACGAATAACTAGAACGGCCTAGGGGAAAACTACTCATACCGTTGTAATCGGGCGAGTTTCTACTTTCAGATGCAACGGAAATTTTGCTGATTGGTCAATTCGTTCGCGAGATATGGCAGTTTTGAGGTAAGAAACGCTTGAAAAACTCAAAATTTTCGCAGTTCTGATGCTCGAAACGAATAACTAGAACGGCCTAGGGGAAAACTACTCATACCGTTGTAATCGGGCGAGTTTCTACTTTCAGATGCAACAGAAATTTTGCTGATTGGTCAATCCGTTCGCGAGATATGGCGATTTTGAGGTAAGAAACGCTTGAAAAACTCAAAATTTTCGCAGTTCTGATGCTCGAAACGAATAACTAGAACGGCCTAGGGGAAAACTACTCATACCGTTGTAATCGGGCGAGTTTCTACTTTCAGATGCAACAGAAATTTTGCGGATTGGTCAATCCGTTCGCGAGATATGGCAGTTTGGAGGTAAGAAACGCTTGAAAAACTCAAAATTTTCGCAATTCTGATGCTCGAAACGAATAACTAGAACGGCATAGGGGAAAACTACTCATACCGTTGTAATCGGGCGAGTTTCTACTTTCAGATGCAACAGAAATTTTGCGGATTGGTCAATCCGTTCGCGAGATATGGCAGTTTTGAGGTAAGAAACGCTTGAAAAACTCAAAATTTTCGCAGTTCTGATGCTCGAAACGAATAACTAGAACGGCCTAGGGGAAAACTACTCATACCGTTGTAATCGGGCGAGTTTCTACTTTCAGATGCAACAGAAATTTTGCGTATTGGTCAATCCGTTCGCGAGATATGGCAGTTTTGAGGTAAGAAACGCTTGAAAAACTCAAAATTTTCGCAATTCTGATGCTCGAAACGAATAACTAGAGCGGCCTAGGGGAAAGCTACTCATACGGTTGTAATCGGGCGAGTTTCTACTTTCAGATGCAACAGAAATTTTGCGGATTGGTCAATCCGTTCGCGAGATATGGCGGTTTTGAAGTAAGAAACGCTTGAAAAACTAAAAATTTTCGCAGTTCTGATGCTCGAAACGAATAACTAGAACGGCCTAGG
This sequence comes from Ptiloglossa arizonensis, assembly GCF_051014685.1. NCBI lineage: Eukaryota > Metazoa > Arthropoda > Insecta > Hymenoptera > Colletidae > Ptiloglossa > Ptiloglossa arizonensis. The sequence goes on from NW_027478496.1 coordinate 416,858, forward strand.
GGAAAACTACTCATACCGTTGTAATCGGGCGAGTTTCTACTTTCAGATGCAACGGAAATTTTGCTGATTGGTCAATTCGTTCGCGAGATATGGCAGTTTTGAGGTAAGAAACGCTTGAAAAACTCAAAATTTTCGCAGTTCTGATGCTCGAAACGAATAACTAGAACGGCCTAGGGGAAAACTACTCATACCGTTGTAATCGGGCGAGTTTCTACTTTCAGATGCAACAGAAATTTTGCGGATTGGTCAATCCGTTCGCGAGATATGGCAGTTTGGAGGTAAGAAACGCTTGAGAAACTCAAAATTTTCGCAGTTCTGATGCTCGATACGAATAACTAGAACGGCCTAGGGGAAAACTTCTCATGCCGTTGTAATCGGGCAAGTTTCTACTTTCAGATGCAACAGAAATTTTGCGGATTGGTCAATCCGTTCGCGAGATATGGCAGTTTTGAGGTAAGAAACGCTTGAAAAACTCAAAATTTTCGCAGTTCTGATGCTCGAAACGAATAACTAGAACGGCCTAGGGGAAAACTACTCATACCGTTGTAATCGGGCGAGTTTCTACTTTCAGATGCAGCAGAAATTTTGCGGATTGGTCAATCCGTTCGCGAGATATGGCAGTTTTGAGGTAAGAAACGCTTGAAAAACTCAAAATTTTCGCAATTCTGATGCTCGAAACGAATAACTAGAACGGCATAGGGGAAAACTACTCATACCGTTGTAATCGGGCGAGTTTCTACTTTCAGACGCAACAGAAATTTTGCGGATTGGTCAATCCGTTCGTGAGATATGGCGGTTTTGATGTAAGAAACGCTTGAAAAACTAAAAATTTTCGCAGTTCTGATGCTCGAAACGAATAACTAGAACGGCCTAGGGGAAAACTACTCATACCGTTGTAATCGGGCGAGTTTCTACTTTCAGATGCAACGGAAATTTTGCTGATTGGTCAATTCGTTCGCGAGATATGGCAGTTTTGAGGTAAGAAACGCTTGAAAAACTCAAAATTTTCGCAGTTCTGATGCTCGAAACGAATAACTAGAACGGCCTAGGGGAAAACTACTCATACCGTTGTAATCGGGCGAGTTTCTACTTTCAGATGCAACAGAAATTTTGCGTATTGGTCAATCCGTTCGCGAGATATGGCAGTTTTGAGGTAAGAAACGCTTGAAAAACTCAAAATTTTCGCAATTCTGATGCTCGAAACGAATAACTAGAGCGGCCTAGGGGAAAACTACTCATACGGTTGTAATCGGGCGAGTTTCTACTTTCAGATGCAACAGAAATTTTGCGGATTGGTCAATCCGTTCGCGAGATATGGCAGTTTGGAGGTAAGAAACGGTTGAAAAACTCAAAATTTTCGCAGTTCTGATGCTCGAAACCAATAACTAGAACGGCCTAGGGGAAAACTACTCATACCGTTGTAATCGGGCGAGTTTCTACTTTCAGATGCAACAGAAACTTTTCGGATTGGTCAATCCGTTCGCGAGATATGGCAGTTTTGAGGTAAGAAACGCTTGAAAAACTCAAAATTTTCGCAATTCTGATGCTCGAAACGAATAACTAGAGCGGCCTAGGGGAAAACTACTCATACGGTTGTAATCGGGCGAGTTTCTACTTTCAGATGCAACAGAAATTTTGCGGATTGGTCAATCCGTTCGCGAGATATGGCAGTTTGGAGGTAAGAAACGGTTGAAAAACTCAAAATTTTCGCAGTTCTGATGCTCGAAACCAATAACTAGAACGGCCTAGGGGAAAACTACTCATAGCATTGTAATCGCGCGAGTTTCTACTTTCAGTTGCAACAGAAATTTTGCGGATTGGTCAATCCGTTCGCAAGATATGGCAGTTTTGAGGTAAGAAACGCTTGAAAAACTCAAAATTTTCGCAATTCTGATGCTCGAAACGAATAACTAGAACGGCCTAGGGGAAAACTACTCATACCGTTGTAATCGGGCGAGTTTCTACATTCAGATGCAGCAGAAATTTTGCGGATTGTTCAATCCGTTCGCGAGATATGGCAGTTTTGAGGTAAGAAACGCTTGAAAAACTCAAAATTTTCGCAATTCTGATGCTCGAAACGAATAACTAGAACGGCCTAGGGGAAAGCTACTCATACCGTTGTAATCGGGCGAGTTTCTACTTTCAGATGCAACAGAAATTTTGCGGATTGGTCAATCCGTTCGCGAGATATGGCGGTTTTGAAGTAAGAAACGCTTGAAAAACTAAAAATTTTCGCAGTTCTGATGCTCGAAACGAATAACAAGAACGGCCTAGGGGAAAACTACTCATACGGTTGTAATCGGGCGAGTTTCTACTTTCAGATGCAACAGAAATTTTGCTGATTGGTCAATCCGTTCGCGAGATATGGCAGTTTGGAGGTAAGAAACGGTTGAAAAACTCAAAATTTTCGCAGTTCTGATGCTCGAAACCAATAACTAGAACGGCCTAGGGGAAAACTACTCATAGCATTGTAATCGGGCGGGTTTCTACTTTCAGTTGCAACAGAAATTTTGCGGATTGGTCAATCCGTTCGCGAGATATGGCAGTTTTGAGGTAAGAAACGCTTGAAAAACTCAAAATTTTCGCAATTCTGATGCTCGAAACGAATAACTAGAACGGCCTAGGGGAAAACTACTCATACCGTTGTAATCGGGCGAGTTTCTACTTTCAGATGCAGCAGAAATTTTGCGGATTGTTCAATCCGTTCGCGAGATATGGCAGTTTTGAGGTAAGAAACGCTTGAAAAACTCAAAATTTTCGCAATTCTGATGCTCGAAACGAATAACTAGAACGGCATAGGGGAAAACTACTCATACCGTTGTAATCGGGCGAGTTTCTACTTTCAGATGCAGCAGAAATTTTGCGGATTGGTCAATCCGTTCGCGAGATATGGCAGTTTTGAGGTAAGAAACGCTTGAAAAACTCAAAATTTTCGCAATTCTGATGCTCGAAACGAATAACTAGAACGGCATAGGGGAAAACTACTCATACCGTTGTAATCGGGCGAGTTTCTACTTTCAGATGCAACAGAAATTTTGCGGATTGGTCAATCCGTTCGTGAGATATGGCGGTTTTGATGTAAGAAACGCTTGAAAAACTAAAAATTTTCGCAGTTCTGATGCTCGAAACGAATAACTAGAACGGCCTAGGGGAAAACTACTCATACCGTTGTAATCGGGCGAGTTTCTACTTTCAGATGCAACGGAAATTTTGCTGATTGGTCAATTCGTTCGCGAGATATGGCAGTTTTGAGGTAAGAAACGCTTGAAAAACTCAAAATTTTCGCAGTTCTGATGCTCGAAACGAATAACTAGAACGGCCTAGGGGAAAACTACTCATACCGTTGTAATCGGGCGAGTTTCTACTTTCAGATGCAACAGAAATTTTGCGTATTGGTCAATCCGTTCGCGAGATATGGCAGTTTTGAGGTAAGAAACGCTTGAAAAACTCAAAATTTTCGCAATTGTGATGCTCGAAACGAATAACTAGAGCGGCCTAGGGGAAAACTACTCATACGGTTGTAATCGGGCGAGTTTCTACTTTCAGATGCAACAGAAATTTTGCGGATTGGTCAATCCGTTCGCGAGATATGGCAGTTTGGAGGTAAGAAACGGTTGAAAAACTCAAAATTTTCGCAGTTCTGATGCTCGAAACCAATAACTAGAACGGCCTAGGGGAAAACTACTCATACCGTTGTAATCGGGCGAGTTTCTACTTTCAGATGCAACAGAAACTTTTCGGATTGGTCAATCCGTTCGCGAGATATGGCGGTTTTGAAGTAAGAAACGCTTGAAAAACTAAAAATTTTCGCAGTTCTGATGCTCGAAACGAATAACTAGAACGGCCTAGGGGAAAACTACTCATACGGTTGTAATCGGGCGAGTTTCTACTTTCAGATGCAACAGAAATTTTGCGGATTGGTCAATCCGTTCGCGAGATATGGCAGTTTGGAGGTAAGAAACGGTTGAAAAACTCAAAATTTTCGCAGTTCTGATGCTCGAAACCAATAACTAGAACGGCCTAGGGGAAAACTACTCATAGCATTGTAATCGGGCGAGTTTCTACTTTCAGTTGCAACAGAAATTTTGCGGATTGGTCAATCCGTTCGCGAGATATGGCAGTTTTGAGGTAAGAAACGCTTGAAAAACTCAAAATTTTCGCAATTCTGATGCTCGAAACGAATAACTAGAACGGCCTAGGGGAAAACTACTCATACCGTTGTAATCGGGCGAGTTTCTACTTTCAGATGCAGCAGAAATTTTGCGGATTGTTCAATCCGTTCGCGAGATATGGCAGTTTTGAGGTAAGAAACGCTTGAAAAACTCAAAATTTTCGCAATTCTGATGCTCGAAACGAATAACTAGAACGGCATAGGGGAAAACTACTCATACCGTTGTAATCGGGCGAGTTTCTACTTTCAGATGCAACAGAAATTTTGCGGATTGGTCAATCCGTTCGCGAGATATAGCGGTTTTGAAGTAAGAAACGCTTGAAAAACTCAAAATTTTCGCAGTTCTGATGCTCGAAACGAATAACTAGAACGGCCTAGGGGAAAACTACTCATACCGTTGGAATCGGGCGAGCTCCTACTTTCAGATGCAACAGAAATTTTGCGGATTGGTCAATCCGTTCGCGAGATATGGCAGTTTGGAGGTAAGAAACGCTTGAAAAACTAAAAATTTTCGCAGTTCTGATGCTCGAAACGAATAACTAGAACGGCCTAGGGGAAAACTACTCATACCGTTGTAATCGGGCGAGTTTCTACTTTCAGATGCAACGGAAATTTTGCTGATTGGTCAATCCCTTCGCGAGATATGGCAGTTTTGAGGTAAGAAACGCTTGAAAAACTCAAAATTTTCGCAGTTCTGATGCTCGAAACGAATAACTAGAACGGCCTAGGGGAAAACTACTCATACCGTTGTAATCGGGCGAGTTTCTACTTTCAGTTGCAACAGAAATTTTGCGGATTGGTCAATCCGTTCGCGAGATATGGCTGTTTTGAGGTAAGAAACGCTTGAAAAACTCAAAATTTTCGCAATTCTGATGCTCGAAACGAATAACTAGAACGGCCTAGGGGAAAACTACTCATACCGTTGTAATCGGGCGAGTTTCTACTTTCAGATGCAACAGAAATTTTGCTGATTGGTCAATCCGTTCGCGAGATATGGCGATTTTGAGGTAAGAAACGCTTGAAAAACTCAAAATTTTCGCAGTTCTGATGCTCGAAACGAATAACTAGAACGGCCTAGGGGAAAACTACTCACACCGTTGTAATCGGGCGAGTTTCTACTTTCAGATGCAATAGAAATTTTGCGGATTGGTCAATCCGTTCGCGAGATATGGCAGTTTGGAGGTAAGAAACGCTTGAAAAACTCAAAATTTTCGCAATTCTGATGCTCGAAACGAATAACTAGAACGGCATAGGGGAAAACTACTCATACCGTTGTAATCGGGCGAGTTTCTACTTTCAGATGCAACAGAAATTTTGCGGATTGGTCAATCCGTTCGCGAGATATGGCAGTTTTGAGGTAAGAAACGCTTGAAAAACTCAAAATTTTCGCAGTTCTGATGCTCGAAACGAATAACTAGAACGGCCTAGGGGAAAACTACTCATACCGTTGTAATCGGGCGAGTTTCTACTTTCAGATGCAGCAGAAATTTTGCGGATTGTTCAATCCGTTCGCGAGATATGGCAGTTTTGAGGTAAGAAACGCTTGAAAAACTCAAAATTTTCGCAATTCTGATGCTCGAAACGAATAACTAGAACGGCATAGGGGAAAACTACTCATACCGTTGTAATCGGGCGAGTTTCTACTTTCAGATGCAACAGAAATTTTGCGGATTGGTCAATCCGTTCGCGAGATATAGCGGTTTTGAAGTAAGAAACGCTTGAAAAACTCAAAATTTTCGCAGTTCTGATGCTCGAAACGAATAACTAGAACGGCCTAGGGGAAAACTACTCATACCGTTGGAATCGGGCGAGCTCCTACTTTCAGATGCAACAGAAATTTTGCGGATTGGTCAATCCGTTCGCGAGATATGGCAGTTTGGAGGTAAGAAACGCTTGAAAAACTAAAAATTTTCGCAGTTCTGATGCTCGAAACGAATAACTAGAACGGCCTAGGGGAAAACTACTCATACCGTTGTAATCGGGCGAGTTTCTACTTTCAGATGCAACGGAAATTTTGCTGATTGGTCAATCCCTTCGCGAGATATGGCAGTTTTGAGGTAAGAAACGCTTGAAAAACTCAAAATTTTCGCAGTTCTGATGCTCGAAACGAATAACTAGAACGGCCTAGGGGAAAACTACTCATACCGTTGTAATCGGGCGAGTTTCTACTTTCAGTTGCAACAGAAATTTTGCGGATTGGTCAATCCGTTCGCGAGATATGGCTGTTTTGAGGTAAGAAACGCTTGAAAAACTCAAAATTTTCGCAATTCTGATGCTCGAAACGAATAACTAGAACGGCCTAGGGGAAAACTACTCATACCGTTGTAATCGGGCGAGTTTCTACTTTCAGATGCAACAGAAATTTTGCTGATTGGTCAATCCGTTCGCGAGATATGGCGATTTTGAGGTAAGAAACGCTTGAAAAACTCAAAATTTTCGCAGTTCTGATGCTCGAAACGAATAACTAGAACGGCCTAGGGGAAAACTACTCACACCGTTGTAATCGGGCGAGTTTCTACTTTCAGATGCAATAGAAATTTTGCGGATTGGTCAATCCGTTCGCGAGATATGGCAGTTTGGAGGTAAGAAACGCTTGAAAAACTCAAAATTTTCGCAATTCTGATGCTCGAAACGAATAACTAGAACGGCATAGGGGAAAACTACTCATACCGTTGTAATCGGGCGAGTTTCTACTTTCAGATGCAACAGAAATTTTGCGGATTGGTCAATCCGTTCGCGAGATATGGCAGTTTTGAGGTAAGAAACGCTTGAAAAACTCAAAATTTTCGCAGTTCTGATGCTCGAAACGAATAACTAGAACGGCCTAGGGGAAAACTACTCATACCGTTGTAATCGGGCGAGTTTCTACTTTCAGATGCAACAGAAATTTTGCTGATTGGTCAATCCGTTCGCGAGATATGGCGATTTTGAGGTAAGAAACGCTTGAAAAACTCAAAATTTTCGCAGTTCTGATGCTCGAAACGAATAACTAGAACGGCCTAGGGGAAAACTACTCATACCGTTGTAATCGGGCGAGTTTCTACTTTCAGATGCAACAGAAATTTTGCGGATTGGTCAATCCGTTCGTGAGATATGGCGGTTTTGATGTAAGAAACGCTTGAAAAACTAAAAATTTTCGCAGTTCTGATGCTCGAAACGAATAACTAGAACGGCCTAGGGGAAAACTACTCATACCGTTGTAATCGGGCGAGTTTCTACTTTCAGATGCAACGGAAATTTTGCTGATTGGTCAATTCGTTCGCGAGATATGGCAGTTTTGAGGTAAGAAACGCTTGAAAAACTCAAAATTTTCGCAGTTCTGATGCTCGAAACGAATAACTAGAACGGCCTAGGGGAAAACTACTCATACCGTTGTAATCGGGCGAGTTTCTACTTTCAGTTGCAACAGAAATTTTGCGGATTGGTCAATCCGTTCGCGAGATATGGCTGTTTTGAGGTAAGAAACGCTTGAAAAACTCAAAATTTTCGCAATTCTGATGCTCGAAACGAATAACTAGAACGGCCTAGGGGAAAACTACTCATACCGTTGTAATCGGGCGAGTTTCTACTTTCAGATGCAACAGAAATTTTGCTGATTGGTCAATCCGTTCGCGAGATATGGCGATTTTGAGGTAAGAAACGCTTGAAAAACTCAAAATTTTCGCAGTTCTGATGCTCGAAACGAATAACTAGAACGGCCTAGGGGAAAACTACTCACACCGTTGTAATCGGGCGAGTTTCTACTTTCAGATGCAATAGAAATTTTGCGGATTGGTCAATCCGTTCGCGAGATATGGCAGTTTGGAGGTAAGAAACGCTTGAAAAACTCAAAATTTTCGCAATTCTGATGCTCGAAACGAATAACTAGAACGGCATAGGGGAAAACTACTCATACCGTTGTAATCGGGCGAGTTTCTACTTTCAGATGCAACAGAAATTTTGCGGATTGGTCAATCCGTTCGCGAGATATGGCAGTTTTGAGGTAAGAAACGCTTGAAAAACTCAAAATTTTCGCAGTTCTGATGCTCGAAACGAATAACTAGAACGGCCTAGGGGAAAACTACTCATACCGTTGTAATCGGGCGAGTTTCTACTTTCAGATGCAACAGAAATTTTGCTGATTGGTCAATCCGTTCGCGAGATATGGCGATTTTGAGGTAAGAAACGCTTGAAAAACTCAAAATTTTCGCAGTTCTGATGCTCGAAACGAATAACTAGAACGGCCTAGGGGAAAACTACTCATACCGTTGTAATCGGGCGAGTTTCTACTTTCAGATGCAACAGAAATTTTGCGGATTGGTCAATCCGTTCGTGAGATATGGCGGTTTTGATGTAAGAAACGCTTGAAAAACTAAAAATTTTCGCAGTTCTGATGCTCGAAACGAATAACTAGAACGGCCTAGGGGAAAACTACTCATACCGTTGTAATCGGGCGAGTTTCTACTTTCAGATGCAACGGAAATTTTGCTGATTGGTCAATTCGTTCGCGAGATATGGCAGTTTTGAGGTAAGAAACGCTTGAAAAACTCAAAATTTTCGCAGTTCTGATGCTCGAAACGAATAACTAGAACGGCCTAGGGGAAAACTACTCATACCGTTGTAATCGGGCGAGTTTCTACTTTCAGATGCAACAGAAATTTTGCGTATTGGTCAATCCGTTCGCGAGATATGGCAGTTTTGAGGTAAGAAACGCTTGAAAAACTCAAAATTTTCGCAATTCTGATGCTCGAAACGAATAACTAGAGCGGCCTAGGGGAAAACTACTCATACGGTTGTAATCGGGCGAGTTTCTACTTTCAGATGCAACAGAAATTTTGGGGATTGGTCAATCCGTTCGCGAGATATGGCAGTTTGGAGGTAAGAAACGGTTGAAAAACTCAAAATTTTCGCAGTTCTGATGCTCGAAACCATTAACTAGAACGGCCTAGGGGAAAACTACTCATACCGTTGTAATCGGGCGAGTTTCTACTTTCAGATGCAACAGAAACTTTTCGGATTGGTCAATCCGTTCGCGAGATATGGCAGTTTTGAGGTAAGAAACGGTTGAAAAACTCAAAATTTTCGCAATTCTGATGCTCGAAACGAATAACTAGAGCGGCCTAGGGGAAAACTACTCATACGGTTGTAATCGGGCGAGTTTCTACTTTCAGATGCAACAGAAATTTTGCGGATTGGTCAATCCGTTCGCGAGATATGGCAGTTTGGAGGTAAGAAACGGTTGAAAAACTCAAAATTTTCGCAGTTCTGATGCTCGAAACCAATAACTAGAACGGCCTAGGGGAAAACTACTCATAGCATTGTAATCGGGCGAGTTTCTACTTTCAGTTGCAACAGAAATTTTGCGGATTGGTCAATCCGTTCGCGAGATATGGCAGTTTTGAGGTAAGAAACGCTTGAAAAACTCAAAATTTTCGCAATTCTGATGCTCGAAACGAATAACTAGAACGGCCTAGGGGAAAACTACTCATACCGTTGTAATCGGGCGAGTTTCTACTTTCAGATGCAGCAGAAATTTTGCGGATTGTTCAATCCGTTCGCGAGATATGGCAGTTTTGAGGTAAGAAACGCTTGAAAAACTCAAAATTTTCGCAATTCTGATGCTCGAAACGAATAACTAGAACGGCCTAGGGGAAAGCTACTCATACCGTTGTAATCGGGCGAGTTTCTACTTTCAGATGCAGCAGAAATTTTGCGGATTGGTCAATCCGTTCGCGAGATATGGCAGTTTTGATGTAAGAAACGCTTGAAAAACTCAAAATTTTCGCAATTCTGACGCTCGAAACGAATAACTAGAACGGCATAGGGGAAAACTACTCATACCGTTGTAATCGGGCGAGTTTCTACTTTCAGATGCAGCAGAAATTTTGCGGATTGGTCAATCCGTTCGCGAGATATGGCGGTTTTGAAGTAAGAAACGCTTGAAAAACTAAAAATTTTCGCAGTTCTGATGCTCGAAACGAATAACTAGAACGGCCTAGGGGAAAACTACTCATACCGTTGTAATCGGGCGAGTTTCTACTTTCAGATGCAACAGAAATTTTGCGGATTGGTCAATCCGTTCGCGAGATATGGCAGTTTTGAGGTAAGAAACGCTTGAGAAACTCAATATTTTCGCAGTTCTGATGCTCGAAACGATTAACTAGAATGGCCTAGCGGAAAAGTACACATACCGTTGTAATCGGGCGAGCTTCTACTTTCAGATGCAGAAGAAATTTTGCTGATTGGTCAATCCGTTCGCGAGATATGGCAGTTTGGAGGTAAGAAACGCTTGAGAAATTCAAAATTTTCACAGTTCTGGTGCTCGAAACGAATAACTAGAACGGCCTAGGGGAAGAGTACGCATACCGTTGTAATCGGGCCAGTTTCTACTTTCAGATGCAACATAAATTTTGCGGATTGGTCAATCCGTTCGCGAGATATGGCAGTTTGGATGTAAGAAACGCTTGAGAAACTCAAAATTTTCGCAGTTCTGATGCTCGAAACGATTAAGTAGAATGGCCTAGGGGAAAAGTACGCATACCCTTGTAATCGTGCGAGTTTCTACTTTCAGATGCAACAGAAATTTTGCGGATTCGTCAATCCGTCCGCGAGATATGGCAGTTTGGAGGTAAGAAACGCTTGAGAAACTCAAAATTTTCACAGATCTGATGCTCGAAACGATTAACTAGAATGGCCTAGGGGAAAAGTACGCATACCTTTGTAATCGGGCGGATTTCTACTTCCAGATGCAACATAAATTTTGCGGATTGGTCAATCCGTTCGCGAGATATGGCAGTTTGGAGGTAAGAAACGCTTGAGAAACTCAAAATTTTCGCAGTTCTGATGCTCGAAACAAATAACTAGAACGGCCTAGGGGAAAAGTACGCATACCGTTGTAATCGGACGAGTTTCTACTTTCAGGTGCAACAGAAATTTTACGGATTGGTCAATCCGTTCGCGAGATATGGCAGTTTGGAGGTAAGAAACGCTTGAGAAACTCAAAATTTTCGCAGTTCTGATGCTCGAAACGATTAACTAGAATGGCCTAGGGGAAAAGTACGCATACCGTTGTAAACGGCGAGTTTCTATTTTCAGATGCAACATAAATTTTGCCGATTGGTCTATCCGTTCGCGAGATATGGCAGTTTGGAGGTAAGAAATGCTTGAGAAACTCAAAATTTTCGCAGTTCTGATGCTCGAAACGAATAACTAGAGCGGCCTAGGGGAAAAGTACGCATACCCTTGTAATCGGGCGAGTTTCTACTTTCAGAGGCAACAGAAATTTTTCGGATTCGTCAATCCGTTCGCGAGATATGGCAGTTTGGAGGTAAGAAACGCTTGAGAAACTCAAAATTTTCACAGTTCTGATGCTCGAAACGATTAACTATAATGGCTTAGGGGAAAAGTACGCACTCCGTTGTAATCGGGTGAGTTTCTACTTTCAGATGCAACAGAAATTTTGCGGATTGGTCAATCCGTTCGCGAGATATGGCAGTTTTGAGGTAAGAAACGCTTGAAAAACTCAAAATTATCGCAGTTCTGATGCTCGAAACGAATAACTCGAACGGCCTAGGGGAAAACTACTCATACCGTTGTAATCGGGCGAGTTTCTACTTTCAGATGCAACAGAAATTTTGCGGATTGGTCAATCCGTTCGCGAGATATGGCAGTTTTGAGGTAAGAAACGCTTGAGAAACTCAATATTTTCGCAGTTCTGATGCTCGAAACGATTAACTAGAATGGCTTAGGGGAAAAGTACGCACTCCGTTGTAATCGGGTGAGTTTCTACTTTCAGATGCAACAGAAATTTTGCGGATTGGTCAATCCGTTCGCGAGATATGGCAGTTTTGAGGTAAGAAACGCTTGAAAAACTCAAAATTATCGCAGTTCTGATGCTCGAAACGAATAACTCGAACGGCCTAGGGGAAAACTACTCATACCGTTGTAATCGGGCGAGTTTCTACTTTCAGATGCAACAGAAATTTTGCGGATTGGTCAATCCGTTCGCGAGATATGGCAGTTTTGAGGTAAGAAACGCTTGAGAAACTCAATATTTTCGCAGTTCTGATGCTCGAAACGATTAACTAGAATGGCCTAGCGGAAAAGTACACATACCGTTGTAATCGGGCGAGCTTCTACTTTCAGATGCAGAAGAAATTTTGCTGATTGGTCAATCCGTTCGCGAGATATGGCAGTTTGGAGGTAAGAAACGCTTGAGAAATTCAAAATTTTCACAGTTCTGGTGCTCGAAACGAATAACTAGAACGGCCTAGGGGAAGAGTACGCATACCGTTGTAATCGGGCCAGTTTCTACTTTCAGATGCAACATAAATTTTGCGGATTGGTCAATCCGTTCGCGAGATATGGCAGTTTGGATGTAAGAAACGCTTGAGAAACTCAAAATTTTCGCAGTTCTGATGCTCGAAACGATTAAGTAGAATGGCCTAGGGGAAAAGTACGCATACCCTTGTAATCGGGCGAGTTTCTACTTTCAGATGCAACAGAAATTTTGCGGATTCGTCAATCCGTTCGCGAGATATGGCAGTTTGGAGGTAAGAAACGCTTGAGAAACTCAAAATTTTCACAGATCTGATGCTCGAAACGATTAACTAGAATGGCCTAGGGGAAAAGTACGCATACCTTTGTAATCGGGCGGATTTCTACTTCCAGATGCAACATAAATTTTGCGGATTGGTCAATCCGTTCGCGAGATATGGCAGTTTGGAGGTAAGAAACGCTTGAGAAACTCAAAATTTTCGCAGTTCTGATGCTCGAAACAAATAACTAGAACGGCCTAGGGGAAAAGTACGCATACCGTTGTAATCAGACGAGTTTCTACTTTCAGGTGCAACAGAAATTTTACGGATTGGTCAATCCGTTCGCGAGATATGGCAGTTTGGAGGTAAGAAACGCTTGAGAAACTCAAAATTTTCGCAGTTCTGATGCTCGAAACGATTAACTAGAATGGCCTAGGGGAAAAGTACGCATACCGTTGTAATCGGGCGAGTTTCTATTTTCAGATGCAACATAAATTTTGCCGATTGGTCTATCCGTTCGCGAGATATGGCAGTTTGGAGGTAAGAAATGCTTGAGAAACTCAAAATTTTCGCAGTTCTGATGCTCGAAACGAATAACTAGAGCGGCCTAGGGGAAAAGTACGCATACCCTTGTAATCGGGCGAGTTTCTACTTTCAGAGGCAACAGAAATTTTTCGGATTCGTCAATCCGTTCGCGAGATATGGCAGTTTGGAGGTAAGAAACGCTTGAGAAACTCAAAATTTTCACAGTTCTGATGCTCGAAACGATTATCTAGAATGGCCTAGGGGAAAAGTGCGCATACCGTTGTAATCGGGCGGATTTCTACTTCCAGATGCAACATAAATTTTGCGGATTTGTCAATCCGTTCGCGAGATATGGCAGTTTGAAGGTAAGAAACGCTTGAGAAACTCGAAATTTTCGCAGATCTGATGCTCGAAACAAATAACTAGAACGGCCTAGGGGAAAAGTACGCATACCGTTGTAATCGGGCGAGTTTCTACTTTCAGATGCAACAGAAATTTTGCGGATTGGTCAATCCGTTCGCGAGATATGGCAGTTTGGAGGTAAGAAACGCTTGAGAAACTCAAAATTTGCACAGTTCTGATGCTCGAAACGATTAACTAGAACGGCCTAGGGGAAAAGTACGCATACCCTTGTAATCGGGCGAGTTTCTACTTTCAGAGGCAACAGAAATTTTTCGGATTCGTCAATCCGTTCGCGAGATATGGCAGTTTGGAAGTAAGAAACGCTTGAGAAATTCAAAATTTTCGCAGTTCTGGTGCTCGAAACGAATAACTAGAACGGCCTAGGGGAAAAGTACACATACCATTGTAATCGGGCGAGTTTCTACTTTCAGATGCAGAAGAAATTTTGCGGATTGGTCAATCCGTTCGCGAGATATGGCAGTTTGGAGGTAAGAAACGATTGAGAAATTCAAAATTTTCGCAGTTCTGGTGCTCGAAACGAATAACTAGAACGGCCTAGGGGAGTTGTACGCATACCGTTGTAATCGGGCCAGTTTCTACTTTCAGATGCAACATAAATTTTGCGGATTGGTCAATCCGTTCGCGAGATATGGCAGTTTGGATGTAAGAAACGCTTGAGACACTCAAAATTTTCGCAGTTCTGATGCTCGAAACGATTAACTAGAATGGCCTAGGGGAAAAGTACGCATACCCTTGTAATCGGGCGAGTTTCTACTTTCAGATGCAACAGAAATTTTGCGGATTCGTCAATCCGTTCGCGAGATATGGCAGTTTGGAGGTAAGAAACGCTTGAAAAACTCAATATTTTCACAGTTCTGATGCTCGAAACGAATAACTAGAACGGCGTAGGGGAAAAGTACGCATACCGTTGTAATCGCGCGAGTTTCTACTTTCAGATGTAACAGAAATTTTGCGGATTCGTCAATCCGCTCGCGAGATATGGCAGTTTGGGCGTAAGAAACGCTTGAGAAACTCAAAATTTTCGTAGCTCTGATGCGCGAAACGAATACCTAGAACGGCCTAGGGGAAAAGTACGCATACCGTTGTAATCGGGCGAGTTTCTACTTTCAGATGCAACAGAAATTTTGCGGATTCGTCAATCTGCTCGCGAGATATGGCAGTTTGGGTGTAAGAAACGCTTGAGAAACTCAAAATTTTCGTAGCTCTGATGCGCGAAACGAATACCTAGAATGGCCTAGGGGAAAACTACACATACCGTTGTAATCGGGCGAGTTTCTACTTTCAGATGCAATAGAAATTTTGCGGATTCGTCAATCCGCTCGCGAGATATGGCAGTTTGGGGGTAAGAAACGCTTGAGAAACTCAAAATTTTCGTAGCTCTGATGCGCAAAACGAATACCTAGAATGGCCTAGGGGAAAACTACACATACCGTTGTAATCGGGTGAGTTTCTACTTTCAGATGCAACAGAAATTTTGCGGATTGGTCAATCCGTTCGCGAGATATGGCAGTTTGGAGGTAAGAAACGCTTGAGAAACTCAAAATTTTCGCAGTTCTGATGCTCGAAACGAATAACTAGAACGGCGTAGGGGAAAAGTACGCATACCATTGTAATCGGGCGAGTTTCTACTTTCAGATGCAACAGAAATTTTGCGGATTCGTCAATCCGTTCGCGAGATATGGCAGTTTGGGGGTAAGAAACGCTTGAGAAACACAAAATTTTCGCAGTTCTGATGCTCGAAACGAATAACGAGATCGGCGTCGGGGAAAAGTACGCATACCGTTGTAATCGGGCGAGTTTCTACTTTCAGATGCAACAGAAATTTTGCGGATTCGTCAATCTGCTCGCGAGATATGGCAGTTTGGGGGTAAGAAACGCTTGAGAAACTCAAAATTTTCGTAGCTCTGATGCGCGAAACGAATACCTAGAATGGCCTAGGGGAAAACTACACATACCGTTGTAATCGGGCGAGTTTCTCCTTTCAGATGCAATAGAAATTTTGCGGATTCGTCAATCCGCTCGCGAGATATGGCAGTTTGAAGGTAAGAAACGCTTGAGAAACTCAAAATTTTCGCAGTTCTGATGCTCGAAACGAATAACTAGAACGGCCTAGGGGAAAAGTACGCATATCGTTGTAATCGGGCGAGCTTCTACTTTCAGAAGCAACAGAAATTTTGCGGATTGGTCAATCCGTTCGCGAGATATGGCAGTTTGGAGGTAAGAAACGCTTGAGAAACTCAAAATTTTCGCAGTTCTGATGCTCGAAACGAATAACTAGAACGCCTAGGGGAAAAGTACGCATACCGTTGTAATCGGGCGAGTTTCTACTTTCAGATGCAACAGAAATTTTGCGGATTGGTCACTCCGTTCGCGAGATATGGCAGTTTGGATGTAAGAAACGCTTGAGAAACTCAAAATTTTCGCAGTTCTGATGCTCGAAACGAATAACTAGAACGGCGTAGGGGAAAAGTACGCATACCGTTGTAATCGGGCGAGATTCCACTTTCAGATGCAACAGAAATTTTGCGGTCTGGTCAATCCATTCGCGAGATATGGCAGTTTGGAGGTAAGAAACGCTTGAGAAACTCAAAATTTTCGCAGTTCTGATGCTCGAAACGAATAACTAGAACGGCCTAGGGGAAAAGTACGCATACCGTTGTAATCGGGCGAGATTCCAATTTCAGATGCAACAGAAATTTTGCGGATTGGTCAATCCGTTCGCGAGATATGAAAGTTTGAATGTAAGAAACGCTTGAGAAACTCAAAATTTTCGCAGTTCTGATGCTCGAAACGAATAACTAGAACGGCGTAGGGGAAAAGTACGCATAGCGTTGTAATCGGGCGAGTTTCTACTTTCACATGCAACAGAAATTTTGCGGATTGGTCAATCCGTTCGCGAGATATGGCAGTTTGGAGGTAAGAAACGCTTGAGAAACTCAAAATTTTCGCAGTTCTGATGCTCGAAACGAATAACTAGAACGGCGTAGGGGAAAAGTACGCATACCGTTGTAATCGGGCGAGTTTCTACTTTCATATGCAACAGAAATTTTGCGGATTCGTCAATCCGCTCGCGAGATATGGCAGTTTGGGGGTAAGAAACGCTTGAGAAACTCAAAATTTTCGTAGCTCTGATGCGCGAAACGAATACCTAGAATGGCCTAGGGGAAAACTACACATACCGTTGTAATCGGGCGAGTTTCTACTTTCAGATGCAACAGAAATTTTGCGGATTCGTCAATCCGTTCGCGAGATATGGCAGTTTGGGTGTAAGAAACGCTTGAGAAACTCAAAATTTTCGCAGTTCTGATGCTCGAAACGAATAACTAGATCGGCGGAGGGGAAAAGTACGCATACCGTTGTAATCGGGCGAGTTTCTACTTTCAGATGCAACAGAAATTTTGCGGACTGGTCAATCCGTTCGCGAGATATGGCAGTTTGGATGTAAGAAACGCTTGAGATACTCAAAATTTTCGCAGTTCTGATGCTCGAAACGAATAACTAGAACGGCCTAGGGGAAATGTACGCATACCGTTGTAATCGGGCGAGTTTCCACTTTCAGATGCAATAGAAATTTTGCGGATTGGTCACTCCGTTCGCGAGATGTGGCAGTTTGGAGGTAAGAAACGATTGAGAAACTCAAAATTTTCGCAGTTCTGATGCTCGAAAAGAATAACTAGAACGGCGTAGGGGAAAAGTACGCATACCGTTGTAATCGGGCGAGATTCCAATTTCAGATGCAACAGAAATTTTGCGGATTGGTCAATCCGTTCGCGAGATATGAAAGTTTGAATGAAAGAAACGCTTGAGAAACTCAAAATTTTCGCAGTTCTGATGCTCGAAACGAATAACTAGAACGGCCTAGGGGAAAAGTACGCATACCGTTGTAATCGGGCGAGTTTCTACTTTCAGATGAAACAGAAATTTTGCGGATTGGTCAATCCGTTCGCCAGATATGGCAGTTTGGAGGTAAGAAACGATTTAGAAACTCAAAATTTTCGCAGTTCTGATGCTCGAAACGAATAACTAGAACGGCCTAGGGGAAAAGTACGCATACCGTTGTAATCGGGCGAGTTTCTACTTTCAGATGCAACAGAAATTTTGCGGATTCGTCAATCTGCTCGCGAGATATGGCAGTTTGGGGGTAAGAAACGCTTGAGAAACTCAAAATTTTCGTAGCTCTGATGCGCGAAACGAATACCTAGAATGGCCTAGGGGAAAACTACACATACCGTTGTAATTGGGTGAGTTTCTACTTTCAGATGCAACAGAAATTTTGCGGATTGGTCAATCCGTTCGCGAGATATGGCAGTTTGGAGGTAAGAAACGCTTGAGAAACTCAAAATTTTCGCAGTTCTGATGCTCGAAACGAATAACTAGAACGGCCTAGGGGAAAAGTACGCATAGCTTTGTAATCGGGCGAGTTTCTACTTTCAGATGCAACAGAAATTTTGCGGATTGGTCCATCCGTTCGCGAGATATGGCAGTTTGGAGGTAAGAAACGCTTGAGAAACTCAAAATTTTCGCAGTTCTGATGCTCGAAACGAATAACTAGAACGGCCTAGGGGAAAAGTACGCATAGCGTTGTAATCGGGCGAGTTTCTACTTTCACATGCAACAGAAATTTTGCGGATTGGTCAATCCGTTCGCGAGATATGGCAGTTTGGAGGTAAGAAACGCTTGAGAAACTCAAAATTTTCGCAGTTCTGATGCTCGAAACGAATAACTAGAACTGCGTAGGGGAAAAGTACGCATAGCGTTGTAATCGGGCGAGTTTCTACTTTCACATGCAACAGAAATTTTGCGGATTGGTCAATCCGTTCGCGAGATATGGCAGTTTGGAGGTAAGAAACGCTTGAGAAACTCAAAATTTTCGCAGTTCTGATGCTCGAAACGAATAACTAGAACGGCCTAGGGGAAAAGTACGCATAGCGTTGTAATCGGGCGAGTTTCTATTTTCAGATGCAACATAAATTTTGCCGATTGGTCTATCCGTTCGCGAGATATGGCAGTTTGGAGGTAAGAAATGCTTGAGAAACTCAAAATTTTCGCAGTTCTGATGCTCGAAACGAATAACTAGAGCGGCCTAGGGGAAAAGTACGCATACCCTTGTAATCGGGCGAGTTTCTACTTTCAGAGGCAACAGAAATTTTTCGGATTCGTCAATCCGTTCGCGAGATATGGCAGTTTGGAGGTAAGAAACGCTTGAGAAACTCAAAATTTTCACAGTTCTGATGGTCGAAACGATTAACTAGAATGGCCTAGGGGAAAAGTGCGCATACCGTTGTAATCGGGCGGATTTCTACTTCCAGATGCAACATAAATTTTGCGGATTTGTCAATCCGTTCGCGAGATATGGCAGTTTGGAGGTAAGAAACGCTTGAGAAACTCGAAATTTTCGCAGATCTGATGCTCGAAACAAATAACTAGAACGGCCTAGGGGAAAAGTACGCATACCGTTGTAATCGGGCGAGTTTCTACTTTCAGATGCAACAGAAATTTTGCGGATTGGTCAATCCGTTCGCGAGATATGGCAGTTTGGAGGTAAGAAACGCTTGAGAAACTCAAAATTTTCACAGTTCTGATGCTCGAAACGATTAACTAGAACGGCCTAGGGGAAAAGTACGCATACCCTTGTAATCGGGCGAGTTTCTACTTTCAGAGGCAACAGAAATTTTTCGGATTCGTCAATCCGTTCGCGAGATATGGCAGTTTGGAAGTAAGAAACGCTTGAGAAATTCAAAATTTTCGCAGTTCTGGTGCTCGAAACGAATAACTAGAACGGCCTAGGGGAAAAGTACACATACCATTGTAATCGGGCGAGTTTCTACTTTCAGATGCAGAAGAAATTTTGCGGATTGGTCAATCCGTTCGCGAGATATGGCAGTTTGGAGGTAAGAAACGATTGAGAAATTCAAAATTTTCGCAGTTCTGGTGCTCGAAACGAATAACTAGAACGGCCTAGGGGAGTTGTACGCATACCGTTGTAATCGGGCCAGTTTCTACTTTCAGATGCAACATAAATTTTGCGGATTGGTCAATCCGTTCGCGAGATATGGCAGTTTGGATGTAAGAAACGCTTGAGACACTCAAAATTTTCGCAGTTCTGATGCTCGAAACGATTAACTAGAATGGCCTAGGGGAAAAGTACGCATACCCTTGTAATCGGGCGAGTTTCTACTTTCAGATGCAACAGAAATTTTGCGGATTCGTCAATCCGTTCGCGAGATATGGCAGTTTGGAGGTAAGAAACGCTTGAAAAACTCAATATTTTCACAGTTCTGATGCTCGAAACGAATAACTAGAACGGCGTAGGGGAAAAGTACACATACCGTTGTAATCGCGCGAGTTTCTACTTTCAGATGTAACAGAAATTTTGCGGATTCGTCAATCCGCTCGCGAGATATGGCAGTTTGGGGGTAAGAAACGCTTGAGAAACTCAAAATTTTCGTAGCTCTGATGCGCGAAACGAATACCTAGAACGGCCTAGGGGAAAAGTACGCATACCGTTGTAATCGGGCGAGTTTCTACTTTCAGATGCAACAGAAATTTTGCGGATTCGTCAATCTGCTCGCGAGATATGGCAGTTTGGGTGTAAGAAACGCTTGAGAAACTCAAAATTTTCGTAGCTCTGATGCGCGAAACGAATACCTAGAATGGCCTAGGGGAAAAGTACGCATACCGTTGTAATCGGGCGAGTTTCTACTTTCAGATGCAACAGAAATTTTGCGGATTCGTCAATCCGTTCGCGAGATATGGCAGTTTGGGGGTAAGAAACGCTTGAGAAACTCAAAATTTTCGCAGTTCTGATGCTCGAAACGAATAACTAGAACGGCCTAGGGGAAAAGTACGCATACCGTTGTAATCGGGCGAGTTTCCACTTTCAGATGCAATAGAAATTTTGCGGATTGGTCACTCCGTTCGCGAGATGTGGCAGTTTGGAGGTAAGAAACGATTGAGAAACTCAAAATTTTCGCAGTTCTGATGCTCGAAAAGAATAACTAGAACGGCGTAGGGGAAAAGTACGCATACCGTTGTAATCGGGCGAGATTCCACTTTCAGATGCAACAGAAATTTTGCGGACTGGTCAATCCGTTCGCGAGATATGAAAGTTTGGAGGTAAGAAACGCTTGAGAAACTCAAAATTTTCGCAGTTCTGATGCTCGAAACGAATAACTAGAACGGCCTAGGGGAAAAGTGCGCATACCGTTGTAATCGGGCGAGTTTCTACTTTCAGATGCAACAGAAATTTTGCGGATTCGTCAATCCGCTCGCGAGATATGGCAGTTTGTGGGTAAGAAACGCTTGAGAAACTCAAAATTTTCTCAGTTCTGATGCTCGAAACGAATAACTAGAACGGCCTAGGGGAAAAGTACGAATACCGTTGTAATCGGGCGAGTTTCTACTTTCAGACGCAACAAAAATTTTGCGGATTCGTCAATCCGCTCGCGAGATATGGCAGTTTGGGGTAAGAAACGCTTGAGAAACTCAAACTTTTCTCAGTTCTGATGCTCGAAACGAATAACTAGAACGGCCTAGGGGAAGAGTACAAATACCGTTGTAATCGGGCGAGTTTCTACTTTCAGATGCAACAGAAATTTTGCGGATTGGTCAATCCGTTCGCGAGATATGGCAGTTTGGAGTTAAGAAACGCTTGAGATACTCAAAATTTTCGCAGTTCTGATGCTCGAAACGAATAACTAGAACGGCCCAGGGGAAAAGTACGCATACCGTTGTAATCGGGCGAGTTTCTACTTTCAGATGCAACAGAAATTTTGCGGATTGGTCAATCCGTTCGCGAGATATGGCAGTTTGGAGTTAAGAAACGCTTGAGATACTCAAAATTTTCGCAGTTCTGATGCTCGAAACGAATAACTAGAACGGCCTAGGGGAAAAGTACGCATACATTTGTAATCGGGCGAGTTTCTACTTTCAGAAGCAACAGAAATTTTGCGGATTGGTCAATCCGTTCGCGAGATATGGCAGTTTGGAGGTAAGAAGCGCTTGAGAAACTCAAAATTTTCGCAGTTCTGATGCTCGAAACGAATAACTAGAACGGCCTAGGGGAAAAGTACGCATACCGTTGTAATCGAGCGAGTATCTACTTTCAGATGCAACAGAAATTTTGCGGATTCGTCAATCCGCTCGCGAGATATGGCAGTTTGGACGTAAGAAACGCTTGAGAAACTCAAAATTTTCGCAGTTCTGATGCTCGAAACAAATAACTAGAACGGCCTAGGGGAAAAGTGTGCATACCTTTGTAATCGGGCAAGTTTCTACTTTCATATGCAACAGAAATTTTGCGGATTGGTCAATCCGTTCTGGAGATATGGCAGTTTGGAGGTAAGAAACGCTTGAGAAACTCAAAATTTTCGCAGTTCTGATGCTCGAAACGAATAACTAGAACAGCCTAGGGGAAAAGTACGCATACCGTTTTAATTGGGCGAGTTTCTGCTTTCAGATGCAACAGAAATTTTGCGGATTGGTCAATCCGTTCGCGAGATATGGCAGATTGGAGGTAAGAAACGCTTGAGAAACTCAAAATTTTCGCAGTTCTGGTGCTCGAAACGAATAACTAGAACGGCCTAGGGGAAAAGTACGCATACCGTTGTAATCGGGCGAGTTTCCACTTTCAGATGCAACAGAAATTTTGCGGATTGGTCACTCCGTTCGCGAGATATGGCAGTTTGGAGGTAAGAAACGCTTGAGAAACTCAAAATTTTCGCAGTTCTGATGCTCGAAACGAATAACTAGAACGGCCTAGGGGAAAAGTACGCATACCTTTGTAATCGGGCGAGTTTCTACTTTCCGATGCAACAGAAATTTTGCGGATTGGTCAATCCGTTCGCGAGATATGGCTGTTTGGAGGTAAGAAACGCTTGAGATACTCAAAATTTTCGCAGTTCTGATGCTCGAAACGAATAACTAGAACGGCCTAGGGGAAAAGTACGCATACCTTTGTAATCGGGCGAGTTTCTACTTTCAGATGCAACAGAAATTTTGCGGATTGGTCAATCCGTTCGCGAGATATGGCAGTTTGGAGGTAAGAAGCGCTTGAGAAACTCAAAATTTTCGCAGTTCTGATGCTCGAAACGAATAACTAGAACGGCCTAGGGGAAAAGTACGCATACCGTTGTAATCGGGCGAGTATCTACTTTCAGACGCAACAAAAATTTTGCGGATTCGTCAATCCGCTCGCGAGATATGGCAGTTTGTGGGTAAGAAACGCTTGAGAAACTCAAAATTTTCTCAGTTCTGATGCTCGAAACGAATAACTAGAACGGCCTAGGGGAAAAGTACGAATACCGTTGTAATCGGGCGAGTTTCTACTTTCAGACGCAACAAAAATTTTGCGGATTCGTCAATCCGCTCGCGAGATATGGCAGTTTGGGGTAAGAAACGCTTGAGAAACTCAAAATTTTCTCAGTTCTGATGCTCGAAAGGAATAACTAGAACGGCCTAGGGGAAAAGTACAAATACCGTTGTAATCGGGCGAGTTTCTACTTTCAGATGCAACAGAAATTTTGCGGATTGGTCAATCCGTTCGCGAGATATGGCAGTTTGGAAGTAAGAAACGCTAGAGAAACTCAAAATTTTTGCAGTTCTGATGCTGGAAACGAATAACTAGAACGGCCTAGGAGAAAACTACGCATACCGTTGTAATCGGGCGAGTTTCTACTTTCAGATGCGGCAGAAATTTTGCGGAGTGGTCAATCCGTTCGCGAGATATGGCAGTTTGGAGATAAGAAACGCTTGAGAAACTCAAAATTTTCGCAGTTCTGATGCTCGAAACGAATAACTAGATCGGCGTAGGGGAAAAGTACGCATACCGTTGTAATCGGGCGAGTTTCTACTTTCAGATGCAACAGAAATTTTACGGATTCGTCAATCCGCTCGCGAGATATGGCAGTTTGGGGGTAAGAAACGCTTGAGAAACTCAAAATTTTCGTAGCTCTGATGCGCGAAACGAATACCTAGAATGGCCCAGGGGAAAATTACACATACCGTTGTGATCCGGCGAGTTTCTACTTTCAGATGAAACAGAAATTTTGCGGATTGGTCAATCCGTTCGCGAGATATTGCAGTTTGGAGGTAAGAAACGCTTGAGAAACTCAAAATTTTCGCAGTTCTGGTGCTCGATACGAATAACTAGAACGGCCTAGGGGAAAAGTACGCATACCTTTGTAATCGGGCGAGGTTCTACTTTCAGGTGCAACAGAAATTTTGCGGATTGGTCAATCCGTTCGCGAGATATGGCAGTTTGGAGGTAAGAAGCGCTTGAGAAACTCAAAATTTTCGCAGTTCTGATGCTCGAAACGAATAACTAGAACGGCCTAGGGGAAAAGTACGCATACCGTTGTAATCGGGCTAGTATCTACTTTCAGACGCAACAAAAATTTTGCGGATTCGTCAATCCGCTCGCGAGATATGGCAGTTTGGGGTAAGAAACGCTTGAGAAACTCAAAATTTTCTCAGTTCTGATGCTCGAAACGAATAACTAGAACGGCCTAGGGGAAAAGTACGAATACCGTTGTAATCGGACGAGTTTCTACTTTCAGATGCAACAGAAATTTTGCGGATTGGTCAATCCGTTCGCGAGATATGGCAGTTTGGAAGTAAGAAACGCTTGAGAAACTCAAAATTTTCGCAGTTCTCATGCTCGAAACGAATAACTAGAACGGCCTAGGGGAAAACTACTCATACCGTTGTAATCGGGCGAGTTTCTACTTTCAGATGCAACAGAAATTTTGCGGATTGGTCAATCCGTTCGCGAGATATGGCAGTTTTGAGGTAAGAAACGCTAGAAAAACTCAAAATTTTCGCAGTTCTGATGTTCGAAACGAATAACTAGAACGGCGTAGGGGAAAAGTACGCATACCGTTGTAATCGGGCGAGATTCCACTTTCAGATGCAACAGAAATTTTGCGGACAGGTCAATCCGTTCGCGAGATATGGCAGTTTGGAGATAAGAAACGCTTGAGAAACTCAAAATTTTCGCAGTTATGATGCTCGAAACGAATTACTAGAACGGCCTAGGGGAAAACTACTCATACCGTTGAAATCGGGCGAGTTTCTATTTTCAGATGCAACAGAAATTTTGCGGATTGGTCAATCCGTTCGCGAGATATGGCAGTTTGGGGGTAAGAAACGCTTGAGAAACTCAAAATTTTCGCAGTTCTGAGGCTCGAAACGAATAACTAGATCGGCGTAGGGGAAAAGTACGCATACCGTTGTAATCGGGCGAGTTTCTACTTTCAGATGCAACAGAAATTTTGCGGATTCGTCAATCCGCTCGCGAGATATGGCAGTTTGGGTGTAAGAAACGCTTGAGAAACTCAAAATTTTCGTAGCTCTGATGCGCGAAACGAATACCTAGAATGGCCTAGGGGAAAATTACGCATACCGTTGTAATCGGGCGAGTTTCTACTTTCAGATGCGGCAGAAATTTTGCGGAGTGGTCAATCCGTTCGCGAGATATGGCAGTTTGGAAGTAAGAAACGCTTGAGAAACTCAAAATTTTCGCAGTTCTGATGCTCGAAACGAATAATTAGAACGGCGTAGGGGAAAAGTACGCATACCGTTGTAATCGGGCGAGTTTTTACTTTCAGATGCAACAGAAATTTTGCGGATTGGTCACTCCGTTCGCGAGATATGGCAGTTTGGAGGTAAGAAACGCTTGAGAAACTCAAAATTTTCGCAGTTCTGATGTTCGAAACGAATAACTAGAACGGCGTAGTGGAAAAGTACGCATACCGTCGTAATCGGGCGAGATTCCACTTTCAGATGCAACAGAAATTTTGCGGACTGGTCAATCCGTTCGCGAGATATGGCAGTTTGGAGATAAGAAACGCTTGAGAAACTCAAAATTTTCGCAGTTATGATGCTCGAAACGAATTACTAGAACGGCCTAGGGGAAAACTACTCATACCGTTGAAATCGGGCGAGTTTCTACTTTCAGATGCAACAGAAATTTTGCGGATTGGTCAATCCGTTCGAGAGATATGGCAGTTTGGGGGTAAGAAACGCTTGAGAATCTCAAAATTTTCGCAGTTCTGATGCTCGAAACGAATAACTAGATCGCCGTAGGGGAAAAGTACGCATACCGTTGTAATCGGGCGAGTTTCTACTTTCAGATGCAACAGAAATTTTGCGGATTCGTCAATCCGCTCGCGAGATATGGCAGTTTGGGGGTAAGAAACGCTTGAGATACTCAAAATTTTCGTACCTCTGATGCGCGAAACGAATACCTAGAATGGCCTAGGGGAAAATTACACATACCGTTGTAATCCGGCGAGTTTCTACTTTCAGATGAAACAGTAATTTTGCGGATTGGTCAATCCGTTCGCGAGATATGGCAGTTTGGAGGTAAGAAACGCTTGAAAAACTCAAAATTTTCGCAGTTCTGATGCTCGAAACGAATAACTAGAACGGCCTAGGGGAAAAGTACGCACACCTTTGTAATCTGGCGAGTTTCTACTTTCCGATGCAACAGAAATTTTGCGGATTGGTCAATCCGTTCGCGAGATATGGCAGATTGGAAGTAAGAAACGCTTGAGAAACTCAAAATTTTCGTAGTTCTGGTGCTCGAAACGAATAACTAGAACGGCCTAGGGGAAAAGTACGCATACCTTTGTAATCGGGCGAGTTTCCACTTTCAGATGCAACAGAAATTTTGCGGATTGGTCACTCCGTTCGCGAGATATGGCTGTTTGGAGGTAAGAAACGCTTGAGAAACTCAAAATTTTCGCAGTTCTGATGCTCGAAACGAATAACTAGATCGGCGTAGGGGAAAAGTACACATACCGTTGTAATCGGTCGAGTTTCTACTTTCAGATGCAACAGAAATTTTGCGGATTCGTCAATCTGCTCGCGAGATATGGCAGTTTGGGGGTAAGAAACGCTTGAGAAACTGCAAATTTTCGTAGCTCTGATGCGCGAAACGAATACCTAGAATGGCCTAGGGGAAAACTACACATACCGTTGTAATCCGGCGAGTTTCTACTTTCAGATGCAACAGAAATTTTGCGGATTGGTCAATCCGTTCGCGAGATATGGCAGTTTGGAGGTAAGAAACGCTTGAGAAACTCAAAATTTTCGCAGTTCTGACGCTCGAAACGAATAACAAGAACGGCCTAGGGGAAAAGTACGCATACCTTTGTAATCGGGCGAGTTTCTACTTTCCGATGCAACAGAAATTTTGCGGATTGGTCAATCCGTTCGCGAGATATGGCAGTTTGGAGGTAAGAAACGCTTGAGAAACTCAAAATTTTCGCAGTTCTGATGCTCGAAACGAATAACTAGAACGGCCCAGGGGAAAAGTACGCATACCGTTGTAATCGGGCGAGTTTCTACTTTCAGATGCAACAGAAATTTTGCGGATTGGTCAATCCGTTCGCGAGATATGGCAGTTTGGAGGTAAGAAACGCTTGAGATACTCAAAATTTTCGCAGTTCTGATGCTCGAAACGAATAACTAGAACGGCCTAGGGGAAAAGTACGCATACCTTTGTAATCGGGCGAGTTTCTACTTTCAGAGGCAACAGAAATTTTGCGGATTGGTCAATCCGTTCGCGAGATATGGCAGTTTGGAGGTAAGAAGCGCTTGAGAAACTCAAAATTTTCGCAGTTCTGATGCTCGAAACGAATAACTAGAACGGCCTAGGGGAAAAGTACGCATACCGTTGTAATCGAGCGAGTATCTACTTTCAGATGCAACAGAAATTTTGCGGATTCGTCAATCCGCTCGCGAGATATGGCAGTTTGGAGGTAAGAAACGCTTGAGACACTCAAAATTTTCGCAGTTCTGATGCTCGAAACGAATAACTAGAACAGCCTAGGGGAAAAGTACGCATACCGTTTTAATTGGGCGAGTTTCTGCTTTCAGATGCAACAGAAATTTTGCGGATTGGTCAATCCGTTCGCGAGATATGGCAGTTTGGAGGTAAGAAACGCTTGAGAAACTCAAAATTTTCGCAGTTCTGATGCTCGAAACGAATAACTGGAACGGCCTAGGGGAAAAGTACGCATACCGTTGTAATCGGGCGAGTTTCCACTTTCAGATGCAACAGAAATTTTGCGGATTGGTCACTCCGTTCGCGAGATATGGCTGTTTGGAGGTAAGAAACGCTTGAGAAACTCAAAATTTTCGCAGTTCTGATGCTCGAAACGAATAACTAGATCGGCGTAGGGGAAAAGTACACATACCGTTGTAATCGGTCGAGTTTCTACTTTCAGATGCAACAGAAATTTTGCGGATTCGTCAATCTGCTCGCGAGATATGGCAGTTTGGGGGTAAGAAACGCTTGAGAAACTGCAAATTTTCGTAGCTCTGATGCGCGAAACGAATACCTAGAATGGCCTAGGGGAAAACTACACATACCGTTGTAATCCGGCGAGTTTCTACTTTCAGATGCAACAGAAATTTTGCGGATTGGTCAATCCGTTCGCGAGATATGGCAGTTTGGAGGTAAGAAACGCTTGAGAAACTCAAAATTTTCGCAGTTCTGATGCTCGATACGAATAACAAGAACGGCCTAGGGGAAAAGTACGCATACCTTTGTAATCGGGCGAGTTTCTACTTTCCGATGCAACAGAAATTTTGCGGATTGGTCAATCCGTTCGCGAGATATGGCAGTTTGGAGGTAAGAAACGCTTGAGAAACTCAAAATTTTCGCAGTTCTGATGCTCGAAACGAATAACTAGAACGGCCCAGGGGAAAAGTACGCATACCGTTGTAATCGGGCGAGTTTCTACTTTCAGATGCAACAGAAATTTTGCGGATTGGTCAATCCGTTCGCGAGATATGGCAGTTTGGAGGTAAGAAACGCTTGAGATACTCAAAATTTTCGCAGTTCTGATGCTCGAAACGAATAACTAGAACGGCCTATGGGAAAAGTACGCATACCTTTGTAATCGGGCGAGTTTCTACTTTCAGAAGCAACAGAAATTTTGCGGATTCGTCAATCCGCTCGCGAGATATGGCAGTTTGGACGTAAGAAACGCTTGAGAAACTCAAAATTTTCGCAGTTCTGATGCTCGAAACAAATAACTAGAACGGCGTAGGGGAAAAGTATGCATACCTTTGTAATCGGACGAGTTTCTACTTTCATATGCAACAGAAATTTTGCGGATTGGTCAATCCGTTCGCGAGATATGGCAGTTTGGAGGTAAGAAACGCTTGAGAAACTCAAAATTTTCGCAGTTCTGATGCTCGAAACGAATAACTAGAACAGCCTAGGGGAAAAGTACGCATACCGTATTAATTGGGCGAGTTTCTGCTTTCAGATGCAACAGAAATTTTGCGGATTGGTCAATCCGTTCGCGAGATATGGCAGTTTGGAGGTAAGAAACGCTTGAGAAACTCAAAATTTTCGCAGTTCTGATGCGCGAAACGAATAACTGGAACGGCCTAGGGGAAAAGTACGCATACCGTTGTAATCGGGCGAGTTTCCACTTTCAGATGCAACAGAAATTTTGCGGATTGGTCACTCCGTTCGCGAGATATGGCAGTTTGGAGGTAAGAAACGCTTGAGAAACTCAAAATTTTCGCAGTTCTGATGCTCGAAACGAATAACTAGATCGGCGTAGGGGAAAAGTACACATACCGTTGTAATCGGTCGAGTTTCTACTTTCAGATGCAACAGAAATTTTGCGGATTGGTCAATCCGTTCGCGAGATATGGCAGTTTGGAGGTAAGAAACGCTGGAGAAACTCAAAATTTTCGCTGTTCTGATGCTCGAAACGAATAACTGGAACGGCCTAGGGGAAAAGTACGCATACCGTTGTAATCGGGCGAGTTTCTACTTTCAGATGCAACAGAAATTTTGCGGATTGGTCACTCCGTTCGCGAGATATGGCAGTTTGGAGGTAAGAAACGCTTGAGAAACTCAAAATTTTCGCAGTTCTGATGCTCGAAACGAATAACTAGAACGGCCTAGGGGAAAAGTACGCATACCTTTGTAATCGGGCGAGTTTCTACTTTCCGATGCAACAGAAATTTTGCGGATTGGTCAATCCGTTCGCGAGATATGGCAGTTTGGAGGTAAGAAACGCTTGAGAAACTCAAAATTTTCGCAGTTCTGATGCTCGAAACGAATAACTAGAACGGCCCAGGGGAAAAGTACGCATACCGTTGTAATCGGGCGAGTTTCTACTTTCAGATGCAACAGAAATTTTGCGGATTGGTCAATCCGTTCGCGAGATATGGCAGTTTGGAGGTAAGAAACGCTTGAGATACTCAAAATTTTCGCAGTTCTGATGCTCGAAACGAATAACTAGAACGGCCTAGGGGAAAAGTACGCATACATTTGTAATCGGGCGAGTTTCTACTTTCAGAAGCAACAGAAATTTTGCGGATTGGTCAATCCGTTCGCGAGATATGGCAGTTTGGAGGTAAGAAGCGCTTGAGAAACTCAAAATTTTCGCAGTTCTGATGCTCGAAACGAATAACTAGAACGGCCTAGGGGAAAAGTACGCATACCGTTGTAATCGAGCGAGTATCTACTTTCAGATGCAACAGAAATTTTGCGGATTCGTCAATCCGCTCGCGAGATATGGCAGTTTGGACGTAAGAAACGCTTGAGAAACTCAAAATTTTCGCAGTTCTGATGCTCGAAACGAATAACTAGATCGGCGTAGGGGAAAAGTACACATACCGTTGTAATCGGTCGAGTTTCTACTTTCAGATGCAACAGAAATTTTGCGGATTGGTCAATCCGTTCGCGAGATATGGCAGTTTGGAGGTAAGAAACGCTGGAGAAACTCAAAATTTTCGCTGTTCTGATGCTCGAAACGAATAACTGGAACGGCCTAGGGGAAAAGTACGCATACCGTTGTAATCGGGCGAGTTTCTACTTTCAGATGCAACAGAAATTTTGCGGATTGGTCACTCCGTTCGCGAGATATGGCAGTTTGGAGGTAAGAAACGCTTGAGAAACTCAAAATTTTCGCAGTTCTGATGCTCGAAACGAATAACTAGAACGGCCTAGGGGAAAAGTACGCATACCTTTGTAATCGGGCGAGTTTCTACTTTCCGATGCAACAGAAATTTTGCGGATTGGTCAATCCGTTCGCGAGATATGGCAGTTTGGAGGTAAGAAACGCTTGAGAAACTCAAAATTTTCGCAGTTCTGATGCTCGAAACGAATAACTAGAACGGCCCAGGGGAAAAGTACGCATACCGTTGTAATCGGGCGAGTTTCTACTTTCAGATGCAACAGAAATTTTGCGGATTGGTCAATCCGTTCGCGAGATATGGCAGTTTGGAGGTAAGAAACGCTTGAGATACTCAAAATTTTCGCAGTTCTGATGCTCGAAACGAATAACTAGAACGGCCTAGGGGAAAAGTACGCATACATTTGTAATCGGGCGAGTTTCTACTTTCAGAAGCAACAGAAATTTTGCGGATTGGTCAATCCTTTCGCGAGATATGGCAGTTTGGAGGTAAGAAGCGCTTGAGAAACTCAAAATTTTCGCAGTTCTGATGCTCGAAACGAATAACTAGAACGGCCTAGGGGAAAAGTACGCATACCGTTGTAATCGAGCGAGTATCTACTTTCAGATGCAACAGAAATTTTGCGGATTCGTCAATCCGCTCGCGAGATATGGCAGTTTGGACGTAAGAAACGCTTGAGAAACTCAAAATTTTCGCAGTTCTGATGCTCGAAACGAATAACTAGATCGGCGTAGGGGAAAAGTACACATACCGTTGTAATCGGTCGAGTTTCTACTTTCAGATGCAACAGAAATTTTGCGGATTGGTCAATCCGTTCGCGAGATATGGCAGTTTGGAGGTAAGAAACGCTGGAGAAACTCAAAATTTTCGCTGTTCTGATGCTCGAAACGAATAACTGGAACGGCCTAGGGGAAAAGTACGCATACCGTTGTAATCGGGCGAGTTTCTACTTTCAGATGCAACAGAAATTTTGCGGATTGGTCACTCCGTTCGCGAGATATGGCAGTTTGGAGGTAAGAAACGCTTGAGAAACTCAAAATTTTCGCAGTTCTGATGCTCGAAACGAATAACTAGAACGGCCTAGGGGAAAAGTACGCATACCTTTGTAATCGGGCGAGTTTCTACTTTCCGATGCAACAGAAATTTTGCGGATTGGTCAATCCGTTCGCGAGATATGGCAGTTTGGAGGTAAGAAACGCTTGAGAAACTCAAAATTTTCGCAGTTCTGATGCTCGAAACGAATAACTAGAACGGCCCAGGGGAAAAGTACGCATACCGTTGTAATCGGGCGAGTTTCTACTTTCAGATGCAACAGAAATTTTGCGGATTGGTCAATCCGTTCGCGAGATATGGCAGTTTGGAGGTAAGAAACGCTTGAGATACTCAAAATTTTCGCAGTTCTGATGCTCGAAACGAATAACTAGAACGGCCTAGGGGAAAAGTACGCATACATTTGTAATCGGGCGAGTTTCTACTTTCAGAAGCAACAGAAATTTTGCGGATTGGTCAATCCTTTCGCGAGATATGGCAGTTTGGAGGTAAGAAGCGCTTGAGAAACTCAAAATTTTCGCAGTTCTGATGCTCGAAACGAATAACTAGAACGGCCTAGGGGAAAAGTACGCATACCGTTGTAATCGAGCGAGTATCTACTTTCAGATGCAACAGAAATTTTGCGGATTCGTCAATCCGCTCGCGAGATATGGCAGTTTGGACGTAAGAAACGCTTGAGAAACTCAAAACTTTCGCAGTTCTGATGCTCGAAACAAATAACTAGAACGGCCTAGGGGAAAAGTATGCATACCTTTGTAATCGGGCGAGGTTCTACTTTCATATGCAACAGAAATTTTGCGGATTGGTCAATCCGTTCGCGAGATATGGCAGTTTGGAGGTAAGAAACGCTTGAGAAACTCAAAATTTTCGCAGTTCTGATGCTCGAAACGAATAACTAGAACAGCCTAGGGGAAAAGTACGCATACCGTTTTAATTGGGCGAGTTTCTGCTTTCAGATGCAACAGAAATTTTGCGGATTGGTCAATCCGTTCGCGAGATATGGCAGTTTGGAGGTAAGAAACGCTTGAGAAACTCAAAATTTTCGCAGTTCTGATGCTCAAAACGAATAACTGGAACGGCCTAGGGGAAAAGTACGCATACCGTTGTAATCGGGCGAGTTTCCACTTTCAGATGCAACAGAAATTTTGCGGATTGGTCACTCCGTTCGCGAGATATGGCAGTTTGGAGGTAAGAAACGCTTGAGAAACTCAAAATTTTCGCAGTTCTGATGCTCGAAACGAATAACTAGAACGGCCTAGGGGAAAAGTACGCATTCCTTTGTAATCGGGCGAGTTTCTACTTTCCGATGCAACAGAAATTTTGCGGATTGGTCAATCCGTTCGCGAGATATGGCAGTTTGGAGGTAAGAAACGCTTGAGAAACTCAAAATTTTCGCAGTTCTGATGCTCGAAACGAATAACTAGAACGGCCTAGGGGAAAAGTACGCATACCGTTGTAATCGGGCGAGTTTCTACTTTCAGATGCAATAGAAATTTTGCGGATTGGTCAATCCGTTCGCGAGATATGGCAGTTTGGAGGTAAGAAACGCTTGAGATACTCAAAATTTTCGCAGTTCTGATGCTCGAAACGAATAACTAGAACGGCCTAGGGGAAAAGTACGCATACCTTTGTAATCGGGCGAGTTTCTACTTTCAGATGCAACAGAAATTTTGCGGATTGGTCAATCCGTTCGCGAGATATGGCAGTTTGGAGGTAAGAAGCGCTTGAGAAACTCAAAATTTTCGCAGTTCTGATGCTCGAAACGAATAACTAGAACGGCCTAGGGGAAAAGTACGCATACCGTTGTAATCGGGCGAGTATCTACTTTCAGACGCAACAAAAATTTTGCGGATTCGTCAATCCGCTCGCGAGATATGGCAGTTTGGGGTAAGAAACGCTTGAGAAACTCAAAATTTTCTCAGTTCTGATGCTCGAAACGAATAACTAGAACGGCCTAGGGGAAAAGTACGAATACCGTTGTAATCGGGCGAGTTTCTACTTTCAGATGCAACAGAAATTTTGCGGATTGGTCAATCCGTTCGCGAGATATGGCAGTTTGGAGGTAAGAAACGCTTGAGATACTCAAAATTTTCGCAGTTCTGATGCTCGAAACGAATAACTAGAACGGCCTAGGGGAAAAGTACGCATACCTTTGTAATCGGGCGAGTTTCTACTTTCAGATGCAACAGAAATTTTGCGGATTGGTCAATCCGTTCGCGAGATATGGCAGTTTGGAGATAAGAAGCGCTTGAGAAACTCAAAATTTTCGCAGTTCTGATGCTCGAAACGAATAACTAGAACGGCCTAGGGAAAAAGTACGCATACCGTTGTAATCGGGCGAGTATCTACTTTCAGACGCAACAAAAATTTTGCGGATTGGTCAATCCGTTCGCGAGATATGGCAGTTTGGAGGTAAGAAACGCTTGAGAAACTCAAAATTTTCTCAGTTCTGATGCTCGAAACGAATAACTAGAACGGCCTAGGGGAAAAGTACGAATACCGTTGTAATCGGGCGAGTTTCTACTTTCAGATGCAACAGAAATTTTGCGGATTGGTCAATCCGTTCGCGAGATATGGCAGTTTGGAAGCAAGAAACGCTTGAGAAACTCAAAATTTTCGCAGTTCTGATGCTCGAAAGGAATAACTAGAACGGCCTAGGAGAAAACTACGCATACCGTTGTAATCGGGCGAGTTTCTACTTTCAGATGCGGCAGAAATTTTGCGGAGTGGTCAATCCGTTCGCGAGATATGGCAGTTTGGAGATAAGAAACGCTTGAGAAACTCAAAATTTTCGCAGTTCTGATGCTCGAAACGAATAACTAGATCGGCGTAGGGGAAAAGTACGCATACCGTTGTAATCGGGCGAGTTTCTACTTTCAGATGCAACAGAAATTTTGCGGATTCGTCAATCCGCTCGCGAGATATGGCAGTTTGGGGGTAAGAAACGCTTGAGAAACTCAAAATTTTCGTAGCTCTGATGCGCGAAACGAATACCTAGAATGGCCTAGGGGAAAATTACACATACCGTTGTAATCGGGCGAGTATCTACTTTCAGACGCAACAAAAATTTTGCGGATTCGTCAATCCGCTCGCGAGATATGGCAGTTTGGGGTAAGAAACGCTTGAGAAACTCAAAATTTTCGCAGTTCTGATGCTCGAAACGAATAACTAGATCGGCGTAGGGGAAAAGTACGCATACCGTTGTAATCGGGCGAGTTTCTACTTTCAGATGCAACAGAAATTTTGCGGATTCGTCAATCCGCTCGCGAGATATGGCAGTTTGGGGGTAAGAAACGCTTGAGAAACTCAAAATTTTCGTAGCTCTGATGCGCGAAACGAATACCTAGAATGGCCTAGGGGAAAATTACACATACCGTTGTGATCCGGCGAGTTTCTACTTTCAGATGAAACAGAAATTTTGCGGATTGGTCAATCCGTTCGCGAGATATTGCAGTTTGGAGGTAAGAAACGCTTGAGAAACTCAAAATTTTCGCAGTTCTGGTGCTCGATACGAATAACTAGAACGGCCTAGGGGAAAAGTACGCATACCTTTGTAATCGGGCGAGTTTCTACTTTCAGATGCAACAGAAATTTTGCGGATTGGTCAATCCGTTCGCGAGATATGGCAGTTTGGAGGTAAGAAGCGCTTGAGAAACTCAAAATTTTCGCAGTTCTGATGCTCGAAACGAATAACTAGAACGGCCTAGGGGAAAAGTACGCATACCGTTGTAATCGGGCTAGTATCTACTTTCAGACGCAACAAAAATTTTGCGGATTCGTCAATCCGCTCGCGAGATATGGCAGTTTGGGGTAAGAAACGCTTGAGAAACTCAAAATTTTCTCAGTTCTGATGCTCGAAACGAATAACTAGAACGGCCTAGGGGAAAAGTACGCATACCTTTGTAATCGGGCGAGTTTCTACTTTCAGATGCAACAGAAATTTTGCGGATTGGTCAATCCGTTCGCGAGATATGGCAGTTTTGAGGTAAGAAACGCTAGAAAAACTCAAAATTTTCGCAGTTATGATGCTCGAAACGAATTACTAGAACGGCCTAGGGGAAAACTACTCATACCGTTGAAATCGGGCGAGCTTCTACTTTCAGATGCAACAGAAATTTTGCGGATTGGTCAATCCGTTCGCGAAATATGGCAGTTTGGGGGTAAGAAACGCTTGAGAAACTCAAAATTTTCGCAGTTCTGATGCTCGAAACGAATAACTAGATCGGCGTAGGGGAAAAATACGCATACCGTTGTAATCCGGCGAGTTTCTACTTTCAGATGAAACAGAAATTTTGCGGATTGGTCAATCCGTTCGCGAGATATGGCAGTTTGGAAGTAAGAAACGCTTGAAAAACTCAAA
The DNA here is from genome assembly GCF_051014685.1 of Ptiloglossa arizonensis. Taxonomy (NCBI): domain Eukaryota; kingdom Metazoa; phylum Arthropoda; class Insecta; order Hymenoptera; family Colletidae; genus Ptiloglossa; species Ptiloglossa arizonensis. The sequence continues at coordinate 452,853 of NW_027478496.1, forward strand.
ATTTTCGCAGTTCTGATGCTCGAAACGAATAACTAGAACGGCCTAGGGGAAAAGTACGCACACCTTTGTAATCTGGCGAGTTTCTACTTTCCGATGCAACAGAAATTTTGCGGACTGGTCAATCCGTTCGCGAGATATGGCAGATTGGAAGTAAGAAACACTTGAGAAACTCAAAATTTTCGTAGTTCTGGTGCTCGAAACGAATAACTAGAACGGCCTAGGGGAAAAGTACGCATACCGTTGTAATCGGGCGAGTATCTACTTTCAGACGCAACAAAAATTTTGCGGATTCGTCAATCCGCTCGCGAGATATGGCAGTTTGGGGGTAAGAAACGCTTGAGAAACTCAAAATTTTCTCAGTTCTGATGCTCGAAACGAATAATTAGAACGGCGTAGGGGAAAAGTACGAATACCGTTGTAATCGGGCGAGTTTCTACTTTCAGATGCAACAGACATTTTGCGGATTGGTCAATCCGTTCGCGAGATATGGCAGTTTGGAAGTAAGAAACGCTTGAGAAACTCAAAATTTTCGCAGTTCTGATGCTCGAAACGAATAACTAGAACGGCCTAGGAGAAAACTACGCATACCGTTGTAATCGGGCGAGTTTCTACTTTCAGATGCGGCAGAAATTTTGCGGATTGGTCAATCCGTTCGCGAGATATGGCAGTTTGGAGGTAAGAAACGCTTGAGAAACTCAAAATTTTCGCAGTTCTGATGCTCGAAACGAATAACTAGAACGGCCTAGGGGAAAAGTACGCACACCTTTGTAATCTGGCGAGTTTCTACTTTCAGATGCAACAGAAATTTTGCGGATTCGTCAATCCGCTCGCGAGATATGGCAGTTTGGGGGTAAGAAACGCTTGAGAAACTCAAAATTTTCGTAGCTCTGATGCGCGAAACGAATACCTAGAATGGCCTAGGGGAAAATTACACATACCGTTGTAATCCGGCGAGTTTCTACTTTCAGATGAAACAGAAATTTTGCGGATTGGTCAATCCGTTCGCGAGATATGGCAGTTTGGAGGTAAGAAACGCTTGAGAAACTCAAAATTTTCGCAGTTCTGATGCTCGAAACGAATAACTAGAACGGCCTAGGGGAAAAGTACGCATACCTTTGTAATCGGGCGAGATTCTACTTTCAGATGCAACAGAAATTTTGCGGATTGGTCAATCCGTTCGCGAGATATGGCAGTTTGGAGGTAAGAAACGCATGAGAAACTCAAAATTTTCGCAGTTCTGATGCTCGAAACGAATAACTAGAACGGCCTAGGGGAAAACTACGCATACCGTTGTAATCGGGCGAGTTTCTACTTTCAGATGCGGCAGAAATTTTGCGGATTGGTCAATCCGTTCGCGAGATATGGCAGTTTGGAAGTAAGAAACGCTTGAGAAACTCAAAATTTTCGCAGTTCTGATGCTCGAAACGAATAATTAGAACGGCGTAGGGGAAAAGTACGCATACCGTTGTAATCGGGCGAGTTTCTACTTTCAGATGCGGCAGAAATTTTGCGGATTGGTCAATCCGTTCGCGAGATATGGCAGTTTGGAAGTAAGAAACGCTTGAGAAACTCAAAATTTTCGCAGTTCTGATGCTCGAAACGAATAACTAGAACGGCGTAGGGGAAAAATACGCATACCGTTGTAATCGGGCGAGTTTCTACTTTCAGATGCAACAGAAATTTTGCGGATTGGTCACTCCGTTCGCGAGATATGGCAGTTTGGAGGTAAGAAACGCTTGAGAAACTCAAAATTTTCGCAGTTCTGATGCTCGAAACGAATAACTAGTACGGCCTAGGGGAAAAGTACGCACACCTTTGTAATCTGGCGAGTTTCTACTTTCCGATGCAACAGAAATTTTGCGGATTGGTCAATCCGTTCGCGAGATATGGCAGATTGGAGGTAAGAAACGCTTGAGAAACTCAAAATTTTCGCAGTTCTGGTGCTCGAAACGAATAACTAGAACGGCCTAGGGGAAAAGTACGCATACCGTTGTAATCGGGCGAGTTTCTGCTTTCAGATGCAACAGAAATTTTGCGGATTGGTCAATCCGTTCGCGAGATATGGCAGTTTGGAGGTAAGAAACGCTTGAGAAACTCAAAATTTTCGCAGTTCTGATGCTCGAAACGAATAACTAGAACGGCCTAGGGGAAAAGTACGCATACCTTTGTAATCGGGCGAGATTCTACTTTCAGATGCAACAGAAATTTTGCGGATTGGTCAATCCGTTCGCGAGATATGGCAGTTTGGAGGTAAGAAACGCATGAGAAACTCAAAATTTTCGCAGTTCTGATGCTCGAAACGAATAACTAGAACGGCCTAGGGGAAAACTACGCATACCGTTGTAATCGGGCGAGTTTCTACTCTCAGATGCGGCAGAAATTTTGCGGATTGGTCAATCCGTTCGCGAGATATGGCAGTTTGGAAGTAAGAAACGCTTGAGAAACTCAAAATTTTCGCAGTTCTGATGCTCGAAACGAATAATTAGAACGGCGTAGGGGAAAAGTACGCATACCGTTGTAATCGGGCGAGTTTCTACTTTCAGATGCGGCAGAAATTTTGCGGATTGGTCAATCCGTTCGCGATATATGGCAGTTTGGAAGTAAGAAACGCTTGAGAAACTCAAAATTTTCGCAGTTCTGATGCTCGAAACGAATAACTAGAACGGCGTAGGGGAAAAATACGCATACCGTTGTAATCGGGCGAGTTTCTACTTTCAGATGCAACAGAAATTTTGCGGATTGGTCACTCCGTTCGCGAGATATGGCAGTTTGGAGGTAAGAAACGCTTGAGAAACTCAAATTTTCGCAGTTCTGATGCTCGAAACGAATAACTAGATCGGCGTAGGGGAAAAGTACGCATACCGTTGTAATCGTGCGAGTTTCTACTTTCAGATGCAACAGAAATTTTGCGGATTGGTCAATCCTTTCGCGAGATATGGCAGTTTGGAGGTAAGAAACGCTTGAGAAACTCAAAATTTTCGCAGTTCTGATGCTCGAAACGAATAACTAGAACGGCCTAGGGGAAAAGTACGCACACCTTTGTAATCTGGCGAGTTTCTACTTTCAGATGCAACAGAAATTTTGCGGATTTGTCAATCCGCTCGCGAGATATGGCAGTTTGGGGGTAAGAAACGCTTGAGAAACTCAAAATTTTCGTTGCTCTGATGCGCGAAACGAATACCTAGAATGGCCTAGGGGAAAATTACACATACCGTTGTAATCCGGCGAGTTTCTACTTTCAGATGAAACAGAAATTTTGCGGATTGGTCAATCCGTTCGCGAGATATGGCAGTTTGGAGGTAAGAAACGCTTGAGAAACTCAAAATTTTCGCTGTTCTGATGCTCGAAACGAATAACTAGAACGGCCTAGGGGAAAAGTACGCACACCTTTGTAATCTGGCGAGTTTCTACTTTCCGATGCAACAGAAATTTTGCGGATTGGTCAATCCGTTCGCGAGATATGGCAGATTGGAGGTAAGAAACGCTTGAGAAACTCAAAATTTTCGCAGTTCTGGTGCTCGAAACGAATAACTAGAACGGCCTAGGGGAAAAGTACGCATACCGTTGTAATCGGGCGAGTTTCTACTTTCAGATGCGGCAGAAATTTTGCGGATTGGTCAATCCGTTCGCGAGATATGGCAGTTTGGAAGTAAGAAACGCTTGAGAAACTCAAAATTTTCGCAGTTCTGATGCTCGAAACGAATAATTAGAACGGCGTAGGGGAAAAGTACGCATACCGTTGTAATCGGGCGAGTTTCTACTTTCAGATGCGGCAGAAATTTTGCGGATTGGTCAATCCGTTCGCGAGATATGGCAGTTTGGAAGTAAGAAACGCTTGAGAAACTCAAAATTTCGCAGTTCTGATGCTCGAAACGAATAACTAGAACGGCGTAGGGGAAAAATACGCATACCGTTGTAATCGGGCGAGTTTCTACTTTCAGATGCAACAGAAATTTTGCGGATTGGTCACTCCGTTCGCGAGATATGGCAGTTTGGAGGTAAGAAACGCTTGAGAAACTCAAAATTTTCGCAGTTCTGATGCTCGAAACGAATAACTAGATCGGCGTAGGGGAAAAGTACGCATACCGTTGTAATCGTGCGAGTTTCTACTTTCAGATGCAACAGAAATTTTGCGGATTGGTCAATCCTTTCGCGAGATATGGCAGTTTGGAGGTAAGAAACGCTTGAGAAACTCAAAATTTTCGCAGTTCTGATGCTCGAAACGAATAACTAGAACGGCCTAGGGGAAAAGTACGCACACCTTTGTAATCTGGCGAGTTTCTACTTTCAGATGCAACAGAAATTTTGCGGATTTGTCAATCCGCTCGCGAGATATGGCAGTTTGGGGGTAAGAAACGCTTGAGAAACTCAAAATTTTCGTTGCTCTGATGCGCGAAACGAATACCTAGAATGGCCTAGGGGAAAATTACACATACCGTTGTAATCCGGCGAGTTTCTACTTTCAGATGAAACAGAAATTTTGCGGATTGGTCAATCCGTTCGCGAGATATGGCAGTTTGGAGGTAAGAAACGCTTGAGAAACTCAAAATTTCGCAGTTCTGATGCTCGAAACGAATAACTAGAACGGCCTAGGGAAAAGTACGCACACCTTTGTAATCTGGCGAGTTTCTACTTTCCGATGCAACAGAAATTTTGCGGATTGGTCAATCCGTTCGCGAGATATGGCAGATTGGAGGTAAGAAACGCTTGAGAAACTCAAAATTTTCGCAGTTCTGGTGCTCGAAACGAATAACTAGAACGGCCTAGGGGAAAAGTACGAATACCGTTGTAATCGGGCGAGTTTCTACTTTCAGATGCAACAGAAATTTTGCGGATTGGTCAATCCGTTCGCGAGATATGGCAGTTTGGAAGTAAGAAACGCTTGAGAAACTCAAAATTTTGGCAGTTCTGATGCTCGAAACGAATAACTAGAACGGCCTAGGAGAAAACTACGCATACCGTTGTAATCGGGCGAGTTTCTACTTTCAGATGCGGCAGAAATTTTGCGGATTGGTCAATCCGTTCGCGAGATATGGCAGTTTGGAAGTAAGAAACGCTTGAGAAACTCAAAATTTTCGCAGTTCTGATGCTCGAAACGAATAATTAGAACGGCGTAGGGGAAAAGTACGCATACCGTTGTCATCGGGCGAGTTTCTACTTTCAGATGCAACAGAAATTTTGCGGATTGGTCACTCCGTTCGCGAGATATGGCAGTTTGGAGGTAAGAAACGCTTGAGAAACTCAAAATTTTCGCAGTTCTGATGTTCGAAACGAATAACTAGAACGGCGTATGGGAAAAGTACGCATACCGTTGTAATCGGGCGAGATTCCACTTTCAGATGCAACAGAAATTTTGCGGACTGGTCAATCCGTTCGCGAGATATGGCAGTTTGGAGATAAGAAACGCTTGAGAAACTCAAAATTTTCGCAGTTCTGATGCTCGAAACGAATAACTAGATCGGTGTAGGGGAAAAGTACGCATACCGTTGTAATGGGCGTGTTTCTACTTTCAGATGCAACAGAAATTTTGCGGATTCGTCAATCCGCTCGCGAGATATGGCAGTTTGGGTGTAAGAAACGCTTGAGAAACTCAAAATTTTCGTAGCTCTGATGCGCGAAACGAATACCTAGAATGGCCTAGGGGAAAATTACACATACCGTTGTAATCCGGCGAGTTTCAACTTTCAGATGAAACAGAAATTTTGCGGATTGGTCATTCCGTTCGCGAGATATGGCAGTTCGGAGGTAAGAAACGCTTGAGAAACTCAAAATTTTCGCAGTTCTGATGCTCGAAACGAATAACTAGGACGGCCTAGGAGAAAACTACGCATACCGTTGTAATCGGGCGAGTTTCTACTTTCAGATGCGGCAGAAATTTTGCGGATTGGTCAATCCGTTCGCGAGATATGGCAGTTTGGAAGTAAGAAACGCTTGAGAAACTCAAAATTTTCGCAGTTCTGATGCTCGAAACGAATAACTAGGACGGCCTAGGAGAAAACTACGCATACCGTTGTAATCGGGCGAGTTTCTACTTTCAGATGCGGCAGAAATTTTGCGGATTGGTCAATCCGTTCGCGAGATATGGCAGTTTGGAAGTAAGAAACGCTTGAGAAACTCAAAATTTTCGCAGTTCTGATGCTCGAAACGAATAATTAGAACGGCGTAGGGGAAAAGTACGCATACCGTTGTAATCGGGCGAGTTTCTACTTTCAGATGCAACAGAAATTTTGCGGATTGGTCACTCCGTTCGCGAGATATGGCAGTTTGGAGGTAAGAAACGCTTGAGAAACTCAAAATTTTCGCAGTTCTGATGTTCGAAACGAATAACTAGAACGGCGTAGGGGAAAAGTACGCATACCGTTGTAATCGGGCGAGATTCCACTTTCAGATGCAACAGAAATGTTGCGGACTGGTCAATCCGTTCGCGAGATATGGCAGTTTGGAGGTAAGAAACGCATGAGAAACTCAAAATTTTCGCAGTTCTGATGCTCGAAACGAATAACTAGAACGGCCTAGGGGAAAACTACGCATACCGTTGTAATCGGGCGAGTTTTCACTTTCAGACGCAACAGAAATTTTGCGGATTGGTCAATCCGTTCGCCAGATATGGCAGTTTGGAAGTAAGAAACCCTTGAGAAACTCAAAATTTTCTCAGTTCTGATGCTCGAAAGGAATAACTAGAACGGCCTAGGGGAAAAGTACGCATACCGTTGTAATCGGGCGAGTTTCTACTTTCAGACGTAACAGAAATTTTGCGGATTGGTCAATCCGTTCGCGAGATATGGCAGTTTGGAAGTAAGAAACGCTTGAGAAACTCAAAATTTTCGCAGTTCTGATGCTCGACACGAATAACTAGAACGGCGTAGGGGAAAAGTACGCATACCGTTGTAATAGGGCGAGTTTCTACTTTCAGATGCAACAGAAATCTTGCGGATTGGTCAATCCGTTCGCGAGATATGGCAGTTTGGAAGTAAGAAACGCTTGAGAAACTCAAAATTTTCGCAGTTCTGATGCTCGAAACGAATAACTAGAACGGCCTAGGAGAAACCTACGCATACCGTTGTAATCGGGCGAGTTTCTACTTTCAGATGCGGCAGAAATTTTGCGGAGTGGTCAATCCGTTCGCGAGATATGGCAGTTTGGAAGTAAGAAACGCTTGAGAAACTCAAAATTTTCGCAGTTCTGATGCTCGAAACGAATAATTAGAACGGCGTAGGGGAAAAGTACGCATACCGTTGTAATCGGGCGAGTTTCTACTTTCAGATGCAACAGAAATTTTGCGGATTGGTCACTCCGTTCGCGAGATATGGCAGTTTGGAGGTAAGAAACGCTTGAGAAACTCAAAATTTTCGCAGTTCTGATGTTCGAAACGCATAACTAGAACGGCCTAGGGGAAAAGTACGCATACCGTTGTAATCGGGCGAGTATCTACTTTCAGACGCAACAGAAATTTTGCGGATTGGTCACTCCGTACGCGAGATATGGCAGTTTGGAGGTAAGAAACGCTTGAGAAACTCAAAATTTTCGCAGTTCTGATGTTCGAAACGAATAACTAGAACGGCGTAGGGGAAAAGTACGCATACCGTTGTAATCGGGCGAGATTCCACTTTCAGATGCAACAGAAATTTTGCGGATTGGTCAATCCGTTCGCGAGATATGGCAGTTTGGAGGTAAGAAACGCTTGAGAAACTCAAAATTTTCGCAGTTCTGATGTTCGAAACGAATAACTAGGACGGCGTAGGGGAAAAGTACGCATACCGTTGTAATCGGGCGAGATTCCACTTTCAGATGCAACAGAAATTTTGCGGATTGGTCAATCCGTTCGCGAGATATGGCAGTTTGGGGGTAAGAAACGCTTGAGAAACTCAAAATGTTCGTAGCTCTGATGCGCGAAACGAATACCTAGAATGGCCTAGGGGAAAATTACACATACCGTTGTAATCCGGCGAGTTTCTACTTTCAGATCAAACAGAAATTTTGCGGATTGGTCAATCCGTTCGCGAGATATGGCAGTTTGGAAGTAAGAAACGCTTGAGAAACTCAAAATTTTCGCAGTTCTGATGCTCGAAACGAATAACTAGAACGGCCTAGGAGAAAACTACGCATACCGTTGTAATCGGGCGAGTTTCTACTTTCAGATGCGGCAGAAATTTTGCGGAGTGGTCAATCCGTTCGCGAGATATGGCAGTTTGGAAGTAAGAAACGCTTGAGAAACTCAAAATTTTCGCAGTTCTGATGCTCGAAACGAATAATTAGAACGGCGTAGGGGAAAAGTACGCATACCGTTGTAATCGGGCGAGTTTCTACTTTCAGATGCAACAGAAATTTTGCGGATTGGTCACTCCGTTCGCGAGATATGGCAGTTTGGAGGTAAGAAACGCTTGAGAAACTCAAAATTTTCGCAGTTCTGATGTTCGAAACGAATAACTAGAACGGCGTAGGGGAAAAGTACGCATACCGTTGTAATCGGGCGAGATTCCACTTTCAGATGCAACAGAAATTTTGCGGACTGGTCAATCCGTTCGCGAGATATGGCAGTTTGGAGATAAGAAACGCTTGTGAAACTCAAAATTTTCGCAGTTATGATGCTCGAAACGAATTACTAGAACGGCCTAGGGGAAAACTACTCATACCGTTGAAATCGGGCGAGTTTCTACTTTCAGATGCAACAGAAATTTTGCGGATTGGTCAATCCGTTCGCGAGATATGGCAGTTTGGAGGTAAGAAACGCTTGAGAAACTCAAAATTTTCGCAGTTCTGATGCTCGAAACGAATAACTAGAACGGCCTAGGGGAAAAGTACGCACACCTTTGTAATCTGGCGAGTTTCTACTTTCCGATGCAACAGAAATTTTGCGGATTGGTCAATCCGTTCGCGAGATATGGCAGATTGGAGGTAAGAAACGCTTGAGAAACTCAAAATTTTCGCAGTTCTGGTGCTCGAAACGCATAACTAGAACGGCCTAGGGGAAAAGTACGCATACCGTTGTAATCGGGCGAGTATCTACTTTCAGACGCAACAGAAATTTTGCGGATTGGTCACTCCGTTCGCGAGATATGGCAGTTTGGAGGTAAGAAACGCTTGAGAAACTCAAAATTTTCGCAGTTCTGATGTTCGAAACGAATAACTAGAACGGCGTAGGGGAAAAGTACGCATACCGTTGTAATCGGGCGAGATTCCACTTTCAGATGCAACAGAAATTTTGCGGATTGGTCAATCCGTTCGCGAGATATGGCAGTGTGGAAGTAAGAAACGCTTGAGAAACTCAAAATTTTCGCAGTTCTGATGCTCGAAACGAATAATTAGAACGGCGTAGGGGAAAAGTACGCATACCGTTGTAATCGGGCGAGTTTCTACTTTCAGATGCAACAGAAATTTTGCGGATTGGTCACTCCGTTCGCGAGATATGGCAGTTTGGAGGTAAGAAACGCTTGAGAAACTCAAAATTTTCGCAGTTCTGATGTTCGAAACGAATAACTAGAACGGCGTAGGGGAAAAGTACGCATACCGTTGTAATCGGGCGAGATTCCACTTTCAGATGCAACAGAAATGTTGCGGACTGGTCAATCCGTTCGCGAGATATGGCAGTTTGGAGGTAAGAAACGCATGAGAAACTCAAAATTTTCGCAGTTCTGATGCTCGAAACGAATAACTAGAACGGCCTAGGGGAAAACTACGCATACCGTTGTAATCGGGCGAGTTTTCACTTTCAGACGCAACAGAAATTTTGCGGATTGGTCAATCCGTTCGCCAGATATGGCAGTTTGGAAGTAAGAAACCCTTGAGAAACTCAAAATTTTCTCAGTTCTGATGCTCGAAAGGAATAACTAGAACGGCCTAGGGGAAAAGTACGCATACCGTTGTAATCGGGCGAGTTTCTACTTTCAGACGTAACAGAAATTTTGCGGATTGGTCAATCCGTTCGCGAGATATGGCAGTTTGGAAGTAAGAAACGCTTGAGAAACTCAAAATTTTCGCAGTTCTGATGCTCGACACGAATAACTAGAACGGCGTAGGGGAAAAGTACGCATACCGTTGTAATAGGGCGAGTTTCTACTTTCAGATGCAACAGAAATCTTGCGGATTGGTCAATCCGTTCGCGAGATATGGCAGTTTGGAAGTAAGAAACGCTTGAGAAACTCAAAATTTTCGCAGTTCTGATGCTCGAAACGAATAACTAGAACGGCCTAGGAGAAACCTACGCATACCGTTGTAATCGGGCGAGTTTCTACTTTCAGATGCGGCAGAAATTTTGCGGAGTGGTCAATCCGTTCGCGAGATATGGCAGTTTGGAAGTAAGAAACGCTTGAGAAACTCAAAATTTTCGCAGTTCTGATGCTCGAAACGAATAATTAGAACGGCGTAGGGGAAAAGTACGCATACCGTTGTAATCGGGCGAGTTTCTACTTTCAGATGCAACAGAAATTTTGCGGATTGGTCACTCCGTTCGCGAGATATGGCAGTTTGGAGGTAAGAAACGCTTGAGAAACTCAAAATTTTCGCAGTTCTGATGTTCGAAACGCATAACTAGAACGGCCTAGGGGAAAAGTACGCATACCGTTGTAATCGGGCGAGTATCTACTTTCAGACGCAACAGAAATTTTGCGGATTGGTCACTCCGTACGCGAGATATGGCAGTTTGGAGGTAAGAAACGCTTGAGAAACTCAAAATTTTCGCAGTTCTGATGTTCGAAACGAATAACTAGAACGGCGTAGGGGAAAAGTACGCATACCGTTGTAATCGGGCGAGATTCCACTTTCAGATGCAACAGAAATTTTGCGGATTGGTCAATCCGTTCGCGAGATATGGCAGTTTGGAGGTAAGAAACGCTTGAGAAACTCAAAATTTTCGCAGTTCTGATGTTCGAAACGAATAACTAGGACGGCGTAGGGGAAAAGTACGCATACCGTTGTAATCGGGCGAGATTCCACTTTCAGATGCAACAGAAATTTTGCGGATTGGTCAATCCGTTCGCGAGATATGGCAGTTTGGGGGTAAGAAACGCTTGAGAAACTCAAAATGTTCGTAGCTCTGATGCGCGAAACGAATACCTAGAATGGCCTAGGGGAAAATTACACATACCGTTGTAATCCGGCGAGTTTCTACTTTCAGATCAAACAGAAATTTTGCGGATTGGTCAATCCGTTCGCGAGATATGGCAGTTTGGAAGTAAGAAACGCTTGAGAAACTCAAAATTTTCGCAGTTCTGATGCTCGAAACGAATAACTAGAACGGCCTAGGAGAAAACTACGCATACCGTTGTAATCGGGCGAGTTTCTACTTTCAGATGCGGCAGAAATTTTGCGGAGTGGTCAATCCGTTCGCGAGATATGGCAGTTTGGAAGTAAGAAACGCTTGAGAAACTCAAAATTTTCGCAGTTCTGATGCTCGAAACGAATAATTAGAACGGCGTAGGGGAAAAGTACGCATACCGTTGTAATCGGGCGAGTTTCTACTTTCAGATGCAACAGAAATTTTGCGGATTGGTCACTCCGTTCGCGAGATATGGCAGTTTGGAGGTAAGAAACGCTTGAGAAACTCAAAATTTTCGCAGTTCTGATGTTCGAAACGAATAACTAGAACGGCGTAGGGGAAAAGTACGCATACCGTTGTAATCGGGCGAGATTCCACTTTCAGATGCAACAGAAATTTTGCGGATTGGTCAATCCGTTCGCGAGATATGGCAGTTTGGAGGTAAGAAACGCTTGAGAAACTCAAAATTTTCGCAGTTCTGATGCTCGAAACGAATAACTAGAACGGCCTAGGGGAAAAGTACGCACACCTTTGTAATCTGGCGAGTTTCTACTTTCCGATGCAACAGAAATTTTGCGGATTGGTCAATCCGTTCGCGAGATATGGCAGATTGGAGGTAAGAAACGCTTGAGAAACTCAAAATTTTCGCAGTTCTGGTGCTCGAAACGCATAACTAGAACGGCCTAGGGGAAAAGTACGCATACCGTTGTAATCGGGCGAGTATCTACTTTCAGACGCAACAGAAATTTTGCGGATTGGTCACTCCGTACGCGAGATATGGCAGTTTGGAGGTAAGAAACGCTTGAGAAACTCAAAATTTTCGCAGTTCTGATGTTCGAAACGAATAACTAGAACGGCGTAGGGGAAAAGTACGCATACCGTTGTAATCGGGCGAGATTCCATTTTCAGATGCAACAGAAATTTTGCGGATTGGTCAATCCGTTCGCGAGATATGGCAGTTTGGAGGTAAGAAACGCTTGAGAAACTCAAAATTTTCGCAGTTCTGATGTTCGAAACGAATAACTAGAACGGCGTAGGGGAAAAGTACGCATACCGTTGTAATCGGGCGAGATTCCACTTTCAGATGCAACAGAAATTTTGCGGATTGGTCAATCCGTTCGCGAGATATGGCAGTGTGGAAGTAAGAAACGCTTGAGAAACTCAAAATTTTCGCAGTTCTGATGCTCGAAACGAATAATTAGAACGGCGTAGGGGAAAAGTACGCATACCGTTGTAATCGGGCGAGTTTCTACTTTCAGATGCAACAGAAATTTTGCGGATTGGTCACTCCGTTCGCGAGATATGGCAGTTTGGAGGTAAGAAACGCTTGAGAAACTCAAAATTTTCGCAGTTCTGATGTTCGAAACGAATAACTAGAACGGCGTAGGGGAAAAGTACGCATACCGTTGTAATCGGGCGAGATTCCACTTTCAGATGCAACAGAAATTTTGCGGACTGGTCAATCCGTTCGCGAGATATGGCAGTTTGGAGGTAAGAAACGCATGAGAAACTCAAAATTTTCGCAGTTCTGATGCTCGAAACGAATAACTAGAACGGCCTAGGGGAAAACTACGCATACCGTTGTAATCGGGCGAGTTTTCACTTTCAGACGCAACAGAAATTTTGCGGATTGGTCAATCCGTTCGCGAGATATGGCAGTTTGGAAGTAAGAAACGCTTGAGAAACTCAAAATTTTCGCAGTTCTGATGCTCGAAACGAATAACTAGAACGGCCTAGGAGAAAACTACGCATACCGTTGTAATCGGGCGAGTTTCTACTTTCAGATGCGGCAGAAATTTTGCGGAGTGGTCAATCCGTTCGCGAGATATGGCAGTTTGGAAGTAAGAAACGCTTGAGAAACTCAAAATTTTCGCAGTTCTGATGCTCGAAACGAATAACTAGAACGGCGTAGGGGAAAAGTACGCATACCGTTGTAATCGGGCGAGTTTCTACTTTCAGATGCAACAGAAATTTTGCGGATTGGTCACTCCGTTCGCGAGATATGGCAGTTTGGAGGTAAGAAACGCTTGAGAAACTCAAAATTTTCGCAGTTCTGATGTTCGAAACGAATAACTAGAACGGCGTAGGGGAAAAGTACGCATACCGTTGTAATCGGGCGAGATTCCACTTTCAGATGCAACAGAAATTTTGCGGACTGGTCAATCCGTTCGCGAGATATGGCAGTTTGGAGATAAGAAACGCTTGAGAAACTCAAAATTTTCGCAGTTATGATGCTCGAAACGAATTACTAGAACTGCCTAGGGGAAAACTACTCATACCGTTGAAATCGGGCGAGTTTCTACTTTCAGATGCAACAGAAATTTTGCGGATTGGTCAATCCGTTCGCGAGATATGGCAGTTTGGAAGTAAGAAACGCTTGAGAAACTCAAAATTTTCGCAGTTCTGATGCTCGAAACGAATAACTAGAACGGCCTAGGAGAAAACTACGCATACCGTTGTAATCGGGCGAGTTTCTACTTTCAGATGCGGCAGAAATTTTGCGGATTGGTCAATCCGTTCGCGAGATATGGCAGTTTGGAAGTAAGAAACGCTTGAGAAACTCAAAATTTTCGCAGTTCTGATGCTCGAAACGAATAATTAGAACGGCGTAGGGGAAAAGTACGCATACCGTTGTAATCGGGCGAGTTTCTACTTTCAGATGCAACAGAAATTTTGCGGATTGGTCACTCCGTTCGCGAGATATGGCAGTTTGGAGGTAAGAAACGCTTGAGAAACTCAAAATTTTCGCAGTTCTGATGTTCGAAACGAATAACTAGAACGGCGTAGGGGAAAAGTACGCATACCGTTGTAATCGGGCGAGATTCCACTTTCAGATGCAACAGAAATTTTGCGGACTGGTCAATCCGTTCGCGAGATATGGCAGTTTGGAGGTAAGAAACGCATGAGAAACTCAAAATTTTCGCAGTTCTGATGCTCGAAACGAATAACTAGAACGGCCTAGGGGAAAACTACGCATACCGTTGTAATCGGGCGAGTTTTCACTTTCAGACGCAACAGAAATTTTGCGGATTGGTCAATCCGTTCGCCAGATATGGCTGTTTGGAAGTAAGAAACCCTTGAGAAACTCAAAATTTTCTCAGTTCTGATGCTCGAAAGGAATAACTAGAACGGCCTAGGGGAAAAGTACGCATACCGTTGTAATCGGGCGAGTTTCTACTTTCAGATGTAACAGAAATTTTGCGGATTGGTCAATCCGTTCGCGAGATATAGCAGTTTGGAAGTAAGAAACGCTTGAGAAACTCAAAATTTTCGCAGTTCTGATGCTCGACACGAATAACTAGAACGGCGTAGGGGAAAAGTACGCATACCGTTGTAATAGGGCGAGTTTCTACTTTCAGATGCAACAGAAATTTTGCGGATTGGTCAATCCGTTCGCGAGATATGGCAGTTTGGAAGTAAGAAACGCTTGAGAAACTCAAAATTTTCGCAGTTCTGATGCTCGAAACAAATAACTAGAACGGCCTAGGGGAAAAGTATGCATACCTTTGTAATCGGGCGAGTTTCTACTTTCATATGCAACAGACATTTTGCGGATTGGTCAATCCGTTCGCGAGATATGGCAGTTTGGAGGTAAGAAACGCTTGAGAAACTCAAAATTTTCGCAGTTCTGATGCTCGAAACGAATAACTAGAACAGCCTAGGGGAAAAGTACGCATACCGTTTTAATTGGGCGAGTTTTCACTTTCAGACGCAACAGAAATTTTGCGGATTGGTCAATCCGTTCGCCAGATATGGCTGTTTGGAAGTAAGAAACCCTTGAGAAACTCAAAATTTTCTCAGTTCTGATGCTCGAAAGGAATAACTAGAACGGCCTAGGGGAAAAGTACGCATACCGTTGTAATCGGGCGAGTTTCTACTTTCAGATGTAACAGAAATTTTGCGGATTGGTCAATCCGTTCGCGAGATATGGCAGTGTGGAAGTAAGAAACGCTTGAGAAACTCAAAATTTTCGCAGTTCTGATGCTCGAAACGAATAATTAGAACGGCGTAGGGGAAAAGTACGCACACCTTTGTAATCTGGCGAGTTTCTACTTTCCGATGCAACAGAAATTTTGCGGATTGGTCAATCCGTTCGCGAGATATGGCAGATTGGAAGTAAGAAACGCTTGAGAAACTCAAAATTTTCGTAGTTCTGGTGCTCGAAACGAATAACTAGAACGGCCTAGGGGAAAAGTACGAATACCGTTGTAATCGGGCGAGTTTCTACTTTCAGATGCAACAGAAATTTTGCGGATTGGTCAATCCGTTCGCGAGATATGGCAGTTTGGAAGTAAGAAACGCTTGAGAAACTCAAAATTTTCGCAGTTCTGATGCTCGAAACGAATAACTAGATCGGCGTAGGGGAAAAGTACGCATACCGTTGTAATGGGCGAGTTTCTACTTTCAGATGCAACAGAAATTTTGCGGATTCGTCAATCCGCTCGCGAGATATGGCAGTTTGGGGGTAAGAAACGCTTGAGAAACTCAAAATTTTCGTAGCTCTGATGCGCGAGACGAATACCTAGAATGGCCTAGGGGAAAATTACACATACCGTTGTAATCCGGCGAGTTTCAAATTTCAGATGAAACAGAAATTTTGCGGACTGGTCAATCCGTTCGCGAGATATGGCAGTTTGGAGGTAAGAAACGCTTGAGAAACTCAAAATTTTCGCAGTTCTGATGCTCGAAACGAATTACTAGAACGGCCTAGGGGAAAACTACTCATACCGTTGAAATCGGGCGAGTTTCTACTTTCAGATGCAACAGAAATTTTGAGGATTGGTCAATCCGTTCGCGAGATATGGCAGTTTGGGGGTAAGAAACGCTTGAGAAACTCAAAATTTTCGCAGTTCTGATGTTCGAAACGAATAACTAGATCGGCGTAGGGGAAAAGTACGCATACCGTTGTAATCGTGCGAGTTTCTACTTTCAGATGCAACAGAAATTTTGCGGATTCGTCAATCCGCTCGCGAGATATGGCAGTTTGGGGGTAAGAAACGCTTGAGAAACTCAAAATTTTCGTAGCTCTGATGCGCGAAACGAATACCTAGAATGGCCTAGGGGAAAATTACACATACCGTTGTAATCCGGCAAGTTTCTACTTTCAGATGAAACAGAAATTT
Source organism: Ptiloglossa arizonensis (assembly GCF_051014685.1). NCBI lineage: Eukaryota > Metazoa > Arthropoda > Insecta > Hymenoptera > Colletidae > Ptiloglossa > Ptiloglossa arizonensis. The sequence continues at coordinate 469,230 of NW_027478496.1, forward strand.
TGCGGATTGGTCAATCCGTTCGCGAGATATGGCAGTTTGGAGGTAAGAAACGCTTGAGAAACTCAAAATTTTCGCAGTTCTGATGCTCGAAACGAATAACTAGAACGGCCTAGGGGAAAAGTACGCACACCTTTGTAATCTGGCGAGTTTCTACTTTCCGATGCAACAGAAATTTTGCGGATTGGTCAATCCGTTCGCGAGATATGGCAGTTTGGAGGTAAGAAACGCTTGAGAAACTCAAAATTTTCGCAGTTCTGATGTTCGAAACGAATAACTAGAACGGCGTAGGGGAAAATTACGCATACCGTTGTAATCGGGCGAGATTCCACTTTCAGATGCAACAGAAATTTTGCGGACTGCTCAATCCGTTCGCGAGATATGGCAGTTTGGAGATAAGAAACGCTTGAGAAACTCAAAATTTTCGCAGTTATGATGCTCGAAACGAATTACTAGAACGGCCTAGGGGAAAACTACTCATACCGTTGAAATCGGGCGAGTTTCTACTTTCAGATGCAACAGAAATTTTGAGGATTGGTCAATCCGTTCGCGAGATATGGCAGTTTGGGGGTAAGAAACGCTTGAGAAACTCAAAATTTTCGCAGTTCTGATGCTCGAAACGAATAACTAGATCGGCGTAGGGGAAAAGTACGCATACCGTTGTAATCGTGCGAGTTTCTACTTTCAGATGCAACAGAAATTTTGCGGATTCGTCAATCCGCTCGCGAGATATGGCAGTTTGGGGGTAAGAAACGCTTGAGAAACTCAAAATTTTCGTAGCTCTGATGCGCGAAACGAATACCTAGAATGGCCTAGGGGAAAATTACACATACCGTTGTAATCCGGCAAGTTTCTACTTTCAGATGAAACAGAAATTTTGCGGATTGGTCAATCCGTTCGCGAGATATGGCAGTTTGGAGGTAAGAAACGCTTGAGAAACTCAAAATTTTCGCAGTTCTGATGCTCGAAACGAATAACTAGAACGGCCTAGGGGAAAAGTACGCACACCTTTGTAATCTGGCGAGTTTCTACTTTCCGATGCAACAGAAATTTTGCGGTTTGGTCAATCCGTTCGCGAGATATGGCAGATTGGAGGTAAGAAACACTTGAGAAACTCAAAATTTTCGCAGTTCTGGTGCTCGAAACGAATAACTAGAACGGCCTAGGGGAAAACTACGCATACCGTTGTAATAGGGCGAGTTTTCACTTTCAGACGCAACAGAAATTTTGCGGATTGGTCAATCCGTTCGCCAGATATGGCAGTTTGGAAGTAAGAAACCCTTGAGAAACTCAAAATTTTCTCAGTTCTGATGCTCGAAAGGAATAACTAGAACGGCCTAGGGGAAAAGTACGCATACCCTTGTAATCGGGCGAGTTTCTACTTTCAGATGTAACAGAAATTTTGCGGATTGGTCAATCCGTTCGCGAGATATGGCAGTTTGGAAGTAAGAAACGCTTGAGAAACTCAAAATTTTCGCAGTTCTGATGCTCGAAACGAATAACTAGAACGGCGTAGGAGAAAACTACGCATACCGTTGTAATCGGGCGAGTTTCTACTTTCAGGTGCGGCAGAAATGTTGCGGAGTGGTCAATCCGTTCGCGAGATATGGCAGTTTGGAAGTAAGAAACGCTTGAGAAACTCAAAATTTTCGCAGTTCTGATGCTCGAAACGAATAATTAGAACGGCGTAGGGGAAAAGTACGGATACCGTTGTAATCGCGCGAGTTTCTACTTTCAGATGCAACAGAAATTTTGCGGATTGGTCACTCCGTTCGCGAGATATGGCAGTTTGGAGGTAAGAAACGCTTGAGAAACTCAAAATTTTCGCAGTTCTGATGCTCGAAACGAATAACTAGATCGGCGTAGGGGAAAAGTACGCATACCGTTGTAATCGGGCGAGATTCCACTTTCAGATGCAACAGAAATGTTGCGGAGTGGTCAATCCGTTCGCGAGATATGGCAGTTTGGAAGTAAGAAACGCTTGAGAAACTCAAAATTTTCGCAGTTCTGGTGCTCGAAACGAATAACTAGAACGACCTAGGGGAAAAGTACGCATACCGTTGTAATCGGGCGAGTTTCTACTTTCAGATGCGACAGAAATTTTGCGGATTGGTCAATCCGTTCGCGAGATATGGCAGTTTGGAGGTAAGAAACGCTTGAGATACTCAAAATTTTCGCAGTTCTGATGCTCGAAACGAATAACTAGAACGGCCTAGGGGAAAACTACGCATACCGTTGTAATCGGGCGAGTTTTTACTTTCAGATGCAACAGAAATTTTGCGGATTGGTCAATCCGTTCGCCAGATATGGCAGTTTGGAAGTAAGAAACCCTTGAGAAACTCAAAATTTTCTCAGTTCTGATGCTCGAAACGAATAACTAGAACGGCCTAGTGGAAAAGTACGCATACCGTTGTAATCGGCTGAGATTCTACTTTCAGATGCAACAGAAATTTTGCGGATTGGTCAATCCGTTCGCGAGACATGGCAGTTTGGATGTAAGAAACGCTTGAGAAAATCAAAATTTTCGCAGTTCTGATGCTCCAAACGAATAACTAGATCGGCGTAGGGGAAAAGTACGCATACCGTTGTAATCGGGCGAGTTTCTACTTTCAGATGCAACAGAAATTTTGCGGATTCGCCAATCCGTTCGCGAGATATGGCAGTTTGGGTGTAAGAAACGCTTGAGAAACTCAAAATTTTCGCAGTTCTGATGCTCGAAACGAATAACTAGAACGGCGTAGGGGAAAAGTACGCATACCGTTGTAATCGGAGGAGTTTCTACTTTCTGATGCAACAGAAATTTTGCGGATTGGTCAAACCGTTCGCGAGATGTGGCAGTTTGGATGTAAGAAACGCATGAGAAACTCAAAATTTTCGCAGTTCTGATGCTCGAAACGAATAATTAGAACGGCCTAGGGGAAAACTACGCATACCGTTGTAATCGGGCGAGTTTCTACTTTCAGATGCAACAGAAATTTTGCGGATTCGCCAATCCGTTCGCGAGATATGGCAGTTTGGGTGTAAGAAACGCTTGAGAAACTCAAAATTTTCGCAGTTCTGATGCACGAAACGAATAACTAGAACGGCGTAGGGGAAAACTACGCATACCGTTGTAATCGGGCGAGTTTCTACTTTCAGATGCAACAGAAATTTTGCGGATTCGTCACTCCGTTCGCGAGATATGGCAGTTTGGGGGTAAGAAACGCTTGAGAAACTCAAAATTTTCGTAGCTCTGACGCGCGAAACGAATACCTAGAATGGCCTAGGGGAAAAGTACACATACCGTTGTAATAGGGCCAGTTTCTACTTTCAGATGCAACAGAAATTTTGCGGATTGGTCAATCCGTTCGCGAGATATGGCAGTTTGGAGGTAAGAAACGCTTGAGAAACTCAAAATTTTCGCAGTTCTGATGCTCGAAACGAATAACTAGAACGGCGTAGGGGAAAAGTACGCATACCGTTGTAATCGGGCGAGTTTCTACTTTCTGATGCAACAGAAATTTTGCGGATTGGTCAATCCTTTCGCGAGATATGGCAGTTTGGAGGTAAGAAACGCTTGAGAAACTCAAAATTTTCGCAGTTCTGATGCTCAAAACGAATAAGTAGAACGGCGTAGGGGAAAAGTACGCATACCGTTGTAATCGGGCGAGTTTCTACTTTCTGATGCAACAGAAATTTTGCGGATTGGTCAATCCGCTCGCGAGATATGGCAGTTTGGGGGTAAGAAACGCTTGAGAAACTCAAAATTTTCGTAGCTCTGATGCGCGAAACGAACACCTAGAATGGCCTAGGGGAAAACTACACATACCGTTGTAATCGGGCGAGATTCCACTTTCAGATGCAACAGAAATGTTGCGGAGTGGTCAATCCGTTCGCGAGATATGGCAGTTTGGAAGTAAGAAACGCTTGAGAAACTCAAAATTTTCGCAGTTCTGGTGCTCGAAACGAATAACTAGAACGGCGTAGGAGAAAAGTATGCATACCTTTGTAATCGGGCGAGTTTCTACTTTCATATGCAACAGACATTTTGCGGATTGGTCAATCCGTTCGCGAGATATGGCAGTTTGGAGGTAAGAAACGCTTGAGAAACTCAAAATTTTCGCAGTTCTGATGCTCGAAACGAATAACTAGAACAGCCTAGGGGAAAAGTACGCATACCGTTTTAATTGGGCGAGTTTTCACTTTCAGACGCAACAGAAATTTTGCGGATTGGTCAATCCGTTCGCCAGATATGGCTGTTTGGAAGTAAGAAACCCTTGAGAAACTCAAAATTTTCTCAGTTCTGATGCTCGAAAGGAATAACTAGAACGGCCTAGGGGAAAAGTACGCATACCGTTGTAATCGGGCGAGTTTCTACTTTCAGATGTAACAGAAATTTTGCGGATTGGTCAATCCGTTCGCGAGATATGGCAGTGTGGAAGTAAGAAACGCTTGAGAAACTCAAAATTTTCGCAGTTCTGATGCTCGAAACGAATAATTAGAACGGCGTAGGGGAAAAGTACGCACACCTTTGTAATCTGGCGAGTTTCTACTTTCCGATGCAACAGAAATTTTGCGGATTGGTCAATCCGTTCGCGAGATATGGCAGATTGGAAGTAAGAAACGCTTGAGAAACTCAAAATTTTCGTAGTTCTGGTGCTCGAAACGAATAACTAGAACGGCCTAGGGGAAAAGTACGAATACCGTTGTAATCGGGCGAGTTTCTACTTTCAGATGCAACAGAAATTTTGCGGATTGGTCAATCCGTTCGCGAGATATGGCAGTTTGGAAGTAAGAAACGCTTGAGAAACTCAAAATTTTCGCAGTTCTGATGCTCGAAACGAATAACTAGATCGGCGTAGGGGAAAAGTACGCATACCGTTGTAATGGGCGAGTTTCTACTTTCAGATGCAACAGAAATTTTGCGGATTCGTCAATCCGCTCGCGAGATATGGCAGTTTGGGGGTAAGAAACGCTTGAGAAACTCAAAATTTTCGTAGCTCTGATGCGCGAGACGAATACCTAGAATGGCCTAGGGGAAAATTACACATACCGTTGTAATCCGGCGAGTTTCAAATTTCAGATGAAACAGAAATTTTGCGGACTGGTCAATCCGTTCGCGAGATATGGCAGTTTGGAGGTAAGAAACGCTTGAGAAACTCAAAATTTTCGCAGTTCTGATGCTCGAAACGAATTACTAGAACGGCCTAGGGGAAAACTACTCATACCGTTGAAATCGGGCGAGTTTCTACTTTCAGATGCAACAGAAATTTTGAGGATTGGTCAATCCGTTCGCGAGATATGGCAGTTTGGGGGTAAGAAACGCTTGAGAAACTCAAAATTTTCGCAGTTCTGATGTTCGAAACGAATAACTAGATCGGCGTAGGGGAAAAGTACGCATACCGTTGTAATCGTGCGAGTTTCTACTTTCAGATGCAACAGAAATTTTGCGGATTCGTCAATCCGCTCGCGAGATATGGCAGTTTGGGGGTAAGAAACGCTTGAGAAACTCAAAATTTTCGTAGCTCTGATGCGCGAAACGAATACCTAGAATGGCCTAGGGGAAAATTACACATACCGTTGTAATCCGGCAAGTTTCTACTTTCAGATGAAACAGAAATTTTGCGGATTGGTCAATCCGTTCGCGAGATATGGCAGTTTGGAGGTAAGAAACGCTTGAGAAACTCAAATTTTCGCAGTTCTGATGCTCGAAACGAATAACTAGAACGGCCTAGGGGAAAAGTACGCACACCTTTGTAATCTGGCGAGTTTCTACTTTCCGATGCAACAGAAATTTTGCGGATTGGTCAATCCGTTCGCGAGATATGGCAGTTTGGAAGTAAGAAACGCTTGAGAAACTCAAAATTTTCGCAGTTCTGATGCTCGAAACGATAACTAGAACGGCGAAGGGAGAAGTACGCATACCGTTGTAATCGGGCGAGATTCTACTTTCAGATGCAACATAAATTTTGCGGATTGGTCAATCCGTTCGCGAGATATGGCAGTTTGGAGGTAAGAAACGCTTGAGAAACTCAAAATTCTCGCAGTTCTGATGCTCGAAACGAATAACTAGAACGGCGTAAGGGAAAAGTACGCATACCGTTGTAATCGGGCGAGTTTTTACTTTCAGATGCAATAGAAATTTTGCGGATTCGTCAATGCGCTCGCGAGATATGGCAGTTTGGGGGTAAGAAACGCTTGAGAAACTCAAAATTTTCGTATCTCTGATGCGCGAAACGAATACCTAGAATGGCCTAGGGGAAAACTACACATACCGTTGCAATCGGGCTAGTTTCTACTTTCCGATGCAAAAGAAATTTTGCGGATTGGTCGATCCGTTCGCGAGATATGGCAGTTTGGATGTAAGAAACGCCTGAGAAACTCAAAATTTTCGTAGTTCTGATGCTCGAAACGAATAACTAGAACGGCGTAGGGGAAAAGTACGCATACCGTTGTAATCGGGCGAGTTTCTACTTTCAGATGCAATAGAAATTTTTCGGATTCGTCAATGCGCTCGCGAGATATGGCTGTTTGGGGGTAAGAAACGCTTGAGAAACTCAAAATTTTCGTAGTTCTAATGCTTGAAACGAATAACTAGAACGGCACAGGGGAATAGTACGCATACCGTTGTAATCGGGAGAGTTTCTACTTTCAGATGCATCAGAAATTATGCGGATTGGTCAATCCGTTCGCGAGATATGGCAGTTTGGAGGTAAGAAACGCTTGAGAAACTCAAAATTTTCGCAGTTCTGATGCTCGAAACGAATAACTAGAAGGGCGTAGGGGAAAAGTACGCATACTGTTGTAATCGGGCGAGTTTCTACTTTCAGATGTAGCAGAAATTATGCGGATTGGTCAATCCGTTCGCGAGATATGGCAGTTTGGAGGTAAGAAACGCTTGAGAAACTCAAAATTTTCGCAGTTCTGATGCTCGAAACGAATACCTAGAACGGCGTCGGGGAAATGTACGCATACCGTTGTAATCGGGCGAGATTCTACTTTCAGATGCAACAGAAATTTTGCGGATTGGTCAATCCGTTCGCGAGATATGGCAGTTTGGGTGTAAGAAACGCTTGAGAAACTCAAAATTTTCGCAGTTGTGATGCTCGAAACGAATAACTAGAACGGCGTAGGGGAAAAGTACGCATACCGTTGTAATCGGGCGAGTTTCTACATTCAGATGCAACAGAAATTTTGCGGATTGGTCAATCCGTTCGCGAGATATGGCAGTTTGGAGGTAAGAAACGCCTGAGAAACTCAAAATTTTCGCAGTTCTGATGCTCGAAACGAATAACTAGAACGGCGTAGGGGAAAAGTACGCATACCGTTTGAATCGGCCGAGTTTCTACTTTCAGATGCAATAGAAATTTTGCGGATTCGTCAATCCGCTCGCGAGATATGGCAGTTTGGGTGTAAGAAACGCTTGAGAAACTCAAAATTTTCGTAGCTCTGATGCGCGAAACGAATACCTAGAATGGCCCAGGGGAAAACTACACATACCGTTGTAATCGGGCGCGTTTCTACTTTCAGATGCAACAGAAATTTTGCGGATTGGTCAATCCGTTCGCGAGATATGGCAGTTTGGGTGTAAGAAACGCTTGAGAAACTCAAAATTTTCGCAGTTCTGATGCTCGAAACGAATATCTAGAACGGCGTAGGGGAAAAGTACGCATACCGTTGTAATCGGGCGAGTTTCTACATTCAGATGCAACAGAAATTTTGCGGATTGGTCAATCCGTTCGCGAGATATGGCAGTTTGGAGGTAAGAAACGCTTGAGAAACTCAAAATTATCGCAGTTCTTATGCTCGAAACGAATAACTAGAACGGCGTAGGGGAAGAGTACGCATACCGTTTGAATCGGCCGAGTTTCTACTTCCAGATGCAATAGAAATTTTGCGGATTCGTCAATCCGCTCGCGAGATATGATAGTTTGGGGGTAAGAAACGCTTGAGAAACTCAAAATTGTCGCAGTTCTGATGCTCGAAAAGAATAACTAGAACGGCCTAGGGGAAAAGTACGCATACCGTTGTAATCGGGAGAGTTTCTACTTTCAGATGCAACAGAAATTTTGCGGATTGGTCAATCCGTTCGCGAGATATGGCAGTTTGGAAGTAAGACACGCTTGAGAAACTCAAAATTTTCGCAGTTCTGATGCTCGAAACGAATAACTAGAACGGCCTAGGGGAAAAGTACGCATACCGTTGTAATCGGGCGAGATTCTACTTTCAGATGCAACATAAATTTTGCGGATTGGTCAATCCGTTCGCGAGATATGGCAGTTTGGAGGTAAGAAACGCTTGAGAAACTCAAAATTCTCGCAGTTCTGATGCTCGAAACGATAACTAGAACGGCGAAGGGAAAAGTACGCATACCGTTGTAATCGGGCGAGATTCTACTTTCAGATGCAACATAAATTTTGCGGATTGGTCAATCCGTTCGCGAGATATGGCAGTTTGGAGGTAAGAAACGCTTGAGAAACTCAAAATTCTCGCAGTTCTGATGCTCGAAACGAATAACTAGAACGGCGTAAGGGAAAAGTACGCATACCGTTGTAATCGGGCGAGTTTTTACTTTCAGATGCAACAGAAATTTTGCGGATTGGTCAATCCGTTCGCGAGATATGGCAATTTGGAAGTAAGAAACGCTTGAGAAACTCAAAATTTTCGCAGTTCTGATGCTCGAAACGATAACTAGAACGGCGAAGGGAAAAGTACGCATACCGTTGTAATCGGGCGAGATTCTACTTTCAGATGCAACATAAATTTTGCGGATTGGTCAATCCGTTCGCGAGATATGGCAGTTTGGAGGTAAGAAACGCTTGAGAAACTCAAAATTCTCGCAATTCTGATGCTCGAAACGAATAACTAGAACGGCGTAAGGGAAAAGTACGCATACCGTTGTAATCGGGCGAGTTTTTACTTTCAGATGCAATAGAAATTTTGCGGATTCGTCAATGCGCTCGCGAGATATGGCAGTTTGGGGGTAAGAAACGCTTGAGAAACTCAAAATTTTCGTATCTCTGATGCGCGAAACGAATACCTAGAATGGCCTAGGGGAAAACTACACATACCGTTGTAATCGGGCTAGTTTCTACTTTCCGATGCAACAGAAATTTTGCGGATTGGTCGATCCGTTCACGAGATATGGCAGTTTGGATGTAAGAAACGCCTGAGAAACTCAAAATTTTCGTAGTTCTGATGCTCGAAACGAATAACTAGAACGGCGTAGGGGAAAAGTACGCATACCGTTGTAATCGGGCGAGTTTCTACTTTCAGATGCAATAGAAATTTTTCGGATTCGTCAATGCGCTCGCGAGATATGGCTGTTTGGGGGTAAGAAACGCTTGAGAAACTCAAAATTTTCGTAGTTCTAATGCTTGAAACGAATAACTAGAACGGCGTAGGGGAATAGTACGCATACCGTTGTAATCGGGAGAGTTTCTACTTTCAGATGCATCAGAAATTATGCGGATTGGTCAATCCGTTCGCGAGATATGGCAGTTTGGAGGTAAGAAACGCTTGAGAAACTCAAAATTTTCGCAGTTCTGATGCTCGAAACGAATAACTAGAAGGGCGTAGGGGAAAAGTACGCATACTGTTGTAATCGGGCGAGTTTCTACTTTCAGATGTAGCAGAAATTATGCGGATTGGTCAATCCGTTCGCGAGATATGGCAGTTTGGAGGTAAGAAACGCTTGAGAAACTCAAAATTTTCGCAGTTCTGATGCTCGAAACGAATACCTAGAACGGCGTAGGGGAAATGTACGCATACCGTTGTAATCGGGCGAGATTCTACTTTCAGATGCAACAGAAATTTTGCGGATTGGTCAATCCGTTCGCGAGATATGGCAGTTTGGGTGTAAGAAACGCTTGAGAAACTCAAAATTTTCGCAGTTGTGATGCTCGAAACGAATAACTAGAACGGCGTAGGGGAAAAGTACGCATACCGTTGTAATCGGGCGAGTTTCTACATTCAGATGCAACAGAAATTTTGCGGATTGGTCTATCCGTTCGCGAGATATGGCAGTTTGGAGGTAAGAAACGCCTGAGAAACTCAAAATTTTCGCAGTTCTGATGCTCGAAACGAATAACTAGAACGGTGTAGGGGAAAAGTACGCATACCGTTTGAATCGGCCGAGTTTCTACTTTCAGATGCAATAGAAATTTTGCGGATTCGTCAATCCGCTCGCGAGATATGGCAGTTTGGGTGTAAGAAACGCTTGAGAAACTCAAAATTTTCGTAGCTCTGATGCGCGAAACGAATACCTAGAATGGCCCAGGGGAAAACTACACATACCGTTGTAATCGGGCGCGTTTCTACTTTCAGATGCAACAGAAATTTTGCGGATTGGTCAATCCGTTCGCGAGATATGGCAGTTTGGGTGTAAGAAACGCTTGAGAAACTCAAAATTTTCGCAGTTCTGATGCTCGAAACGAATATCTAGAACGGCGTAGGGGAAAAGTACGCATACCGTTGTAATCGGGCGAGTTTCTACATTCAGATGCAACAGAAATTTTGCGGATTGGTCAATCCGTTCGCGAGATATGGCAGTTTGGAGGTAAGAAACGCTTGAGAAACTCAAAATTATCGCAGTTCTTATGCTCGAAACGAATAACTAGAACGGCGTAGGGGAAGAGTACGCATACCGTTTGAATCGGCCGAGTTTCTACTTCCAGATGCAATAGAAATTTTGCGGATTCGTCAATCCGCTCGCGAGATATGATAGTTTGGGGGTAAGAAACGCTTGAGAAACTCAAAATTGTCGCAGTTCTGATGCTCGAAAAGGATAACTAGAACGGCCTAGGGGAGAAGTACGCATACCGTTGTAATCGGGAGAGTTTCTACTTTCAGATGCAACAGAAATTTTGCGGATTGGTCAATCCGTTCGCGAGATATGGCAGTTTGGAAGTAAGACACGCTTGAGAAACTCAAAATTTTCGCAGTTCTGATGCTCGAAACGATAACTAGAACGGCGAAGGGAAAAGTACGCATACCGTTGTAATCGGGCGAGATTCTACTTTCAGATGCAACAGAAATTTTGCGGATTGGTCAATCCGTTCGCGAGATATGGCAGTTTGGAGGTAAGAAAAGCTTGAGAAACTCAAAATTTTCGCAGTTCTGATGCTCGAAACGAATAACCAGAACGGCCTAGGGGAAAACTACGCATACCGTTGTAATCGGGAGAGTTTCTACTTTCAGATGCAACAGAAATTTTGCGGATTGGTCAATCCGTTCGCGAGATATGGCAGTTTGGAAGTAAGACACGCTTGAGAAACTCAAAATTTTCGCAGTTCTGATGCTCGAAACGATAACTAGAACGGCGAAGGGAAAAGTACGCATACCGTTGTAATCGGGCGAGATTCTACTTTCAGATGCAACAGAAATTTTGCGGATTGGTCAATCCGTTCGCGAGATATGGCAGTTTGGAGGTAAGAAACGCTTGAGAAACTCAAAATTTTCGCAGTTCTGATGCTCGAAACGAATACCTAGAACGGCGTAGGGGAAAAGTACGCATACCGTTGTAATCGGGCGAGATTCTACTTTCAGATGCAACAGAAATTTTGCGGATTGGTCAATCCGTTCGCGAGATATGGCAGTTTGGATGTAAGAAACGCTTGAGAAACTCAAAATTTTCGCAGTTCTGATGCTCGAAACGAATAACTAGAAAGGCGTAGGGGAAAAGTACGCATACCGTTGTAATCGGGCGAGTTTCTACTTTCAGATGCAACAGAAATTTTGCGGATTCGTCAATCCGTTCGCGAGATATGGCAGTTTGGAGGTAAGAAACGCTTGAGAAACTCAAAATTTTCGCAGTTCTGATGCTCGAAACGAATACCTAGAACGGCGTAGGGGAAATGTACGCATACCGTTGTAATCGGGCGAGTTTCTACATTCAGATGCAACAGAAATTTTGCGGATTGGTCAATCCGTTCGCGAGATATGGCAGTTTGGAGGTAAGAAACGCCTGAGAAACTCAAAATTTTCGTAGTTCTGATGCTCGAAACGAATAACTAGAACGGCGTAGGGGAAAAGTACGCATACCGTTGTAATCGGGCGAGTTTCTACTTTCAGTTGCAATAGAAATTTTGCGGATTCGTCAATGCGCTCGCGAGATATGGCAGTTTGGGGGTAAGAAACGCTTGAGAAACTCAAAATTTTCGTAGCTCTGATGCGCGAAACGAATACCTAGAATGGCCTAGGGGAAAACTACACATACCGTTGTAATCGGGCGAGTTTCTACATTCAGATGCAATAGAAATTTTGCGGATTCGTCAATGCGCTCGCGAGATATGGCAGTTTGGGGGAAAGAAACGCTTGAGAAACTCAAAATTTTCGTAGCTCTGATGCGCGAAACGAATACCTAGAATGGCCTAGGGGAAAACTACACATACCGTTGTAATCGGGCGAGTTTCTACTATCAGATGCATCAGAAATTTTGCGGATTGGTCAATCCGTTCGCGAGATATGGCAGTTTGGAGGTAAGAAACGCTTGAGAAACTCAAAATTATCGCAGTTCTTATGCTCGAAACGAATAACTAGAACGGCGTAGGGGAAGAGTACGCATACCGTTTGAATCGGCCGAGTTTCTACTTCCAGATGCAATAGAAATTTTGCGGATTCGTCAATCCGCTCGCGAGATATGGCAGTTTGGGGGTAAGAAACGCTTGAGAAACTCAAAATTGTCGTAGTTCTGATGCTCGAAACGAATAACTAGAACGGCCTAGGGGAAAAGTACGCATACCGTTGTAATCGGGCGAGTTTCTACTTTCAGATGTAACAGAAATTTTGCGGATTGGTCAATCCGTTCGCGAGATATGGCAGTTTGGATGTAAGAAACGCTTGAGAAACTCAAAATTTTCGCAGTTCTGATGCTCGAAACGAATAACTAGAACGGCGTAGGGGAAACGTACGCATACCGTTGTAATAGGGCGAGTTTCTACTTTCAGATGCAACAGAAATTTTGCGGATTGGTCAATCCGTTCGCGAGATATGGCAGTTTGGAGGTAAGAAACGCTTGAGAAACTCAAAATTTTCGCAGTTCTGATGCTCGAAACGAATAACCAGAACGGCCTAGGGGAAAACTACGCATACCGTTGTAATCGGGAGAGTTTCTACTTTCAGATGCAACAGAAATTTTGCGGATTGGTCAATCCGTTCGCGAGATATGGCAGTTTGGAAGTAAGACACGCTTGAGAAACTCAAAATTTTCGCAGTTCTGATGCTCGAAACGATAACTAGAACGGCGAAGGGAAAAGTACGCATACCGTTGTAATCGGGCGAGATTCTACTTTCAGATGCAACAGAAATTTTGCGGATTGGTCAATCCGTTCGCGAGATATGGCAGTTTGGAGGTAAGAAACGCTTGAGAAACTCAAAATTTTCGCAGTTCTGATGCTCGAAACGAATACCTAGAACGGCGTAGGGGAAAAGTACGCATACCGTTGTAATCGGGCGAGATTCTACTTTCAGATGCAACAGAAATTTTGCGGATTGGTCAATCCGTTCGCGAGATATGGCAGTTTGGGTGTAAGAAACGCTTGAGAAACTCAAAATTTTCGCAGTTCTGATGCTCGAAATGAATAACTAGAAAGGCGTAGGGGAAAAGTACGCATACCGTTGTAATCGGGCGAGTTTCTACTTTCAGATGCAACAGAAATTTTGCGGATTCGTCAATCCGTTCGCGAGATATGGCAGTTTGGAGGTAAGAAACGCTTGAGAAACTCAAAATTTTCGCAGTTCTGATGCTCGAAACGAATACCTAGAACGGCGTAGGGGAAATGTACGCATACCGTTGTAATCGGGCGAGTTTCTACATTCAGATGCAACAGAAATTTTGCGGATTGGTCAATCCGTTCGCGAGATATGGCAGTTTGGAGGTAAGAAACGCCTGAGAAACTCAAAATTTTCGCAGTTCTGATGCTCGAAACGAATAACTAGAACCGCGTAGGGGAAAAGTACGCATACCGTTGTAATCGGGCGAGTTTCTACTTTCAGATGCAACAGAAATTTTGCGGATTCGTCAATCCGTTCGCGAGATATGGCAGTTTGGAGGTAAGAAACGCTTGAGAAACTCAAAATATTCGCAGTTGTGATGCTCGAAACGAATAACTAGAACGGCCTAGGGGAAAAGTACGCATACCGTTGTAATCGGGCGAGTTTCTACTTTCAGATGTAACAGAAATTTTGCGGATTGGTCAATCCGTTCGCGAGATATGGCAGTTTGGATGTAAGAAACGCTTGAGAAACTCAAAATTTTCGCAGTTCTGATGCTCGAAACGATAACTAGAACGGCGAAGGGAAAAGTACGCATACCGTTGTAATCGGGCGAGATTCTACTTTCAGATGCAACAGAAATTTTGCGGATTGGTCAATCCGTTCGCGAGATATGGCAGTTTGGAGGTAAGAAACGCTTGAGAAACTCAAAATTTTCGCAGTTCTGATGCTCGAAACGAATACCTAGAACGGCGTAGGGGAAAAGTACGCATACCGTTGTAATCGGGCGAGATTCTACTTTCAGATGCAACAGAAATTTTGCGGATTGGTCAATCCGTTCGCGAGATATGGCAGTTTGGGTGTAAGAAACGCTTGAGAAACTCAAAATTTTCGCAGTTCTGATGCTCGAAATGAATAACTAGAAAGGCGTAGGGGAAAAGTACGCATACCGTTGTAATCGGGCGAGTTTCTACTTTCAGATGCAACAGAAATTTTGCGGATTCGTCAATCCGTTCGCGAGATATGGCAGTTTGGAGGTAAGAAACGCTTGAGAAACTCAAAATTTTCGCAGTTCTGATGCTCGAAACGAATACCTAGAACGGCGTAGGGGAAATGTACGCATACCGTTGTAATCGGGCGAGTTTCTACATTCAGATGCAACAGAAATTTTGCGGATTGGTCAATCCGTTCGCGAGATATGGCAGTTTGGAGGTAAGAAACGCCTGAGAAACTCAAAATTTTCGCAGTTCTGATGCTCGAAACGAATAACTAGAACCGCGTAGGGGAAAAGTACGCATACCGTTGTAATCGGGCGAGTTTCTACTTTCAGATGCAACAGAAATTTTGCGGATTCGTCAATCCGTTCGCGAGATATGGCAGTTTGGAGGTAAGAAACGCTTGAGAAACTCAAAATATTCGCAGTTGTGATGCTCGAAACGAATAACTAGAACGGCCTAGGGGAAAAGTACGCATACCGTTGTAATCGGGCGAGTTTCTACTTTCAGATGTAACAGAAATTTTGCGGATTGGTCAATCCGTTCGCGAGATATGGCAGTTTGGATGTAAGAAACGCTTGAGAAACTCAAAATTTTCGCAGTTCTGATGCTCGAAACGATAACTAGAACGGCGAAGGGAAAAGTACGCATACCGTTGTAATCGGGCGAGATTCTACTTTCAGATGCAACAGAAATTTTGCGGATTGGTCAATCCGTTCGCGAGATATGGCAGTTTGGGTGTAAGAAACGCTTGAGAAGCTCAAAATTTTCGCAGTTCTGATGCTCGAAACGAATAACTAGAAAGGCGTATGGGAAAAGTACGCATACCGTTGTAATCGGGCGAGTTTCTACTTTCAGATGCAACAGAAATTTTGCGGATTCGTCAATCCGTTCGCGAGATATGGCAGTTTGGAAGTAAGAAACGCTTGAGAAACTCAAAATTTTCGCAGTTGTGATGCTCGAGACGAATAACTAGAACGGCGTAGGGGAAAAGTACGCATACCGTTGTGATCGGCCGAGTTTCTACTTTCAGATGCAATAGAAATTTTGCGGATTCGTCAATCCGTTCGCGAGATATGGCAGTTTGGGTGTAAGAAACGCTTGAGAAACTCAAAATTTTCGCAGTTCTGATGCTCGACGCGAATAACTAGAAGGGCGTAGGGGAAAAGTACGCATACTGTTGTAATCGGGCGAGTTTCTACTTTCAGATGTAGCAGAAATTATGCGGATTGGTCAATCCGTTCGCGAGATATGGCAGTTTGGAGGTAAGAAACGCTTGAGAAACTCAAAATTTTCGCAGTTCTGATGCTCGAAACGAATACCTAGAACGGCGTAGGGGAAATGTACGCATACCGTTGTAATCGGGCGAGTTTCTACATTCAGATGCAACAGAAATTTTGCGGATTGGTCAATCCGTTCGCGAGATATGGCAGTTTGGAGGTAAGAAACGCCTGAGAAACTCAAAATTTTCGCAGTTCTGATGCTCGAAACGAATAACTAGAACGGCGTAGGGGAAAAGTACGCATACCGTTGTAATCGGGCGAGTTTCTACTTTCAGATGCAACAGAAATTTTGCGGATTCGTCAATCCGTTCGCGAGATATGGCAGTTTGGAGGTAAGAAACGCTTGAGAAACTCAAAATTTTCGCAGTTGTGATGCTCGAAACGAATAACTAGAACAGCGTAGGGGAAAAGTACGCATACCGTTGTGATCGGCCGAGTTTCTACTTTCAGATGCAATAGAAATTTTGCGGATTCGTCAATCCGTTCGCGAGATATGGCAGTTTGGGTGTAAGAAACGCTTGAGAAACTCAAAATTTTCGCAGTTCTGATGCTCGAAACGAATAACTAGAACGGCGTAGGGGAAAAGTACGCATACCGTTTGAATCGGCCGAGTTTCTACTTTCAGATGCAATAGAAATTTTGCGGATTCGTCAATCCTCTCGCGAGATATGGCAGTTTGGGTGTAAGAAACGCTTGAGAAACTCAAAATTTTCGTAGCTCTGATGCCCGAAACGAATACCTAGAATGGCCCAGGGGAAAACTACACATACCGTTGTAATCGGGCGCGTTTCTACTTTCAGATGCAACAGAAATTTTGCGGATTGGTCAATCCGTTCGCGAGATATGGCAGTTTGGGTGTAAGAAACGCTTGAGAAACTCAAAATTTTCGCAGTTCTGATGCTCGAAACGAATAACTAGAACGGCGTAGGGGAAAAGTACGCACACCGTTGTAATCGGGCGAGTTTCTACTTTCAGATGCAATAGAAATTTTGCGGATTCGTCAATGCGCTCGCGAGATATGGCAGTTTGGGGGTAAGAAACGCTTGAGAAACTCAAAATTTTCGTAGCTCTGATGCGCGAAACGAATACCTAGAATGGCCTAGGGGAAAACTACACATACCGTTGTAATCGGGCGAGTTTCTACATTCAGATGCAATAGAAATTTTGCGGATTCGTCAATGCGCTCGCGAGATATGGCAGTTTGGGGGTAAGAAACGCTTGAGAAACTCAAAATTTTCGTAGCTCTGATGCGCGAAACGAATACCTAGAATGGCCTAGGGGAAAACTACACATACCGTTGTAATCGGGCGAGTTTCTACTATCAGATGCATCAGAAATTTTGCGGATTGGTCAATCCGTTCGCGAGATATGGCAGTTTGGAGGTAAGAAACGCTTGAGAAACTCAAAATTATCGCAGTTCTGATGCTCGAAACGAATAACTAGAACGGCGAAGGGAAAAGTACGCATACCGTTGTAATCGGGCGAGATTCTACTTTCAGATGCAACAGAAATTTTGCGGATTGGTCAATCCGTTCGCGAGATATGGCAGTTTGGAGGTAAGAAACGCTTGAGAAACTCAAAATTTTCGCAGTTCTGATGCTCGAAACGAATAACCAGAACGGCCTAGGGGAAAACTACGCATACCGTTGTAATCGGGAGAGTTTCTACTTTCAGATGCAACAGAAATTTTGCGGATTGGTCAATCCGTTCGCGAGATATGGCAGTTTGGGTGTAAGAAACGCTTGAGAAACTCAAAATTTTCGCAGTTCTGATGCTCGAAACGAATCACTAGAACGGCGTAGGGGAAAAGTACGCATACCGTTTGAATCGGCCGAGTTTCTACTTTCAGATGCAATAGAAATTTTGCGGATTCGTCAATCCGCTCGCGAGATATGGCAGTTTGGGTGTAAGAAACGCTTGAGAAACTCAAAATTTTCGTAGCTCTGATGCGCGAAACGAATACCTAGAATGGCCTAGGGGAAAACTACACATACCGTTGTAATCGGGCGAGTTTCTACATTCAGATGCAATAGAAATTTTGCGGATTCGTCAATGCGCTCGCGAGATATGGCAGTTTGGGGGTAAGAAACGCTTGAGAAACTCAAAATTTTCGTAGCTCTGATGCGCGAAACGAATACCTAGAATGGCCTAGGGGAAAACTACACATACCGTTGTAATCGGGCGAGTTTCTACTATCAGATGCATCAGAAATTTTGCGGATTGGTCAATCCGTTCGCGAGATATGGCAGTTTGGAGGTAAGAAACGCTTGAGAAACTCAAAATTATCGCAGTTCTGATGCTCGAAACGAATAACTAGAACGGCGAAGGGAAAAGTACGCATACCGTTGTAATCGGGCGAGATTCTACTTTCAGATGCAACAGAAATTTTGCGGATTGGTCAATCCGTTCGCGAGATATGGCAGTTTGGAGGTAAGAAACGCTTGAGAAACTCAAAATTTTCGCAGTTCTGATGCTCGAAACGAATAACCAGAACGGCCTAGGGGAAAACTACGCATACCGTTGTAATCGGGAGAGTTTCTACTTTCAGATGCAACAGAAATTTTGCGGATTGGTCAATCCGTTCGCGAGATATGGCAGTTTGGAAGTAAGAAACGCTTGAGAAACTCAAAATTTTCGCATTTCTGATGCTCGAAACGATAACCAGAACGGCGAAGGGAAAAGTACGCATACCGTTGTAATCGGGCGAGATTCTACTTTCAGATGCAACAGAAATTTTGCGGATTGGTCAATCCGTTCGCGAGATATGGCAGTTTGGAGGTAAGAAACGCTTGAGAAACTCAAAATTTTCGCAGTTCTGATGCTCGAAACGAATACCTAGAACGGCGTAGGGGAAAAGTACGCATACCGTTGTAATCGGGCGAGATTCTACTTTCAGATGCAACAGAAATTTTGCGGATTGGTCAATCCGTTCGCGAGATATGGCAGTTTGGGTGTAAGAAACGCTTGAGTAACTCAAAATTTTCGCAGTTCGGATGCTCGAAACGAATAACTAGAAAGGCGTAGGGGAAAAGTACGCATACCGTTGCAATCGGGCGAGTTTCTGCTTTCAGATGCAACAGAAATTTTGCGGATTCGTCAATCCGTTCGCGAGATATGGCAGTTTGGAGGTAAGAAACGCTTGAGAAACTCAAAATTTTCGCAGTTGTGATGCTCGAAACGAATAACTAGAACGACGTAGGGGAAAAGTACGCATACCGTTGTGATCGGCCGAGTTTCTACTTTCAGATGCAATAGAAATTTTGCGGATTCGTCAATCCGTTCGCGAGATATGGCAGTTTGGGTGTAAGAAACGCTTGAGAAACTCAAAATTTTCGCAGTTCTGATGCTCGACGCGTATAACTAGAAGGGCGTAGGGGAAAGGTACGCATACTGTTGTAATCGGGCGAGTTTCTACTTTCAGATGTAGCAGAAATTATGCGGATCGGTCAATCCGTTCGCGAGATATGGCAGTTTGGAGGTAAGAAACGCTTGAGAAACTCAAAATTTTCGCAGTTCTGATGCTCGAAACGTATACCTAGAACGGCGTAGGGGAAATGTACGCATACCGTTGTAATCGGGCGAGATTCTACTTTCAGATGCAACAGAAATTTTGCGGATTGGTCAATCCGTTCGCGAGATATGGCAGTTTGGGTGTAAGAAACGCTTGAGAAACTCAAAATTTTCGCAGTTCTGATGCTCGAAACGAATAACTAGAAGGGCGTACGCGAAAAGTACCCACGCCGTTGTAATCGGGCGAGTTTCTAATATCTGATGCAACAGAAATTTTGCGGATTGCTCAATCCGTTCGCGAGATATGGCAGTTTGGAGGTAAGAAACGCTTGAGAAACTCAAAATTTTCGCAGTTCTGATGCTCGAAACGAATAACTAGAACGGCGTAGGGGAAAAGTACGCATACCGTTTGAATCGGCCGAGTTTCTACTTTCAGATGCAATAGAAATTTTGCGGATTCGTCAATCCGCTCGCGAGATATGGCAGTTTGGAGGTAAGAAACGCTTGAGAAACTCAAAATTGTCGCAGTTCTGATGCTCGAAACGAATAACTAGAACGGCCTAGGGGAAAACTACGCATACCGTTGTAATCGGGAGAGTTTCTACTTTCAGATGCAACAGAAATTTTGCGGATTGGTCAATCCGTTCGCGAGATATGGCAGTTTGGAAGTAAGAAACGCTTGAGAAACTCAAAATTTTCGAAGTTCTGATGCTCGAAACGATAACTAGAACGGCGAAGGGAAAAGTACGCATACCGTTGTAATCGGGCGAGATTCTACTTTCAGATGCAACAGAAATTTTGCGGATTGGTCAATCCGTTCGCGAGATATGGCAGTTTGGAGGTAAGAAACGCTTGAGAAACTCAAAATTTTCGCAGTTCTGATGCTCGAAACGAATACCTAGAACGGCGTAGGGGAAAAGTACGCATACCGTTGTAATCGGGTGAGATTCTACTTTCAGATGCAACAGAAATTTTGCGGATTGGTCAATCCGTTCGCGAGATATGGCAGTTTGGGTGTAAGAAACGCTTGAGTAACTCAAAATTTTCGCAGTTCTGATGCTCGAAACGAATAACTAGAAAGGCGTAGGGGAAAAGTACGCATACCGTTGCAATCGGGCGAGTTTCTACTTTCAGATGCAACAGAAATTTTGCGGATTCGTCAATCCGTTCGCGAGATATGGCAGTTTGGAGGTAAGAAACGCTTGAGAAACTCAAAATTTTCGCAGTTGTGATGCTCGAAACGAATAACTAGAACGGCGTAGGGGAAAAGTACGCATACCGTTGTGATCGGCCGAGTTTCTACTTTCAGATGCAATAGAAATTTTGCGGATTCGTCAATCCGTTCGCGAGATATGGCAGTTTGGGTGTAAGAAACGCTTGAGAAACTCAAAATTTTCGCAGTTCTGATGCTCGACGCGAATAACTAGAAGGGCGTAGGGGAAAAGTACGCATACTGTTGTAATCGGGCGAGTTTCTACTTTCAGATGTAGCAGAAATTATGCGGATTGGTCAATCCGTTCGCGAGATATGGCAGTTTGGAGGTAAGAAACGCTTGAGAAACTCAAAATTTTCGCAGTTCTGATGCTCGAAACGAATACCTAGAACGGCGTAGGGGAAATGTACGCATACCGTTGTAATCGGGCGAGATTCTACTTTCAGATGCAACAGAAATTTTGCGGATTGGTCAATCCGTTCGCGAGATATGGCAGTTTGGGTGTAAGAAACGCTTGAGAAACTCAAAATTTTCGCAGTTCTGATGCTCGAAACGAATAACTAGAACGGCGTAGGGGAAAAGTACGCATACCGTTGTAATCGGGCGAGTTTCTACTTTCAGATGCAATAGAAATTTTGCGGATTCGTCAATGCGCTCGCGAGATATGGCAGTTTGGGGGAAAGAAACGCTTGAGAAACTCAAAATTTTCGTATCTCTGATGCGCGAAACGAATACCTAGAATGGCCTAGGGGAAAACTACACTTACCGTTGTAATCGGGCTAGTATCTACTTTCCGATGCAACAGAAATTTTGCGGATTGGTCAATCCGTTCGCGAGATATGGCAGTTTGGATGTAAGAAACGCCTGAGAAACTCAAAATTTTCGTAGTTCTGATGCTCGAAACGAATAACTAGAACGGCGTAGGGGAAAAGTACGCATACCGTTGTAATCGGGCGAGTTTCTACTTTCAGATGCAATAGAAATTTTGCGGATTCGTCAATGCGCTCGCGAGATATGGCAGTTTGGGGGTAAGAAACGCTTGAGAAACACAAAATTTTCGTAGCTCTGATGCGCGAAACGAATACCTAGAATGGCCTAGGGGAAAACTACACGTACCGTTGTAATCGGGCGCGTTTCTACTTTCAGATGCAACTGAAATTTTGCGGATTGGTCAATCCGTTCGCGAGATATGGCCGTTTGGATGTAAGAAACGCCTGAGAAACTCAAAATTTTCGTAGTTCTGATGCTTGAAACGAATAACTAGAACGGCGTAGGGGAATAGTACGCATACCGTTGTAATCGGGAGAGTTTCTACTTTCAGATGCATCAGAAATTATGCGGATTGGTCAATCCGTTCGCGAGATATGGCAGTTTGGAGGTAAGAAACGCCTGAGAAACTCAAAATTGTCGCAGTTCTGATGCTCGAAACGAATAACTAGAACGGCCTGGGGGAAAAGTACGCATACCGTTGTAATCGGCGAGTTTCTACTTTCTGATGCAACAGAAACTTTGCGGATTGGTCAATCCGTTCGCGAGATATGTTAGTTTGCAGGTAAGAAACGCTTGAGAAACTCAAAATTTTCGCAGTTCTGATGCTCGAAACGAATAACTAGAAGGGCGTACGGGAAAAGTACCCACGCCGTTGTAATCGGGCGAGTTTCTACTATCTGATGCAACAGAAATTTTGCGGATTGCTCAATCCGTTCGCGAGATATGGCAGTTTGGAGGTAAGAAACGCTTGAGAAACTCAAAATTTTCGCAGTTCTGATGCTCGAAACGAATAACTAGAACGGCGTAGGGGAAAAGTACGCATACCGTTTGAATCGGCCGAGTTTCTACTTTCAGATGCAATAGAAATTTTGCGGATTCGTCAATCCGCTCGCGAGATATGGCAGTTTGGAGGTAAGAAACGCTTGAGAAACTCAAAATTGTCGCAGTTCTGATGCTCGAAACGAATAACTAGAACGGCCTGGGGGAAAAGTACGCATACCGTTGTAATCGGGCGAGTTTCTACTTTCAGATGCAACAGAAATTTTGCGGATTGGTCAATCCGTTCGCGAGATATGGCAGTTTGGATGTAAGAAACGCTTGAGAAACTCAAAATTTTCGCAGTTCTGATGCTCGAAACGAATAACTAGAAGGGCTTACGGGAAAAGTACCCACGCCGTTGTAATCGGGCGAGTTTCTACTTTCTGATGCAACCGAAATTTTGCGGATTGGTCAATCCGTTCGCGAGATATGGCAGTTTGGAGGTAATAAACGCTTGAGAAACTCAAAATTTTCGCAGTTCTGATGCTCGATACGAATAACTAGAACGGCGTAGGGGAAAAGTACGCATACCGTTGTAATCGGGCGAGTTTCTACTTTCAGATGCAACAGAAATTTTGTGGATTCGTCAATCCGTTCGCGAGATATGGCCGTTTGGATGTAAGAAACGCTTGAGAAACTCAAAATTTCGCAGTTCTGATGCTCGAATCGAATAACTAGAACGGCGTAGGGGAAAAGTACGCAAACCGTTGTAATCGGGCGAGTTTCTACTTTCAGATGCAACAGAAATTTTGAGGATTCGTCAATCCGCTCGCGACATATGGCAGTTTGGGGGTAAGAAACACTTGAGAAACTCAAAATTTTCGTAGCTCTGATGCGCGAAACGAATACCTAGAATTGCCCAGGGGAAAACTACACAAACCGTTGTAATCGGGCGAGTTTTTACTTTCAGATGCAACAGAAATTTTGCGGATTGGTCAATCCGTTCGCGAGATATGGCAGTTTGGAAGTAAGAAACGCTTGAGAAACTCAAAATTTTCGCAGTTCTGATGCTCGAAACGAATAACTAGATCGGCCTAGGGGAAAAGTACGCATACCGTTGTAATCGGGAGAGTTTCTACTTTCAGATGCAACAGAAATTTTGCGGATTGGTCAATCCGTTCGCGAGATATGGCAGTTTGGATGTAAGAAACGCTTGAGAAACTCAAAATTTTCGCAGTTCTGATGCTCGAAACGAATAACTAGAAGGGCGTACGGGAAAAGTACCCACGCCGTTGTAATCGGGCGAGTTTCTACTTTCTGATGCAACCGAAATTTTGCGGATTGGTCAATCCGTTCGCGAGATATGGCAGTTTGGAGGTAATAAACGCTTGAGAAACTCAAAATTTCGCAGTTCTGATGCTCGAAACGAATAACTAGAAGGGCGTACGGGAAAAGTACCCACGCCGTTGTAATCGGGCGAGTTTCTACTTTCTGATGCAACCGAAATTTTGCGGATTGGTCAATCCGTTCGCGAGATATGGCAGTTTGGATGTAAGAAACGCTTGAGAAACTCAAAATTATCGCAGTTCTGATGCTCGAAACAAATAACTAGAACGCCTAGGGGAAAAGTACGCATGCCGTTGTAATCGGGCGAGTTTCTACTTTCAGATGCCACAGAAATTTTGCGGATTGGTCAATCCGTTCGCGAGATATGGCAGTTTGGATGTAAGAAGCGCTTGAGAAACTCAAAATTATCGCAGTTCTGATGCTCGAAACAAATAACTAGAACGCCTAGGGGAAAAGTACGCATGCCGTTGTAATCGGGCGAGTTTCTACTTTCAGATGCAACAGAAATTTTGAGGATTCGTCAATCCGCTCGCGACATATGGCAGTGTGGGGGTAAGAAACGCTTGAGAAACTCAAAATTTTCGCAGCTCTGATGCGCGAAACGAATACCTAGAATGGCCCAGGGCAAAACTACACAAACCGTTGTAATCGGGCGAGTTTTTACTTTCAGATGCAACAGAAATTTTGCGGATTGGTCAATCCGTTCCCGAGATATGGCAGTTTGGAAGTAAGAAACGCTTGAGAGACTCAAAATTTTCGCAGTTCTGATGCTCGAAACGAATAACTAGAACGGCGTAGGGGAAAAGTACGCATACCGTTTGAATCGGCCGAGTTTCTACTTTCAGATGCAATAGAAATTTTGCGGATTCGTCAATCCGCTCGCGAGATATGGCAGTTTGGAGGTAAGAAACGCTTGAGAAACTCAAAATTGTCGCAGTTCTGATGCTCGAAACGAATAACTAGAACGGCCTGGGGGAAAAGTACGCATACCGTTGTAATCGGGCGAGTTTCTACTTTCAGATGCAACAGAAATTTTGCGGATTGGTCAATCCGTTCGCGAGATATGGCAGTTTGGATGTAAGAAACGCTTGAGAAACTCAAAATTTTCGCAGTTCTGATGCTCGAAACGAATAACTAGAAGGGCTTACGGGAAAAGTACCCACGCCGTTGTAATCGGGCGAGTTTCTACTTTCTGATGCAACCGAAATTTTGCGGATTGGTCAATCCGTTCGCGAGATATGGCAGTTTGGAGGTAATAAACGCTTGAGAAACTCAAAATTTTCGCAGTTCTGATGCTCGATACGAATAACTAGAACGGCGTAGGGGAAAAGTACGCATACCGTTGTAATCGGGCGAGTTTCTACTTTCAGATGCAACAGAAATTTTGTGGATTCGTCAATCCGTTCGCGAGATATGGCAGTTTGGATGTAAGAAGCGCTTGAGAAACTCAAAATTATCGCAGTTCTGATGCTCGAAACAAATAACTAGAACGCCTAGGGGAAAAGTACGCATGCCGTTGTAATCGGGCGAGTTTCTACTTTCAGATGCAACAGAAATTTTGAGGATTCGTCAATCCGCTCGCGACATATGGCAGTGTGGGGGTAAGAAACGCTTGAGCAACTCAAAATTTTCGCAGCTCTGATGCGCGAAACGAATACCTAGAATGGCCCAGGGGAAAACTACACAAACCGTTGTAATCGGGCGAGTTTTTACTTTCAGATGCAACAGAAATTTTGCGGATTGGTCAATCCGTTCCCGAGATATGGCAGTTTGGAAGTAAGAAACGCTTGAGAGACTCAAAATTTTCGCAGTTCTGATGCTCGAAACGAATAACTGGAACGGTCTGGGGGAAAAGTACGCATACCGTTGTAATCGGGCGAGTTTCCACTTTCAGATGCAACAGAAATTTTGTGGATTGGTCAATCCGTTCGCGAGATATGGCAGTTTGGAGGTAAGGAACGCTTGAGAAACTCAAAATTTTCGCAGTTCTGATGCTCGAAACGAATAACTAGAACGGCCTGGGGGAAAAGTACGCATACCGTTGTAATCGGGCGAGTTTCCACTTTCAGATGCAACAGAAATTTTGTGGATTGGTCAATCCGTTCGCGAGATATGGCAGTTTGGAGGTAAGAAACGCTTGAGAAACTCAAAATTTTCGCAGTTCTGATGCTCGAAACGAATAACTAGAACGGCGTAGGAGAAAAGTACGCATACCGTTGTAATCGGGCGACATTCCAGTTTCAGATGCAACAGAAATTTTGCGGATTGGTCAATCCGTTCGCGAGATATGGCAGTTTGGCGGTAAGAAACGCTTGAGAAACTCAAAATTTTCGCAGTTCTGATGCTCGAAACGAATAACTAGAACGGCCTAGGGGAAAAGTACGCATACCGTTGTAATCGGGCGAGTTTCTACTTTCAGATGCAACAGAAATTTTGCGGATTCGTCAATCCATTCGCGAGATATGGCAGTTTGGATGTAAGAAACGATTGAGAAACTCGAAATTTTCGCAGTTCTGATGCTCGAAACGAATAACTAGAACGGCCTAGGGGAAAAGTACGCATACCGTTGTAATAGGGCGAGATTCTAATTTCAGATGCAACAGAAATTTTGCGGATTGGTTAATCCGTTCGCGAGATATGGCAGTTTGGATGTAAGAAACGCTTGAGAAACTCAAAATTTCGCAGTTCTGATGCTCGAAACGAATAACTAGAACGGCGTAGGGGAAAAGTACGCAAACCGTTGTAATCGGGCGAGTTTCTACTTTCAGATGCAACAGAAATTTTGCGGATTCGTCAATCCGCTCGCGACATATGGCAGTTTGGGGGTAAGAAACGCTTGAGAAACTCAAAATTTTCGTAGCTCTGATGCGCGAAACGAATACCTAGAATGGCCCAGGGGAGAACTACACAAACGGTTGTAATCGGGCGAGTTTTTACTTTCAGATGCAACAGAAATTTTGCGGATTGGTCAATCCGTTCCCGAGATATGGCAGTTTGGAAGTAAGAAACGCTTGAGAAACTCAAAATTTTCGCAGTTCTGATGCTCGAAACGAATAACTAGAACGGCCTGGGGGAAAAGTACGCATACCGTTGTAATCGGGCGAGTTTCCACTTCCAGATGCAACAGAAATTTTGTGGATTGGTCAATCCGTTCGCGAGATATGGCAGTTTGGAGGTAAGAAACGCTTGAGAAACTCAAAATTTTCGCAGTTCTGATGCTCGAAACGAATAACTAGAACGGCGTAGGAGAAAAGTACGCATACCGTTGTAATCGGGCGACATTCCACTTTCAGATGCAACAGAAATTTTGCGGATTGGTCAATCCGTTCGCGAGATATGGCAGTTTGGCGGTAAGAAACGCTTGAGAAACTCAAAATTTTCGCAGTTCTGATGCTCGAAACGAATAACTAGAACGGCCTAGGGGAAAAGTACGCATACCGTTGTAATCGGGCGAGTTTCTACTTTCAGATGCAACAGAAATTTTGCGGATTCGTCAATCCATTCGCGAGATATGGCAGTTTGGATGTAAGAAACGATTGAGAAACTCGAAATTTTCGCAGTTCTGATGCTCGAAACGAATAACTAGAACGGCGTAGGGGAAGAGTACGCATACCGTTGTAATCGGGCGAGTTTCTACTTTCAGATGCAACAGAAATTTTGCGGATTGGTCAATCCGTTCGCGAGATATGGCAGTTTGGAGGTAAGAAACGCTTGAGAAACTCAAAATTTTCGCAGTTCTGATGCTCGAAACGAATAACTAGAACGGCCTAGGGGAAAAGTACGCATACCGTTGTAATCGGGCGAGATTCTAATTTCAGATGCAACAGAAATTTTGCGGATTGGTCAATCCGTTCGCGAGATATGGCAGTTTGGATGTAAGAAACGCTTGAGAAATTCAAAATTTTCGCAGGTCTGATGCTCGAAACGAATAACTAGAACGGCCTAGGGGAAAACAACGCATACCGTTGTAATCGGGCGAGTTTCTACTTTCAGATGCAACAGAAGTTTTGCGGATTCGTCAATCTGTTCGCGAGATATGGCAGTTTGGGTGTAAGAAACGCATGAGAAACTCAAAATTTTCGCAGTTCTGATGCTCGAAACGAATAACTAGAGCGGCGTAGGGGAAAAGTACGCATACCGTTGTAATCGGGCGAGTTTCTACTTTCAGATGCAACAGAAATTTTGCGGATTGGTCAATCCGTTCGCGAGATATGGCAGTTTGGATGTAAGAAACGCTTGAGAAACTCAAAATTTTCGCAGTTCTGATGCTCGAAACGAATAACTAGAACGGCCTGGGGGAAAAGTACGCATACCGTTGTAATCGGGCGAGTTTCCACTTTCAGATGCAACAGAAATTTTGCGGATTGGTCAATCCGTTCGCGAGGTATGTTAGTTTGGAGGTAAGAAACGCTTGAGAAACTCAAAATTTTCGCAGTTCTGATGCTCGAAACGAATAACTAGAACGGCGTACGGGAAAAGTACGCATACCGGTATAATCGGGCGCGATTCTACTTTCAGATGCAACAGAAATTTTGCGGATTGGTCAATCCGTTCGCGAGATATGGCAGTTTGGAGGTAAGAAACGCTTGAGAAACTCAAAATTTTCGCAGTTCTGATGCTCGAAACGAATAACTAGAACGGCCTAGGGGAAAAGTACGCATACCGTTGTAATCGGGCGAGATTCTAATTTCAGATGCAACAGAAATTTTGCGGATTGGTCAATCCGTTCGCGAGATATGGCAGTTTGGATGTAAGAAACGCTTGAGAAATTCAAAATTTTCGCAGGTCTGATGCTCGAAACGAATAACTAGAACGGCCTAGGGGAAAACAACGCATACCGTTGTAATCGGGCGAGTTTCTACTTTCAGATGCAACAGAAGTTTTGCGGATTCGTCAATCTGTTCGCGAGATATGGCAGTTTGGGTGTAAGAAACGCATGAGAAACTCAAAATTTTCGCAGTTCTGATGCTCGAAACGAATAACTAGAGCGGCGTAGGGGAAAAGTACGCATACCGTTGTAATCGGGCGAGTTTCTACTTTCAGATGCAACAGAAATTTTGCGGATTGGTCAATCCGTTCGCGAGATATGGCAGTTTGGATGTAAGAAACGCTTGAGAAACTCAAAATTTTCGCAGTTCTGATGCTCGAAACGAATAACTAGAACGGCCTGGGGGAAAAGTACGCATACCGTTGTAATCGGGCGAGTTTCCACTTTCAGATGCAACAGAAATTTTGCGGATTGGTCAATCCGTTCGCGAGGTATGTTAGTTTGGAGGTAAGAAACGCTTGAGAAACTCAAAATTTTCGCAGTTCTGATGCTCGAAACGAATAACTAGAACGGCGTACGGGAAAAGTACGCATACCGGTATAATCGGGCGCGATTCTACTTTCAGATGCAACAGAAATTTTGCGGATTGGTCAATCCGTTCGCGAGATATGGCAGTTTGGAGGTAAGAAACGCTTGAGAAACTCAAAATTTTCGCAGTTCTGATGCTCGAAACGAATAACTAGAACGGCCTGGGGAAAAGTACGCATACCGCTGTAATCGGGCGAGTTTCCACTTTCAGATGCAACAGAAATTTTGCGGATTGGTCAATCCGTTCGCGAGATATGGCAGTTTGGATGTAAGAAACGCTTGAGAAATTCAAAATTTTCGCAGGTCTGATGCTCGAAACGAATAACTAGAACGGCCTAGGGGAAAAGAACGCATACCGTTGTAATCGGGCGAGTTTCTACTTTCAGATGCAACAGAAATTTTGCGGATTGGTCAATCCGTTCGCGAGATATGGCAGTTTGGAGGTAAGAAACGCTTGAGAAACTCAAAATTTTCGCAGTTCTGATGCTCGAAACGAATAACTAGAACGGCGTAGGAGAAAAGTACGCATACCGTTGTAATCGGGCGAGATTCCACTTTCAGATGCAACAGAAATTTTGCGGATTGGTCAATCCGTTCGCGAGATATGGCAGTTTGGAGGTAAGAAACGCTTGAGAAATTCAAAATTTTCGCAGGTCTGATGCTCGAAACGAATAACTAGAACGGCCTAGGGGAAAAGAACGCATACCGTTGTAATCGGGCGAGTTTCTACTTTCAGATGCAACAGAAATTTTGCGGATTCGTCAATCCGTTCGCGAGATATGGCTGTTTGGATGTAAGAAACGCTTGAGAAACTCAAAAGTTCGCAGTTCTGATGCTCGAAACGAAAAACTAGAACGGCGTAGGGGAAAAGTACGCAAACCGTTGTAATCGGGCGAGTTTCTACTTTCAGATGCAACAGAAGTTTTGCGGATTCGTCAATCTGTTCGCGAGATATGGCAGTTTGGGTGTAAGAAACGCATGAGAAACTCAAAATTTTCGCAGTTCTGATGCTCGATACGAATAACTAGAACGGCGTAGGGGAAAAGTACGCATACCGTTGTAATCGGGCGAGTTTCTACTTTCAGATGCAACAGAAATTTTGCGGATTGGTCAATCCGTTCGCGAGATATGGCAGTTTGGAGGTAAGAAACGCTTGAGAAACTCAAAATTTTCGCAGTTCTGATGCTCGAAACGAATAACTAGAACGGCCTAGGGGAAAAGTACGCATACCGTTGTAATCGGGCGAGATTCTACTTTCAGATGCAACAGAAGTTTTGCGGATTCGTCAATCTGTTCGCGAGATATGGCAGTTTGGGTGTAAGAAACGCATGAGAAACTCAAAATTTTCGCAGTTCTGATGCTCGAAACGAATAACTAGAGCGGCGTAGGGGAAAAGTACGCATACCGTTGTAATCGGGCGAGTTTCTACTTTCAGATGCAACAGAAATTTTGCGGATTGGTCAATCCGTTCGCGAGATATGGCAGTTTGGATGTAAGAAACGCTTGAGAAACTCAAAATTTTCGCAGTTCTGATGCTCGAAACGAATAACTAGAACGGCCTAGGGGAAAAGTACGCATACCGTTGTAATCGGGCGAGATTCTAATTTCAGATGCAACAGAAATTTTGCGGATTGGTCAATCCGTTCGCGAGATATGGCAGTTTGGATGTAAGAAACGTTTGAGAAACTCAAAATTTTCGCAGTTCTGATGCTCGAAACGAATAACTAGGACGGCCTGGGGGAAAAGTACGCATACCGTTGTAATCGGGCGAGATTCTACTTTCAGATGCAACAGAAATTTTGCGGATTGGTCAATCCGTTCGCGAGATATGGCAGTTTGGAGATAAGAAACGCTTGAGAAACTCAAAATTTTCGCAGTTCTGATGCTCGAAACGAATAACTAGAACGCCCAGGGGAAAAGTACGCATACCGTTGTGATCGGGCGAGTTTCTACTTTCAGATGCAACAGAAATTTTGCGGATTGGTCAATCCGTTCGCGAGATATGGCAGTTTGGAGGTAAGAAACGCTTGAGAAACTCAAAATTTTCGCAGTTCTGATGCTCGAAACGAATAACTAGAACGCCTAGGGGAAAAGTACGCATACCGTTGTAATCGGGCGGGTTTCTACTTTCAGATGCAACAGAAATTTTGCGGATTGGTCAATCCGTTCGCGAGATATGGCAGTTTGGAGGTAAGAAACGCTTGAGAAACTCAAAATTTTCGCAGTTCTGATGCTCGAAACGAATAACTAGAACGGCCTGGGGAAATGTACGCATACCGCTGTAATCGGGCGAGTTTCCACTTTCAGATGCAACAGAAATTTTGCCGATTGGTCAATCCGTTCGCGAGATATGTTAGTTTGGAGGTAAGAAACGCTTGAGAAACTCAAAATTTTCGCAGTTCTGATGCTCGAAACGAATAACTAGAACGGCGTGCGGGAAAAGTACGCATACCGGTATAATCGGGCGAGATTCTACTTTCAGATGCAACAGAAATTTTGCGGATTGGTCAATCCGTTCGCGAGATATGGCAGTTTGGAGGTAAGAAACGCTTGAGAAACTCAAAATTTTCGCAGTTCTGATGCTCGAAACGAATAACTAGAACGGCGTAGGAGAAAAGTACGCATACCGTTGTAATCGGGCGAGATTCCACTTTCAGATGCAACAGAAATTTTGCGGATTGGTCAATCCGTTCGCGAGATATGGCAGTTTGGAGGTAAGAAACGCTTGAGAAATTCAAAATTTTCGCAGGTCTGATGCTCGAAACGAATAACTAGAACGGCCTAGGGGAAAAGAACGCATACCGTTGTAATCGGGGGAGTTTCTACTTTCAGATGCAACAGAAATTTTGCGGTTTCGTCAATCCGTTCGCGAGATATGGCTGTTTGGATGTAAGAAACGCTTGAGAAACTCAAAAGTTCGCAGTTCTGATGCTCGAAACGAAAAACTAGAACGGCGTAGGGGAAAAGTACGCAAACCGTTGTAATCGGGCGAGTTTCTACTTTCAGATGCAACAGAAGTTTTGCGGATTCGTCAATCTGTTCGCGAGATATGGCAGTTTGGGTGTAAGAAACGCATGAGAAACTCAAAATTTTCGCAGTTCTGATGCTCGAAACGTATAACTAGAACGGCGTAGGGGAAAAGTACGCATACCGTTGTAATCGGGCGAGTTTCTACTTTCAGATGCAACAGAAATTTTGCGGATTGGTCAATCCGTTCGCGAGATATGGCAGTTTGGAGGTAAGAAACGCTTGAGAAACTCAAAATTTTCGCAGTTCTGATGCTCGAAACGAATAACTAGAACGGCCTAGGGGAAAAGTACGCATACCGTTGTAATCGGGCGAGATTCTAATTTCAGATGCAACAGAAATTTTGCGGATTGGTCAATCCGTTCGCGAGATATGGCAGTTTGGATGTAAGAAACGTTTGAGAAACTCAAAATTTTCGCAGTTCTGATGCTCGAAACGAATAACTAGGACGGCCTGGGGGAAAAGTACGCATACCGTTGTAATCGGGCGAGTTTCTACTTTCAGATGCAACAGAAATTTTGCCGATTGGTCAATCCGTTCGCGAGGTATGTTAGTTTGGAGGTAAGAAACGCTTGAGAAACTCAAAATTTTCGCAGTTCTGATGCTCGAAACGAATAACTAGAACGGCGTACGGGAAAAGTACGCATACCGGTATAATCGGGCGAGATTCTACTTTCAGATGCAACAGAAATTTTGCGGATTGGTCAATCCGTTCGCGAGATATGGCAGTTTGGAGGTAAGAAACGTTTGAGACACTCAAAATTTTCGCAGTTCTGATGCTCGAAACGAATAACTAGGACGGCCTGGGGGAAAAGTACGCATACCGTTGTAATCGGGCGAGTTTCCACTTTCAGATGCAACAGAAATTTTGCCGATTGGTCAATCCGTTCGCGAGATGTGGCAGTTTGGAGGTAAGAAACGCTTGAGAAACTCAAAATTTTCGCAGTTCTGATGCTCGAAACGAATAACTAGAACGGCGTACGGGAAAAGTACGCATACCGGTATAATCGGGCGAGATTCTACTTTCAGATGCAACAGAAATTTTGCGGATTGGTCAATCCGTTCGCGAGATATGGCAGTTTGGAGGTAAGAAACGCTTGAGAAACTCAAAATTTTCGCAGTTCTGATGCTCGAAACGAATAACTAGAACGGCGTAGGAGAAAAGTACGCATACCGTTGTAATCGGGCGAGATTCCACTTTCAGATGCAACAGAAATTTTGCGGATTGGTCAATCCGTTCGCCAGATATGGCAGTTTGGAGGTAAGAAACGCTTGAGAAATTCAAAATTTTCGCAGGTCTGATGCTCGAAACGAATAACTAGAACGGCCTAGGGGAAAAGAACGCATACCGTTGTAATCGGGCGAGATTCTAATTTCAGATGCAACAGAAATTTTGCGGATTGGTCAATCCGTTCGCGAGATATGGCAGTTTGGATGTAAGAAACGTTTGAGAAACTCAAAATTTTCGCAGTTCTGATGCTCGAAACGAATAACTAGGACGGCCTGGGGGAAAAGTACGCATACCGTTGGAATCGGGCGAGTTTCTACTTTCAGATGCAACAGAAATTTTGCGGATTGGTCAATCCGTTCGCGAGATATGGCAGTTTGGAGATAAGAAACGCTTGAGAAACTCAAAATTTTCGCAGTTCTGATGCTCGAAACGAATAACTAGAACGCCCAGGGGAAAAGTACGCATACCGTTGTAATCGGGCGAGTTTCTACTTTCAGATGCAACAGAAATTTTGCGGATTGGTCAATCCGTTCGCGAGATATGGCAGTTTGGAGGTAAGAAACGCTTGAGAAACTCAAAATTTTCGCAGTTCTGATGCTCGAAACGAATAACTAGAACGCCTAGGGGAAAAGTACGCATACCGTTGTAATCGGGCGGGTTTCTACTTTCAGATGCAACAGAAATTTTTCGGATTGGTCAATCCGTTCGCGAGATATGGCAGTTTGGAGGTAAGAAACGCTTGAGAAACTCAAAATTTTCGCAGTTCTGATGCTCGAAACGAATAACTAGAACGGCCTGGGGAAAAGTACGCATACCGCTGTAATCGGGCGAGTTTCCACTTTCAGATGCAACAGAAATTTTGCCGATTGGTCAATCCGTTCGCGAGATATGGCAGTTTGGAGGTAAGAAACGCTTGAGAAACTCAAAATTTTCGCAGTTCTGATGCTCGAAACGAATAACTAGAACGCCCAGGCGAAAGGTACGCATACCGTTGTAATCGGGCGAGTTTCTACTTTCAGATGCAACAGAAATTTTGCGGATTGGTCAATCCGTTCGCGAGATATGGCAGTTTGGAGGTAAGAAACGCTTGAGAAACTCAAAATTTTCGCAGTTCTGATGCTCGAAACGAATAACTAGAACGCCTAGGGGAAAAGTACGCATACCGTTGTAATCGGGCGAGTTTCTACTTTCAGATGCAACAGAAATTTTGCGGATTGGTCAATCCGTTCGCGAGATATGGCAGTTTGGAGGTAAGAAACGCTTGAGAAACTCAAAATTTTCGCAGTTCTGATGCTCGAAACGAATAACTAGAACGGCCTGGGGAATAGTACGCATACCGCTGTAATCGGGCGAGTTTCCACTTTCAGATGCAACAGAAATTTTGCCGATTGGTCAATCCGTTCGCGAGGTATGTTAGTTTGGATGTAAGAAACGCTTGAGAAACTCAAAATTTTCGCAGTTCTGATGCTCGAAACGAATAACTAGAACGGCGTACGGGAAAAGTACTCATACCGGTATAATCGGGCGAG
The DNA here is from genome assembly GCF_051014685.1 of Ptiloglossa arizonensis. Taxonomy (NCBI): domain Eukaryota; kingdom Metazoa; phylum Arthropoda; class Insecta; order Hymenoptera; family Colletidae; genus Ptiloglossa; species Ptiloglossa arizonensis. The sequence goes on from NW_027478496.1 coordinate 504,159, forward strand.
ATTCTACTTTCAGATGCAACAGAAATTTTGCGGATTGGTCAATCCGTTCGCGAGATATGGCAGTTTGCAGATAAGAAACGCTTGAGAAACTCAAAATTTTCGCAGTTCTGATGCTCGAAACGAATAACTAGAACGCCCAGGGGAAAAGTACGCATACCGTTGTAATCGGGCGAGTTTCTACTTTCAGATGCAACGGAAATTTTGCGGATTGGTCAATCCGTTCGCGAGATATGGCAGTTTGGAGGTAAGAAACGCTTGAGAAACTCAAAATTTTCGCAGTTCTGATGCTCGAAACGAATAACTAGAACGCCTAGGGGAAAAGTACGCATACCGTTGTAATCGGGCGGGTTTCTACTTTCAGATGCAACAGAAATTTTGCGGATTGGTCAATCCGTTCGCGAGATATGGCAGTTTGGAAATAAGAAACGCTTGAGAAACTCAAAATTTTCGCAGTTCTGATGCTCGAAACGAATAACTAGAACGGCCTGGGGAAAAGTACGCATACCGCTGTAATCGGGCGAGTTTCCACTTTCAGATGCAACAGAAATTTTGCCGATTGGTCAATCCGTTCGCGAGATATGTTAGTTTGGAGGTAAGAAACGCTTGAGAAAATCAAAATTTTCGCAGTTCTGATGCTCGAAACGAATAACTAGAACGGCGTACGGGAAAAGTACGCATACCGGTATAATCGGGCGAGATTCTACTTTCAGATGCAACAGAAATTTTGCGGATTGGTCAATCCGTTCGCGAGATATGGCAGTTTGGAGGTAAGAAACGCTTGAGAAACTCAAAATTTTCGCAGGTCTGATGCTCAAAACGAATAACTAGAACGGCCTAGGGGAAAAGAACGCATACCGTTGTAATCGGGCGAGTTTCTACTTTCAGATGCAACAGAAATTTTGCGGATTCGTCAATCCGCTCGCGAGATATGGCAGTTTGGGTGTAAGAAACGCATGAGAAACTCAAAATTTTCGCAGTTCTGATGCTCGAAACGAATAACTAGGACGGCCTGGGGGAAAAGTACGCATACCGTTGTAATCGGGCGAGTTTCTACTTTCAGATGCAACAGAAATTTTGCGGATTGGTCAATCCGTTCGCGAGATATGGCAGTTTGGAGATAAGAAACGCTTGAGAAACTCAAAATTTTCGCAGTTCTGATGCTCGAAACGAATAACTAGAACGCCCAGGGGAAAAGTACGCATACCGTTGTAATCGGGCGAGTTTCTACTTTCAGATGCAACAGAAATTTTGCGGATTGGTCAATCCGTTCGCGAGATATGGCAGTTTGGAGGTAAGAAACGCTTGAGAAACTCAAAATTTTCGCAGTTCTGATGCTCGAAACGAATAACTAGAACGCCTAGGGGAAAAGTACGCATACCGTTGTAATCGGGCGAGTTTTTACTTTCAGATGCAACAGAAATTTTGCGGATTGGTCAATCCGTTCGCGAGATATGGCAGTTTGGAGGTAAGAAACGCTTGAGAAACTCAAAATTTTCGCAGTTCTGATGCTCGAAACGAATAACTAGAACGGCCTGGGGAAAAGTACGCATACCGCTGTAATCGGGCGAGTTTCCACTTTCAGATGCAACAGAAATTTTGCCGATTGGTCAATCCGTTCGCGAGATATGTTAGTTTGGAGGTAAGAAACGCTTGAGAAACTCAAAATTTTCGCAGTTCTGATGCTCGAAACGAATAACTAGAACGGCGTACGGGAAAAGTACGCATACCGGTATAATCGGGCGAGATTCTACTTTCAGATGCAACAGAAATTTTGCGGATTGGTCAATCCGTTCGCGAGATATGGCAGTTTGGAGGTAAGAAACGCTTGAGAAACTCAAAATTTTCGCAGTTCTGTTGCTCGAAACGAATAACTAGAACGGCGTACGGGAAAAGTACGCATACCGGTATAATCGGGCGAGATTCTACTTTCAGATGCAACAGAAATTTTGCGGATTGGTCAATCCGTTCGCGAGATATGGCAGTTTGGAGATAAGAAACGCTTGAGAAACTCAAAATTTTCGCAGTTCTGATGCTCGAAACGAATAACTAGAACGCCCAGGGGAAAAGTACGCATACCGTTGTAATCGGGCGAGTTTCTACTTTCAGATGCAACAGAAATTTTGCGGATTGGTCAATCCGTTCGCGAGATATGACAGTTTGGAGGTAAGAAACGCTTGAGAAACTCAAAATTTTCGCAGTTCTGATGCTCGAAACGAATAACTAGAACGCCTAGGGGAAAAGTACGCATACCGTTGTAATCGGGCGAGTTTCTACTTTCAGATGCAACAGAAATTTTGCGGATTGGTCAATCCGTTCGCGAGATATGGCAGTTTGGAGGTAAGAAACGCTTGAGAAACTCAAAATTTTCGCAGTTCTGATGCTCGAAACGAATAACTAGAACGGCCTGGGGAAAAGTACGCATACCGCTGTAATCGGGCGAGTTTCCACTTTCAGATGCAACAGAAATTTTGCCGATTGGTCAATCCGTTCGCGAGGTATGTTAGTTTGGAGGTAAGAAACGCTTGAGAAACTCAAAATTTTCGCAGTTCTGATGCTCGAAACGAATAACTAGAACGGCGTACGGGAAAAGTACTCATACCGGTATAATCGGGCGAGATTCTACTTTCAGATGCAACAGAAGTTTTGCGGATTGGTCAATCCGTTCGCGAGATATGGCAGTTTGGAGATAAGAAACGCTTGAGAAACTCAAAATTTTCGCAGTTCTGATGCTCGAAACGAATAACTAGAACGCCCAGGGGAAAAGTACGCATACCGTTGTAATCGGGCGAGTTTCTACTTTCAGATGCAACGGAAATTTTGCGGATTGGTCAATCCGTTCGCGAGATATGGCAGTTTGGAGGTAAGAAACGCTTGAGAAACTCAAAATTTTCGCAGTTCTGATGCTCGAAACGAATAACTAGAACGCCTAGGGGAAAAGTACGCATACCGTTGTAATCGGGCGGGTTTCTACTTTCAGATGCAACAGAAATTTTGCGGATTGGTCAATCCGTTCGCGAGATATGGCAGTTTGGAAGTAAGAAACGCTTGAGAAACTCAAAATTTTCGCAGTTCTGATGCTCGAAACGAATAACTAGAACGGCCTGGGGAAAAGTACGCATACCGCTGTAATCGGGCGAGTTTCCACTTTCAGATGCAACAGAAATTTTGCCGATTGGTCAATCCGTTCGCGAGATATGTTAGTTTGGAGGTAAGAAACGCTTGAGAAACTCAAAATTTTCGCAGTTCTGATGCTCGAAACGAATAACTAGAACGGCGTACGGGAAAAGTACGCATACCGGTATAATCGGGCGAGATTCTACTTTCAGATGCAACAGAAATTTTGCGGATTGGTCAATCCGTTCGCGAGATATGGCAGTTTGGAGGTAAGAAACGCTTGAGAAACTCAAAATTTTCGCAGTTCTGATGCTCGAAACGAATAACTAGAACGGCGTACGGGAAAAGTACGCACACCGGTATAATCGGGCGAGATTCTACTTTCAGATGCAACAGAAATTTTGCGGATTGGTCAACCCGTTCGCGAGATATGGCAGTTTGGAGATAAGAAACGCTTGAGAAACTCAAAATTTTCGCAGTTCTGATGCTCGAAACGAATAACTAGAACGCCCAGGGGAAAAGTACGCATACCGTTGTAATCGGGCGAGTTTCTACTTTCAGATGCAACAGAAATTTTGCGGATTGGTCAATCCGTTCGCGAGATATGGCAGTTTGGAGGTAAGAAACGCTTGAGAAACTCAAAATTTTCGCAGTTCTGATGCTCGAAACGAATAACTAGAACGCCTAGGGGAAAAGTACGCATACCGTTGTAATCGGGCGGGTTTCGACTTTCAGATGCAACAGAAATTTTGCGGATTGGTCAATCCGTTCGCGAGATATGGCAGTTTGGAGGTAAGAAACGCTTGAGAAACTCAAAATTTTCGCAGTTCTGATGCTCGAAACGAATAACTAGAACGGCCTGGGGAAAAGTACGCATACCGCTGTAATCGGGCGAGTTTCCACTTTCAGATGCAACAGAAATTTTGCCGATTGGTCAATCCGTTCGCGAGATATGTTAGTTTGGAGGTAAGAAACGCTTGAGAAACTCAAAATTTTCGCAGTTCTGATGCTCGAAACGAATAACTAGAACGGCGTACGGGAAAAGTACGCATACCGGTATAATCGGGCGAGATTCTACTTTCAGATGCAACAGAAATTTTGCGGATTGGTCAATCCGTTCGCGAGATATGGCAGTTTGGAGGTAAGAAACGCTTGAGAAATTCAAAATTTTCGCAGGTCTGATGCTCGAAACGAATAACTAGAACGGCCTAGGGGAAAAGAACGCATACCGTTGTAATCGGGCGAGTTTCTACTTTCAGATGCAACAGAAATTTTGCGGATTCGTCAATCCGTTCGCGAGATATGGCTGTTTGGATGTAAGAAACGCTTGAGAAACTCAAAATTTTCGCAGTTCTGTTGCTCGAAACGAATAACTAGAACGGCGTACGGGAAAAGTACGCATACCGGTATAATCGGGCGAGATTCTACTTTCAGATGCAACAGAAATTTTGCGGATTGGTCAATCCGTTCGCGAGATATGGCAGTTTGGAGATAAGAAACGCTTGAGAAACTCAAAATTTTCGCAGTTCTGATGCTCGAAACGAATAACCAGAACGCCCAGGGGAAAAGTACGCATACCGTTGTAATCGGGCGAGTTTCTACTTTCAGATGCAACAGAAATTTTGCGGATTGGTCAATCCGTTCGCGAGATATGACAGTTTGGAGGTAAGAAACGCTTGAGAAACTCAAAATTTTCGCAGTTCTGATGCTCGAAACGAATAACTAGAACGCCTAGGGGAAAAGTACGCATACCGTTGTAATCGGGCGAGTTTCTACTTTCAGATGCAACAGAAATTTTGCGGATTGGTCAATCCGTTCGCGAGATATGGCAGTTTGGAGGTAAGAAACGCTTGAGAAACTCAAAATTTTCGCAGTTCTGATGCTCGAAACGAATAACTAGAACGGCCTGGGGAAAAGTACGCATACCGCTGTAATCGGGCGAGTTTCCACTTTCAGATGCAACAGAAATTTTGCCGATTGGTCAATCCGTTCGCGAGGTATGTTAGTTTGGAGGTAAGAAACGCTTGAGAAACTCAAAATTTTCGCAGTTCTGATGCTCGAAACGAATAACTAGAACGGCGTACGGGAAAAGTACTCATACCGGTATAATCGGGCGAGATTCTACTTTCAGATGCAACAGAAGTTTTGCGGATTGGTCAATCCGTTCGCGAGATATGGCAGTTTGGAGATAAGAAACGCTTGAGAAACTCAAAATTTTCGCAGTTCTGATGCTCGAAACGAATAACTAGAACGCCCAGGGGAAAAGTACGCATACCGTTGTAATCGGGCGAGTTTCTACTTTCAGATGCAACGGAAATTTTGCGGATTGGTCAATCCGTTCGCGAGATATGGCAGTTTGGAGGTAAGAAACGCTTGAGAAACTCAAAATTTTCGCAGTTCTGATGCTCGAAACGAATAACTAGAACGCCTAGGGGAAAAGTACGCATACCGTTGTAATCGGGCGGGTTTCTACTTTCAGATGCAACAGAAATTTTGCGGATTGGTCAATCCGTTCGCGAGATATGGCAGTTTGGAAGTAAGAAACGCTTGAGAAACTCAAAATTTTCGCAGTTCTGATGCTCGAAACGAATAACTAGAACGGCCTGGGGAAAAGTACGCATACCGCTGTAATCGGGCGAGTTTCCACTTTCAGATGCAACAGAAATTTTGCCGATTGGTCAATCCGTTCGCGAGATATGTTAGTTTGGAGGTAAGAAACGCTTGAGAAACTCAAAATTTTCGCAGTTCTGATGCTCGAAACGAATAACTAGAACGGCGTACGGGAAAAGTACGCATACCGGTATAATCGGGCGAGATTCTACTTTCAGATGCAACAGAAATTTTGCGGATTGGTCAATCCGTTCGCGAGATATGGCAGTTTGGAGGTAAGAAACGCTTGAGAAACTCAAAATTTTCGCAGTTCTGATGCTCGAAACGAATAACTAGAACGGCGTACGGGAAAAGTACGCACACCGGTATAATCGGGCGAGATTGTACTTTCAGATGCAACAGAAATTTTGCGGATTGGTCAACCCGTTCGCGAGATATGGCAGTTTGGAGATAAGAAACGCTTGAGAAACTCAAAATTTTCGCAGTTCTGATGCTCGAAACGAATAACTAGAACGCCCAGGGGAAAAGTACGCATACCGTTGTAATCGGGCGAGTATCTACTTTCAGATGCAACAGAAATTTTGCGGATTGGTCAATCCGTTCGCGAGATATGGCAGTTTGGAGGTAAGAAACGCTTGAGAAACTCAAAATTTTCGCAGTTCTGATGCTCGAAACGAATAACTAGAACGCCTAGGGGAAAAGTACGCATACCGTTGTAATCGGGCGGGTTTCGACTTTCAGATGCAACAGAAATTTTGCGGATTGGTCAATCCGTTCGCGAGATATGGCAGTTTGGAGGTAAGAAACGCTTGAGAAACTCAAAATTTTCGCAGTTCTGATGCTCGAAACGAATAACTAGAACGGCCTGGGGAAAAGTACGCATACCGCTGTAATCGGGCGAGTTTCCACTTTCAGATGCAACAGAAATTTTGCCGATTGGTCAATCCGTTCGCGAGATATGTTAGTTTGGAGGTAAGAAACGCTTGAGAAACTCAAAATTTTCGCAGTTCTGATGCTCGAAACGAATAACTAGAACGGCGTACGGGAAAAGTACGCATACCGGTATAATCGGGCGAGATTCTACTTTCAGATGCAACAGAAATTTTGCGGATTGGTCAATCCGTTCGCGAGATATGGCAGTTTGGAGGTAAGAAACGCTTGAGAAACTCAAAATTTTCGCAGTTCTGATGCTCGAAACGAATAACTAGAACGCCTAGGGGAAAAGTACGCATACCGTTGTAATCGGGCGGGTTTCGACTTTCAGATGCAACAGAAATTTTGCGGATTGGTCAATCCGTTCGCGAGATATGGCAGTTTGGAGGTAAGAAACGCTTGAGAAACTCAAAATTTTCGCAGTTCTGATGCTCGAAACGAATAACTAGAACGGCCTGGGGAAAAGTACGCATACCGCTGTAATCGGGCGAGTTTCCACTTTCAGATGCAACAGAAATTTTGCCGATTGGTCAATCCGTTCGCGAGATATGTTAGTTTGGAGGTAAGAAACGCTTGAGAAACTCAAAATTTTCGCAGTTCTGATGCTCGAAACGAATAACTAGAACGGCGTACGGGAAAAGTACGCATACCGGTATAATCGGGCGAGATTCTACTTTCAGATGCAACAGAAATTTTGCGGATTGGTCAATCCGTTCGCGAGATATGGCAGTTTGGAGGTAAGAAACGCTTGAGAAATTCAAAATTTTCGCAGGTCTGATGCTCGAAACGAATAACTAGAACGGCCTAGGGGAAAAGAACGCATACCGTTGTAATCGGGCGAGTTTCTACTTTCAGATGCAACAGAAATTTTGCGGATTCGTCAATCCGTTCGCGAGATATGGCTGTTTGGATGTAAGAAACGCTTGAGAAACTCAAAATTTTCGCAGTTCTGTTGCTCGAAACGAATAACTAGAACGGCGTACGGGAAAAGTACGCATACCGGTATAATCGGGCGAGATTCTACTTTCAGATGCAACAGAAATTTTGCGGATTGGTCAATCCGTTCGCGAGATATGGCAGTTTGGAGATAAGAAACGCTTGAGAAACTCAAAATTTTCGCAGTTCTGATGCTCGAAACGAATAACCAGAACGCCCAGGGGAAAAGTACGCATACCGTTGTAATCGGGCGAGTTTCTACTTTCAGATGCAACAGAAATTTTGCGGATTGGTCAATCCGTTCGCGAGATATGACAGTTTGGAGGTAAGAAACGCTTGAGAAACTCAAAATTTTCGCAGTTCTGATGCTCGAAACGAATAACTAGAACGCCTAGGGGAAAAGTACGCATACCGTTGTAATCGGGCGAGTTTCTACTTTCAGATGCAACAGAAATTTTGCGGATTGGTCAATCCGTTCGCGAGATATGGCAGTTTGGAGGTAAGAAACGCTTGAGAAACTCAAAATTTTCGCAGTTCTGATGCTCGAAACGAATAACTAGAACGGCCTGGGGAAAAGTACGCATACCGCTGTAATCGGGCGAGTTTCCACTTTCAGATGCAACAGAAATTTTGCCGATTGGTCAATCCGTTCGCGAGGTATGTTAGTTTGGAGGTAAGAAACGCTTGAGAAACTCAAAATTTTCGCAGTTCTGATGCTCGAAACGAATAACTAGAACGGCGTACGGGAAAAGTACTCATACCGGTATAATCGGGCGAGATTCTACTTTCAGATGCAACAGAAGTTTTGCGGATTGGTCAATCCGTTCGCGAGATATGGCAGTTTGGAGATAAGAAACGCTTGAGAAACTCAAAATTTTCGCAGTTCTGATGCTCGAAACGAATAACTAGAACGCCCAGGGGAAAAGTACGCATACCGTTGTAATCGGGCGAGTTTCTACTTTCAGATGCAACGGAAATTTTGCGGATTGGTCAATCCGTTCGCGAGATATGGCAGTTTGGAGGTAAGAAACGCTTGAGAAACTCAAAATTTTCGCAGTTCTGATGCTCGAAACGAATAACTAGAACGCCTAGGGGAAAAGTACGCATACCGTTGTAATCGGGCGGGTTTCTACTTTCAGATGCAACAGAAATTTTGCGGATTGGTCAATCCGTTCGCGAGATATGGCAGTTTGGAAGTAAGAAACGCTTGAGAAACTCAAAATTTTCGCAGTTCTGATGCTCGAAACGAATAACTAGAACGGCCTGGGGAAAAGTACGCATACCGCTGTAATCGGGCGAGTTTCCACTTTCAGATGCAACAGAAATTTTGCCGATTGGTCAATCCGTTCGCGAGATATGTTAGTTTGGAGGTAAGAAACGCTTGAGAAACTCAAAATTTTCGCAGTTCTGATGCTCGAAACGAATAACTAGAACGGCGTACGGGAAAAGTACGCATACCGGTATAATCGGGCGAGATTCTACTTTCAGATGCAACAGAAATTTTGCGGATTGGTCAATCCGTTCGCGAGATATGGCAGTTTGGAGGTAAGAAACGCTTGAGAAACTCAAAATTTTCGCAGTTCTGATGCTCGAAACGAATAACTAGAACGGCGTACGGGAAAAGTACGCACACCGGTATAATCGGGCGAGATTGTACTTTCAGATGCAACAGAAATTTTGCGGATTGGTCAACCCGTTCGCGAGATATGGCAGTTTGGAGATAAGAAACGCTTGAGAAACTCAAAATTTTCGCAGTTCTGATGCTCGAAACGAATAACTAGAACGCCCAGGGGAAAAGTACGCATACCGTTGTAATCGGGCGAGTATCTACTTTCAGATGCAACAGAAATTTTGCGGATTGGTCAATCCGTTCGCGAGATATGGCAGTTTGGAGGTAAGAAACGCTTGAGAAACTCAAAATTTTCGCAGTTCTGATGCTCGAAACGAATAACTAGAACGCCTAGGGGAAAAGTACGCATACCGTTGTAATCGGGCGGGTTTCGACTTTCAGATGCAACAGAAATTTTGCGGATTGGTCAATCCGTTCGCGAGATATGGCAGTTTGGAGGTAAGAAACGCTTGAGAAACTCAAAATTTTCGCAGTTCTGATGCTCGAAACGAATAACTAGAACGGCCTGGGGAAAAGTACGCATACCGCTGTAATCGGGCGAGTTTCCACTTTCAGATGCAACAGAAATTTTGCCGATTGGTCAATCCGTTCGCGAGATATGTTAGTTTGGAGGTAAGAAACGCTTGAGAAACTCAAAATTTTCGCAGTTCTGATGCTCGAAACGAATAACTAGAACGGCGTACGGGAAAAGTACGCATACCGGTATAATCGGGCGAGATTCTACTTTCAGATGCAACAGAAATTTTGCGGATTGGTCAATCCGTTCGCGAGATATGGCAGTTTGGAGGTAAGAAACGCTTGAGAAACTCAAAATTTTCGCAGTTCTGATGCTCGAAACGAATAACTAGAACGGCGTAGGAGAAAAGTACGCATACCTTTGTAATCGGGCGAGATTCCACTTTCAGATGCAACAGAAATTTTGCGGATTGGTCAATCCGTTCGCGAGATATGGCAGTTTGGAGGTAAGAAACGCTTGAGAAATTCAAAATTTTCGCAAGTCTGATGCTCGAAACGAATAACTAGAACGGCCTAGGGGAAAAGAACGCATACCGTTGTAATCGGGCGAGTTTCTACTTTCAGATGCAACAGAAATTTTGCGGATTCGTCAATCCGTTCGCGAGATATGGCTGTTTGGATGTAAGAAACGCTTGAGAAACTCAAAAGTTCGCAGTTCTGATGCTCGAAACGAAAAACTAGAACGGCGTAGGGGAAAAGTACGCAAACCGTTGTAATCGGGCGAGTTTCTACTTTCAGATGCAACAGAAGTTTTGCGGATTCGTCAATCTGTTCGCGAGATATGGCAGTTTGGGTGTAAGAAACGCATGAGAAACTCAAAATTTTCGCAGTTCTGATGCTCGAAACGAATAACTAGGACGGCCTGGGGGAAAAGTACGCATACCGTTGTAATCGGGCGAGTTTCTACTTTCAGATGCAACAGAAATTTTGCGGATTGGTCAATCCGTTCTCGAGATATGGCAGTTTGGAGATAAGAAACGCTGAGAAACTCAAAATTTTCGCAGTTCTGATGCGAGAAACGAATAACTAGAACGCCCAGGGGAAAAGTACCCATACCGTTGTAATCGGGCGAGTTTCTACTTTCAGATGCAACAGAAATTTTGCGGATTGGTCAATCCGTTCGCGAGATATGGCAGTTTGGAGGTAAGAAACGCTTGAGAAACTCAAAATTTTCGCAGTTCTGATGCTCGAAACGAATAACTAGAACGCCTAGGGGAAAAGTACGCATACCGCTGTAATCGGGCGAGTTTCCACTTTCAGATGCAACAGAAATTTTGCCGATTGGACAATTCGTTCGCGAGGTATGTTAGTTTGGAGGTAAGAAACGCTTGAGAAACTCAAAATTTTCGCAGTTCTGATGCTCGAAACGAATAACTAGAACGGCGTACGGGAAAAGTACGCATACCGGTATAATCGGGCGAGATTCTACTTTCAGATGCAACAGAAATTTTGCGGATTGGTCAATCCGTTCGCGAGATATGGCAGTTTGGAGGTAAGAAACGCTTGAGAAACTCAAAATTTTCGCAGTTCTGATGCTCGAAACGAATAACTAGAACGGCGTAGGAGAAAAGTACGCATACCGTTGTAATCGGGCGAGATTCCACTTTCAGATGCAACAGAAATTTTGCGGATTGGTCAATCCGTTCGCGAGATATGGCAGTTTGGAGGTAAGAAACGCATGAGAAACTCAAAATTTTCGCAGTTCTGATGCTCGAAACGAATAACTAGAACGCCTAGGGGAAAAGTACGCATACCGTTGTAATCGGGCGAGTTTCTACTTTCAGATGCAACAGAAATTTTGCGGGTTGGTCAATCCTTTCGCGAGATATGTTAGTTTGGAGGTAAGAAACGCTTGAGAATCTCAAAATTTTCGCAGTTCTGATGCTCGAAACGAATAACTAGAACGGCCTAGGGGAAAAGTACAAATACCGTTGTAATCGGACGAGTTTCTACTTTCAAATGCAACAGAAATTTTGCGGACTGGTCAATCCATGTGCGAGATATGGCAGTTTGGAGGTAAGAAACGCTTGAGAAACTCAGAATTTTCGCAGTTCTGATGCTCGAAACGAATAACTAGAACGGCGTAGGGGAATAGTACGCATACCGTTGTAATCGGGCGAGTTTCTACTTTCAGATGCAACAGAAATTTTGCGGATTGGTCAATCCTTTCGCGAGATATGTTTGTTTGGATGTAAGAAACGCTTGAGAATCTCAAAATTTTCGCAGTTCTGATGCTCGAAACGAATAACCAGAACGGCCTAGGGGAAATGTACAAATACCGTTGTAATCGGACGAGTTTCTACTTTCAGATGCAACAGAAATTTTGCGGATTGGTCAATCCATGCGCGAGATATGGCAGTTTGGATGTAAGAAACGCTTGAGAAACTCAAAATTTTCGCAGTTCTGATGCTCGAAACGAATAACTAGAACGGCGTACGGGAAAAGTACGCATACCGTTGTAATCGGGCGAGTTTCTACTTTCTGATGCAACAGAAATTTTGCGGATTTGTCAATCCGTTCGCGAGATATGGCAGTTTGGAGGTAAGAAACGCTTGAGAAACTCAGAATTTTCGCAGTTCTGATGCTCGAAACGAATAACTAGAACGGCGTAGGGGAAAAGTACGCATACCGTTGTAATCGGGCGAGTTTCTACTTTCAGATGCAGCAGAAATTTTGCGGATTGGTCAATCCATGCGCGAGATATGTTAGTTTGGAGGTAAGAAACGCTTGAGAATCTCAAAATTTTCGCAGTTCTGATGCTCGAAACGAATAACTAGAATGGCCTAGGGGAAAAGTACAAATACCGTTGTAATCGGACGAGTTTCTACTTTCAGATGCAAAAGACATTTTGCGGATTGGTCAATCCATGCGCGAGATATGACAGTTTGGATGTAAGAAACGCTTGAGAAACTCAAAATTTTCGCAGTTCTGATGCTCGAAACGAATAACTAGAACGGCGTACGGGAAAAGTACGCATACCGTTGTAATCGGGCGAGTTTCTGCTTTCTGATGCAACAGAAATTTTGCGGATTGGTCAATCCGTTCGCGAGATATGGCAGTTTGGAGGTAGAAACGCTTGAGAAACTCAAAATTTTCGCAGTTCTGATGCTCGAAACGAATAACTAGAACGGCCTGGGGGAAAAGTACGCATACCGTTGTAATCGGGCGAGCTTCTACTTTCAGATGCAACGGAAATTTTGTGGATTAGTCAATCCATTCGCGAGATATGGCAGTTTGGAGGTAAGAAACGCTTGAGAAACTCAACAGTTTCGCAGTTCTGATGCTCGAAACGAATAACTAGAACGGCCTAGGAGAAAACTACGCATACCGTTGTAATCGGGCGATTTTCTACTTTCAGGTGCAACAGAAATTTTGCGGATTTCTCAATCCGTTCGCGAGATATGGCAGTTTGGAGGTAAGAAACGCTTGAGAAACTCAAAATTTTCGCAGTTCTGATGCTCGAAACGAATAACTAGAACGGCCTAGGGGAAAAGTACACATACCTTTGTAAACGGGCGAGTTTCTACTTTCTGATGCAACAGAAATTTTGCGGATTGTTCTATCCGTTCGCGAGATATGGCAGTTTGGAAGTAAGAAACGCTTGAGAGACTCTAAATTTTCGCAGTTCTGATGCTCGAAACGAATAACTAGAACGCCTAGGGGAAAAGTACTCATACCGTTGTAATCGGGCGAGTTTCTACTTTCAGATGCAACAGAAATTTTGCGGATTCGTCAATCCGCTCGCGAGATATGGCAGTTTGGGGGTAAGAAACGCTTGAGAAACTCAAAATTTTCGTAGCTCTGATGCTGGAAACGAATTACTAGAACGGCCTGGGGGAAAAGTACGCATACCGTTGTAATCGGGCGAGTTTCTACTTTCAGATGCAACAGAAATTTTGCGGATTGGTCAATCCTTTCGCGAGATATGGCAGTTTGGATGTAAGAAACGCTTGAGAAACTCAAAATTTTCGCAGTTCTGATGCTCGAAACGAATAACTAGAACGGCGTACGGGAAAAGTACGCATACCGTTGTAATCGGGCGAGTTTCTACTTTCAGATGCAACAGAAATTTTGCGGATTTGTCAATCCGTTCGCGAGATATGGCAGTTTGGAGGTAAGAAACGCTTGAGAAACTCAAAATTTTCGCAGTTCTGATGCTCGAAACGAATAACTAGAACGGCCTAGGGGAAAAGTACACATACCTTTGTAAACGGGCGAGTTTCTACTTTCTGATGCAACAGAAATTTTGCGGATTGGTCTATCCGTTCGCGAGATATGGCAGTTTGGAAGTAAGAAACGCTTGAGAAACTCTAAATTTTCGCAGTTCTGATGCTCGAAACGAATAACTAGAACGGCCTGTGGGAAAAGTACGCATACCGTTGTAAACGGGCGAGTTTCTACTTTCAGATGCAACAGAAATTTTGCGGATTTGTCAATCCGTTCACGAGATATGGCAGTTTGGGGGTAAGAAACGCTTGAGAAACTCAAAATTTTCGCAGTTCTGATGCTCGAAACGAATAACTAGAACGGCGTACGGGAAAAGTACGCATACCGTTGTAATCGGGCGAGTTTCTACTTTCTGATGCAACAGAAATTTTGCGGATTGGTCAATCGGTTCGCGAGATATGGCAGTTTGGAAGTAAGAAACGCTTGAGAAACTCAAAATTTTCGCAGTTCTGATGCTCGAAACGAATAACTAGAACGCCTAGGGGAAAAGTACGCAGACCGTTGTAATCGGGCGAGTTTCTACTTTCAGATGCAACAGAAATTTTGCGGATTGGTCAATCGGTTCGCGAGATATGGCAGTTTGGAGGTAAGAAACGCTTGAGAAACTCAAAATTTTCGCAGTTCTGATGCTCGAAACGAATGACTAGGACGGCGTACGGGAAAAGTACGCATACCGTTGTAATCGGGCGAGTTTCTACTTTCTGATGCGACAGAAATTTTGCGGATTGGTCAATCCATTCGCGAGATATGGCAGTTTGGAGGTAAGAAACGCATGAGAAACTCAAAATTTTCGCAGTTCTGATGCTCGAAACGAATAACTAGAACGCCTAGGGGAAAAGTACGCATACCGTTGTAATCGGGCGAGTTTCTACTTTCAGATGCAACAGAAATTTTGCGGATTGGTCAATCCATTCGCGAGATATGGCAGTTTGGAGGTAAGAAACGCTTGAGAAACTCAACAGTTTCGCAGTTCTGATGCTCGAAACGAATAACTAGAACGGCCTAGGAGAAAACTACGCATACCGTTGTAATCGGGCGATTTTCTACTTTCAGGTGCAACAGAAATTTTGCGGATTTGTCAATCCGTTCGCGAGATATGGCAGTTTGGAGGTAAGAAACGCATGAGAAACTCAAAATTTTCGCAGTTCTGATGCTCGAAACGAATAACTAGAACGGCCTAGGGGAAAAGTACACATACCTTTGTAAACGGGCGAGTTTCTACTTTCTGATGCAACAGAAATTTTGCGGATTGGTCTATCCGTTCGCGAGATATGGCAGTTTGGAAGTAAGAAACGCTTGAGAAACTCTAAATTTTCGCAGTTCTGATGCTCGAAACGAATAACTAGAACGGCCTGTGGGAAAAGTACGCATACCGTTGTAAACGGGCGAGTTTCTACTTTCAGATGCAACAGAAATTTTGCGGATTTGTCAATCCGTTCACGAGATATGGCAGTTTGGGGGTAAGAAACGCTTGAGAAACTCAAAATTTTCGCAGTTCTGATGCTCGAAACGAATAACTAGAACGGCGTACGGGAAAAGTACGCATACCGTTGTAATCGGGCGAGTTTCTACTTTCTGATGCAACAGAAATTTTGCGGATTGGTCAATCGGTTCGCGAGATATGGCAGTTTGGAAGTAAGAAACGCTTGAGAAACTCAAAATTTTCGCAGTTCTGATGCTCGAAACGAATAACTAGAACGCCTAGGGGAAAAGTACGCAGACCGTTGTAATCGGGCGAGTTTCTACTTTCAGATGCAACAGAAATTTTGCGGATTGGTCAATCGGCTCGCGAGATATGGCAGTTTGGAGGTAAGAAACGCTTGAGAAACTCAAAATTTTCGCAGTTCTGATGCTCGAAACGAATAACTAGAACGGCGTACGGGAAAAGTACGCATACCGTTGTTATCGGGCGAGTTTCTACTTTCTGATGCGACAGAAATTTTGCGGATTGGTCAATCCATTCGCGAGATATGGCAGTTTGGAGGTAAGAAACGCATGAGAAACTCAAAATTTTCGCAGTTCTGATGCTCGAAACGAATAACTAGAACGCCTAGGGGAAAAGTACGCATACCGTTGTAATCGGGCGAGTTTCTACTTTCAGATGCAACAGAAATTTTGCGGATTGGTCAATCCATTCGCGAGATATGGCAGTTTGGAGGTAAGAAACGCTTGAGAAACTCAACAGTTTCGCAGTTCTGATGCTCGAAACGAATAACTAGAACGGCCTAGGAGAAAACTACGCATACCGTTGTAATCGGGCGATTTTCTACTTTCAGGTGCAACAGAAATTTTGCGGATTTGTCAATCCCTTCGCGAGATATGGCAGTTTGGAGGTAAGAAACGCTTGAGAAACTCAAAATTTTCGCAGTTCTGATGCTCGAAACGAGTAACTAGAACGGCCTGGGGAAAAGTACGCATACCGTTGTAATCGGGCGAGTTTCTACTTTCAGATGCAACAGAAATTTTGCGGATTCGTCAATCCGCTCGCGAGATATGGCAGTTTGGGGGTAAGAAACGCTTGAGAAACTCAACAGTTTCGCAGTTCTGATGCTCGAAACGAATAACTAGAACGGCCTAGGAGAAAACTACGCATACCGTTGTAATCGGGCGATTTTCTACTTTCAGGTGCAACAGAAATTTTGCGGATTTGTCAATCCGTTCGCGAGATATGGCAGTTTGGAGGTAAGAAACGCTTGAGAAACTCAAAATTTTCGCAGTTCTGATGCTCGAAACGAGTAACTAGAACGGCCTGGGGAAAAGTACGCATACCGTTGTAATCGGGCGAGTTTCTACTTTCAGATGCAACAGAAATTTTGCGGATTCGTCAATCCGCTCGCGAGATATGGCAGTTTGGGGGTAAGAAACGCTTGAGAAACTCAACAGTTTCGCAGTTCTGATGCTCGAAACGAATACCTAGAATGGCCTAGGGGAAAACTACACATACCGTTGTAATCGGGCGAGTTTCTACTTTCAGATGCAACAGAAATTTTGCGAATTGGTCAATCGGTTCGCGAGATATGGCAGTTTGGAGGTAAGAAACGCTTGAGAAACTCACAATTTTCGCAGTTCTCAACCTCGAAACGAATAACTAGAACGGCCTGGGGGAAAGGTACGCATACCGTTGTAATCGGGCGAGCTTCTACTTTCAGATGCAACAGAAATTTTGCGGATTGGTCAATCCATGCGCGAGATATGGCAGTTTGGAGATAAGAAACGCTTGAGAAACTCAAAATTTTCGCAGTTCTAATGCTCGAAACGAATAACTAGAACAGCGTACGGGAAAAGTACGCATACCGTTGTAATAGGGCGAGTTTCTACTTTCTGATGCAACAGAAATTTTGCGGATTGGTCAATCCATTCGCGAGATATGGCAGTTTGGAGGTAAGAAACGCATGAGAAACTCAAAATTTTTGCAATTCTAATGCTCGAAACGAATAACTAGAACGGCGTACGGGAAAAGTACGCATACCGTTGTAATCGGGCGAGTTTCTACTTTCAGGTGCAACAGAAATTTTGCGGATTCGTCAATCCGCTCGCGAGATATGGCAGTTTGGGTGTAAAAAACGCTTGAGAAACTCAAAATTTTCGTAGCTCTGATGCGCGAAACGAATACCTCGAATGGCCTAGGGGATAACTACACATACCCTTGTAATCGGGCGAGTTTCTACTTTCAGACGCAACAGAAATTTTGCGGATTGGTCAATCCGTTCGCGAGATATGGCAGTTTGGAGGTAAGAAACGCTTGAGAAACTCAAAATTTTCGCAGTTCCGATGCTCGAAACGAATAACTACAACGGCCTGGGGGAAAAGTACGCATACCGCTGTAATCGGGCGAGTTTCTACTTTCAGATGCAACAGAAATTTTGCGGATTTCTCAATCCGTTCGCGAGATATGGCAATTTGGAGGTAAGAAACGCATGAGAAACTCAAAATTTTCGCAGTTCTGATGCTCGAAACGAATAACTAGAACGGCGTAGGGGAAAAGTACGCATACCGTTGTAATCGGGCGAGTTTCTACTTTCTGATGCAACAGAAATTTTGCGGATTGGTCAATCCGTTCGGAGATATGGCAGTTTGGAGGTAAGAAACGCTTGAGAATCTCAAAATTTTCGCAGTTCTGATGCTCGAAACGAATAACTAGAACGGCCTGGGGGAAAAGTACGCATACCGTTGTAATCGGGCGAGTTTCTACTTTCAGATGCAACAGAAATTTTGCGGATTGGTCAATCCATTCGCGAGATATGGCAGTTTGGATGTAAGAAACGCATGAGAAACTCAAAATTTTCGCAGTTCCGATGCTCGAAACGAATAACCAGAACGGCCTGGGGGAAAAGTACGCATACCGTTGTAATCGGGCGAGTTTCTACTTTCAGATGCAACAGAAATTTTGCGGATTGGTCAATCCGTTCGCGAGATATGGCAGTTTGGAGGTAAGAAACGCATGAGAAACTCAAAATTTTCGCAGTTCTGATGCTCGAAACGAATAACTAGAACGGCGTACGGGAAAAGTACGCATACCGTTGTAATCGGGCGAGTTTCTACTTTCTGATGCGACAGAAATTTTGCGGATTGGTCAATCCATTCGCGAGATATGGCAGTTTGGATGTAAGAAACGCATGAGAAACTCAAAATTCTCGCAGTTCTGATGCTCGAAACGAATAACTAGAACGGCGTACGGGAAAAGTACGCATACCGTTGTAATCGGGCGAGTTTCTACTTTCTGATGCAACAGAAATTTTGCGGATTGGTCAATCGGTTCGCGAGATATGGCAGTTTGGAAGTAAGAAACGCTTGAGAAACTCAAAATTTTCGCAGTTCTGATGCTCGAAACGAATAACTAGAACGCCTAGGGGAAAAGTACGCATACCGTTGTAATCGGGCGAGTTTCTACTTTCAGATGCAACAGAAATTTTGCGGATTGGTCAATCGGTTCGCGAGATATGGCAGTTTGGAGGTAAGAAACGCTTGAGAAACTCAAAATTTTCGCAGTTCTGATGCTCGAAACGAATAACTAGAACGCCTAGGGGAAAAGTACGCATACCGTTGTAATCGGGCGAGTTTCTACTTTCAGATGCAACAGAAATTTTGCGGATTGGTCAATCCGTTCGCGAGATATGGCAGTTTGGAGGTAAGAAACGATTGAGAAACTCAGAATTTTCGCAGTTCTGATCCTCGAAACGAATAACTAGAACGGCGTACGGGAAAAGTACGCATACCGTTGTAATCGGGCGAGTTTCTACTTTCTGATGCAACAGAAATTGTGCGGATTGGTCAATCCTTTCGCGAGATATGTTAGTTTGGAGGTAAGAAACGCTTGAGAATCTCAAAATTTTCGCAGTTCTGATGCTCGAAACGAATAACTAGAACGGCGTACGGGAAAAGTACGCATACCGTTGTAATCGGGCGAGTTTCTACTTTCTGATGCGACAGAAATTTTGCGGATTGGTCAATCCATTCGCGAGATATGGCAGTTTGGAGGTAAGAAACGCATGAGAAACTCAAAATTTTCGCAGTTCTGATGCTCGAAACGAATAACTAGAACGCCTAGGGGAAAAGTACGCATACCGTTGTAATCGGGCGAGTTTCTACTTTCAGATGCAACAGAAATTTTGCGGATTGGTCAATCCATTCGCGAGATATGGCAGTTTGGAGGTAAGAAACGCTTGAGAAACTCAACAGTTTCGCAGTTCTGATGCTCGAAACGAATAACTAGAACGGCCTAGGAGAAAACTACGCATACCGTTGTAATCGGGCGATTTTCTACTTTCAGGTGCAACAGAAATTTTGCGGATTTGTCAATCCGTTCGCGAGATATGGCAGTTTGGAGGTAAGAAACGCTTGAGAAACTCAAAATTTTCACAGTTCTGATGCTCGAAACGAATAACTAGAACGCCTAGGGGAAAAGTACGCATACCGTTGTAATCGGGCGAGTTTCTACTTTCAGATGCAATAGAAATTTTGTGGATTCGTCAATCCGCTCGCGAGATATGGCAGTTTGGGGGTAAGAAACGCTTGAGAAACTCAAAATTTTCGTAGCTCTGATGCTCGAAACGAATTACTAGAACGGCCTGGGGGAAATGTACGCATACCGTTGTAATCGGGCGAGTTTCTACTTTCAGATGCAACAGAAATTTTGCGGATTGGTCAATCCGTTCGCGAGATATGGCAGTTTGGAGGTAAGAAACGATTGAGAAACTCAGAATTTTCGCAGTTCTGATCCTCGAAACGAATAACTAGAACGGCGTACGGGAAAAGTACGCATACCGTTGTAATCGGGCGAGTTTCTACTTTCTGATGCAACAGAAATTGTGCGGATTGGTCAATCCTTTCGCGAGATATGTTAGTTTGGAGGTAAGAAACGCTTGAGAATCTCAAAATTTTCGCAGTTCTGATGCTCGAAACGAATAACTAGAACGGCGTACGGGAAAAGTACGCATACCGTTGTAATCGGGCGAGTTTCTACTTTCTGATGCGACAGAAATTTTGCGGATTGGTCAATCCATTCGCGAGATATGGCAGTTTGGAGGTAAGAAACGCATGAGAAACTCAAAATTTTCGCAGTTCTGATGCTCGAAACGAATAACTAGAACGCCTAGGGGAAAAGTACGCATACCGTTGTAATCGGGCGAGTTTCTACTTTCAGATGCAACAGAAATTTTGCGGATTGGTCAATCCATTCGCGAGATATGGCAGTTTGGAGGTAAGAAACGCTTGAGAAACTCAACAGTTTCGCAGTTCTGATGCTCGAAACGAATAACTAGAACGGCCTAGGAGAAAACTACGCATACCGTTGTAATCGGGCGATTTTCTACTTTCAGGTGCAACAGAAATTTTGCGGATTTGTCAATCCGTTCGCGAGATATGGCAGTTTGGAGGTAAGAAACGCTTGAGAAACTCAAAATTTTCGCAGTTCTGATGCTCGAAACGAATAACTAGAACGCCTAGGGGAAAAGTACGCATACCGTTGTAATCGGGCGAGTTTCTACTTTCAGATGCAATAGAAATTTTGTGGATTCGTCAATCCGCTCGCGAGATATGGCAGTTTGGGGGTAAGAAACGCTTGAGAAACTCAAAATTTTCGTAGCTCTGATGCTCGAAACGAATTACTAGAACGGCCTGGGGGAAATGTACGCATACCGTTGTAATCGGGCGAGTTTCTACTTTCAGATGCAACAGAAATTGTGCGGATTGGTCAATCCTTTCGCGAGATATGTTAGTTTGGAGGTAAGAGACGCTTGAGAATCTCAAAATTTTCGCAGTTCTGATGCTCGAAACGAATAACTAGAACGGCCTGGGGGAAAGGTACGCATACCGTTGTAATCGGGCGAGCTTCTACTTTCAGATGCACCAGAAATTTTGCGGATTGGTCAATCCATGCGCGAGATATGGCAGTTTGGAGGTAAGAAACGCTTGAGAAACTCAAAATTTTCGCAGTTCTAATGCTCGAAACGAATAACTAGAACGGCGTACGGGAAAAGTACGCATACCGTTGTAATCGGGCGAGTTTCTACTTTCTGATGCAACAGAAATTTTGCGGATTGGTCAATCCATTCGCGAGATATGGCAGTTTGGAGGTAAGAAACGCATGAGAAACTCAAAATTTTCGCAGTTCTGATGCTCGAAACGAATAACTACAACGGCCTGGGGGAAAAGTACGCATACCCCTGTAATCGGGCGAGTTTCTACTTTCAGATGCAACAGAAATTTTGCGGATTTCTCAATCCGTTCGCGAGATATGGCAATTTGGATGTAAGAAACGCATGAGAAACTCAAAATTTTCGCAGTTCTGATGCTCGAAACGAATAACTAGAACGGCCTGGGGGAAAAGTACGCATACCGTTGTAATCGGGCGAGTTTCTACTTTCAGATGCAACAGAAATTTTGCGGATTGGTCAATCCATTCGCGAGATATGGCAGTTTGGAGGTAAGAAACGCATGAGAAACTCAAAATTTTCGCAGTTCCGATGCTCGAAACGAATAACTAGAACGGCCTGGGGGAAAAGTACGCATACCGTTGTAATCGGGCGAGTTTCTACTTTCAGATGCAACAGAAATTTTGCGGATTGGTCAATCCGTTCGCGAGATATGGCAGTTTGGAGGTAGGAAACGCTTGAGAAACTCAGAATTTTCGCAGTTCTGATGCTCGAAACGAATAACTAGAACGGCGTAGGGGAAAAGTACGCATACCGTTGTAATCGGGCGAGTTTCTACTTTCAGATGCAACAGAAATTTTGCGGATTGGTCAATCCATTCGCGAGATATGTTAGTTTGGAGGTAAGAAACGCTTGAGAATCTCAAAATTTTCGCAGTTCTGATGCTCGAAACGAATAACTAGAACGGCCTAGGGGAAAAGTACAAATACCGTTGTAATCGGACGAGTTTCTACTTTCAGATGCAACAGAAATTTTGCGGATTGGTCAATCCGTGCGCGAGATATGGCAGTTTGGATGTAAGAAACGCTTGAGAAACTCAAAATTCTCGCTGTTCTGATGCTCGAAACGAATAACTAGAACGCCTAGGGGAAAAGTACGCATACCGTTGTAATCGGGCGAGTTTCTACTTTCAGATGCAACAGAAATTTTGCGGATTCGTCAATCCGCTCGCGAGATATGGCAGTTTGGGGGTAAGAAACGCTTGAGAATCTCAAAATTTTCGCAGTTCTGATGCCCGAAACGAATAACTAGGACGGCCTAGGGGAAAAGTACAAATACCGTTGTAATCGGACGAGTTTCTACTTTCAGATGCAACAGAAATTTTGCGGATTGGTCAATCCGTGCGCGAGATATGGCAGTTTGGATGTAAGGAACGCTTGAGAAACTCAAAATTTTCGCTGTTCTGATGCTCGAAACGAATAACTAGAACGCCTAGGGGAAAAGTACGCATACCGTTGTAATCGGGCGAGTTTCTACTTTCAGATGCAACAGAAATTTTGCGGATTCGTCAATCCGCTCGCGAGATATGGCAGTTTGGGGGTAAGAAACGCTTGAGAAACTCAAAATTTTCGTTGCTCTGATGCTGGAAACGAATTACTAGAACGGCCTGGGGGAAAAGTACGCATACCGTTGTAATCGGGCGAGTTTCTACTTTCAGATGCAACAGAAATTTTGCGGATTGGTCAATCCGTTCGCGAGATATGGCAGTTTGGAGGTAAGAAACGCTTGAGAAACTCAGAATTTTCGCAGTTCTGATGCTCGAAACGAATAACTAGAACGGCGTAGGGGAAAAGTACGCATACCGTTGTAATCGGGCGAGTTTCTACTTTCAGATGCAACAGAAATTTTGCGGATTGGTCAATCCTTTCGCGAGATATGTTAGTTTGGATGTAAGAAACGCTTGAGAATCTCAAAATTCTCGCAGTTCTGATGCTCGAAACGAATAACTAGAACGGCCTAGGGGAAATGTACAAATACCGTTGTAATCGGACGAGTTTCTACTTTCAGATGCAACAGAAATTTTGCGAATTGGTAAATCCGTTCGCGAGATATGGCAGTTTGGAGGTAAGAAACGCATGAGAAACTCAAAATTTTCGCAGTTCTGATGCTCGAAACGAATAACTAGAACGCCTAGGGGAAAAGTACGCATACCGTTGTAATCGGGCGAGTTTCTACTTTCAGATGCAACAGAAATTTTGCTGATTCGTCAATCCGCTCGCGAGATATGGCAGTTTGGAGGTAAGAAACGCATGAGAAACTCAAAATTTTCGCAGTTCTGATGCTTGAAACGAATAACTAGAACGCCTAGGGGAAAAGTACGCATACCGTTGTAATCGGGCGAGTTTCTACTTTCAGATGCAACAGAAATTTTGCGGATTCGTCAATCCGCTCGCGAGATATGGCAGTTTAGGGGTAAGAAACGCTTGAGAAACTCAAAATTTTCGTAGCTCTGATGCTCGAAACGAATTACTAGAACGGCCTGGGGGAAAAGTACGCATACCGTTGTAATCGGGCGAGTTTCTACTTTCAGATGCAACAGAAATTTTGCGGATTGTTCAATCCGTTAGCGAGATATGGCAGTTTGGAGGTAAGAAACGCTTGAGAAACTCAGAATTTTCGCAGTTCTGATGCTCGAAACGAATAACCAGAACGGCGTAGGGGAAAAGTACGCATACCGTTGTAATCGGGCGAGTTTCTACTTTCAGATGCAACAGAAATTTTGCGGATTGGTCAATCCTTTCGCGAGATATGTTAGTTTGGAGGTAAGAAACGCTTGAGAATCTCAAAATTTTCGCAGTTCTGATGCTCGAAACGAATAACTAGAACGGCGTAGGGGAAAAGTACGCATACCGTTGTAATCGGGCGAGTTTCTACTTTCTGATGCAACAGAAATTTTGCGGATTGGTCAATCCGTTCGCGAGATATGGCAGTTTGGATGTAAGGAACGCTTGAGAAACTCAAAATTCTCGCTGTTCTGATGCTCGAAACGAATAACTAGAACGCCTAGGGGAAAAGTACGCATACCGTTGTAATCGGGCGAGTTTCTACTTTCAGATGCAACAGAAATTTTGCGGATTCGTCAATCCGCTCGCGAGATATGGCAGTTTGGGGGTAAGAAACGCTTGAGAAACTCAAAATTTTCGTAGCTCTGATGCTCGAAACGAATTACTAGAACGGCCTGGGGGAAAAGTACGCCTACCGTTGTAATCGGGCGAGTTTCTACTTTCAGATGCAACAGAAATTTTGCGGATTGGTCAATCCGTTCGCGAGATATGGCAGTTTGGAGGTAAGAAACGCATGAGAAACTCAAAATTTTCGCAGTTCTGATGCTCGAAACGAATAACTAGAACGCCTAGGGGAAAAGTACGCATACCGTTGTAATCGGGCGAGTTTCTACTTTCAGATGCAAGAGAAATTTTGCGGATTCGTCAATCCGCTCGCGAGATATGGCAGTTTGGGTGTAAGAAACGCTTGAGAAACTCAAAATTTTCGTAGCTCTGATGCTCGAAACGAATTACTAGAACGGCCTGGGGGAAAAGTACGCATACCGTTGTAATCGGGCGTGTTTCTACTTTCAGATGCAACAGTAATTTTGCGGATTGGTCAATCCGTTCGCGAGATATGGCAGTTTGGAGGTAAGAAACGCTTGAGAAACTCAGAATTTTCGCAGTTCTGATGCTCGAAACGAATAACTAGAACGGCGTAGGGGAAAAGTACGCATACCGTTGTAATCGGGCGAGTTTCTACTTTCAGATGCAACAGAAATTTTGCGGATTGGTCAATCCGTTCGCGAGATATGGCAGTTTGGAGGTAAGAAACGCATGAGAAACTCAAAATTTTCGCAGTTCTGATGCTCGAAACGAATAACTAGAACGCCTAGGGGAAAAGTACGCATACCGTTGTAATCGGGCGAGTTTCTACTTTCAGATGCAACAGAAATTTTGCTGATTCGTCAATTCGCTCGCGAGATATGGCAGGTTGGGTGTAAGAAACGCTTGAGAAACTCAAAATTTTCGTAGCTCTGATGCTCGAAACGAATTACTAGAACGGCCTGGGGGAAAAGTACGCATACCGTTGTAATCGGGCGAGTTTCTACTTTCAGATGCAACAGAAATTTTGCGGATTGGTCAATCCTTTCGCGAGATATGTTAGTTTGGAGGTAAGAAACGCTTGAGAATCTCAAAATTTTCGCAGTTCTGATGCTCGAAACGAATAACTAGAACGGCGTAGGGGAAAAGTACGCATACCGTTGTAATCGGGCGAGTTTCTACTTTCTGATGCAACAGAAATTTTGCGGATTGGTCAATCCGTTCGCGAGATATGGCAGTTTGGATGTAAGAAACGCTTGCGAAACTCAAAATTTTCGCAGTTCTGATGCTCGAAACGAATAACTAGAACGGCCTGGGGGAAAAGTACGCATACCGTTGTAATCGGGCGAGTTTCTACTTTCTGATGCAACAGAAATTTTGCGGATTGGTCAATCCGTTCGCGAGATATGGCAGTTTGGAGGTAAGAAACGCTTGAGAAACTCAAAATTTTCGCAGTTCTGATGCTCGAAACGAATAACTAGAACGGCCTGGGGGAAAAGTACGCATACCGTTGTAATCGGGCGAGTTTCTACTTTCAGATGCAACAGAAATTTTGCGGATTGGTCAATCCATTCGCGAGATATGGCAGTTTGGAGGTAAGAAACGCATGAGAAACTCAAAATTTTCGCAGTTCCGACGCTCGAAACGAATAACTAGAACGGCCTGGGGGAAAAGTACGCCTACCGTTGTAATCGGGCGAGTTTCTACTTTCAGATGCAACAGAAATTTTGCGGATTGGTCAATCCTTTCGCGAGATATGTTAGTTTGGAGGTAAGAAACGCTTGAGAATCTCAAAATTTTCGCAGTTCTGATGCTCGAAACGAATAACTAGAACGGCGTAGGGGAAAAGTACGCATACCGTTGTAATCGGGCGAGTTTCTACTTTCTGATGCAACAGAAATTTTGCGGATTGGTCAATCCGTTCGCGAGATATGGCAGTTTGGATGTAAGAAACGCTTGAGAAACTCAAAATTTTCGCAGTTCTGATGCTCGAAACGAATAACTAGAACGGCCTGGGGGAAAAGTACGCATACCGTTGTAATCGGGCGAGTTTCTACTTTCAGATGCAACAGAAATTTTGCGGATTGGTCAATCCATTCGCGAGATATGGCAGTTTGGAGGTAAGAAACGCATGAGAAACTCAAAATTTTCGCAGTTCCGATGCTCGAAACGAATAACTAGAACGGCCTGGGGGAAAAGTACGCCTACCGTTGTAATCGGGCGAGTTTCTACTTTCAGATGCAACAGAAATTTTGCTGATTCGTCAATCCGCTCGCGAGATATGGCAGGTTGGGTGTAAGAAACGCTTGAGAAACTCAAAATTTTCGTAGCTCTGATGCTCGAAACGAATTACTAGAAAGGCCCGGGGGAAAAGTACGCATACCGTTGTAATCGGGCGAGTTTCTACTTTCAGATGCAACAGAAATTTTGCGGATTCGTCAATCCGCTCGCGAGATATGGCAGTTTAGGGGTAAGAAACGCTTGAGAAACTCAAAATTTTCGTAGCTCTGATGCTCGAAACGAATTACTAGAACGGCCTGGGGGAAAAGTACGCATACCGTTGTAATCGGGCGAGTTTCTACTATCAGATGCAACAGAAATTTTGCGGATTGGTCAATCCTTTCGCGAGATATGTTAGTTTGGAGGTAAGAAACGATTGAGAATCTCAAAATTTTCGCAGTTCCGATGCTCGAAACGAATAACTAGAACGGCGTAGGGGAAAAGTACGCATACCGTTGTAATCGGGCGAGTTTCTACTTTCTGATGCAACAGAAATTTTGCGGATTGGTCAATCCGTTCGCGAGATATGGCAGTTTGGATGTAAGAAACGCTTGAGAAACTCAAAATTTTCGCAGTTCTGATGCTCGAAACGAATAACTAGAAGGGCCTGGGGGAAAAGTACGCATACCGTTGTAATCGGGCGAGTTTCTACTTTCAGATGCAACAAAAATTTTGCGGATTGGTCAATCCATTCGCGAGATATGGCAGTTTGGAGGTAAGAAACGCATGAGAAACTCAAAATTTTCGCAGTTCCGATGCTCGAAACGAATAACTAGAACGGCCTGGGGGAAAAGTACGCCTACCGTTGTAATCGGGCGAGTTTCTACTTTCAGATGCAACAGAAATTTTGCTGATTCGTCAATCCGCTCGCGAGATATGGCAGGTTGGGTGTAAGAAACGCTTGAGAAACTCAAAATTTTCGTAGCTCTGATGCTCGAAACGAATTACTAGAAAGGCCCGGGGGAAAAGTACGCATACCGTTGTAATCGGGCGAGTTTCTACTTTCAGATGCAACAGAAATTTTGCGGATTCGTCAATCCGCTCGCGAGATATGGCAGTTTAGGGGTAAGAAACGCTTGAGAAACTCAAAATTTTCGTAGCTCTGATGCTCGAAACGAATTACTAGAACGGCCTGGGGGAAAAGTACGCATACCGTTGTAATCGGGCGAGTTTCTACTATCAGATGCAACAGAAATTTTGCGGATTGGTCAATCCTTTCGCGAGATATGTTAGTTTGGAGGTAAGAAACGCTTGAGAATCTCAAAATTTTCGCAGTTCCGATGCTCGAAACGAATAACTAGAACGGCGTAGGGGAAAAGTACGCATACCGTTGTAATCGGGCGAGTTTCTACTTTCTGATGCAACAGAAATTTTGCGGATTGGTCAATCCGTTCGCGAGATATGGCAGTTTGGATGTAAGAAACGCTTGAGAAACTCAAAATTTTCGCAGTTCTGATGCTCGAAACGAATAACTAGAAGGGCCTGGGGGAAAAGTACGCATACCGTTGTAATCGGGCGAGTTTCTACTTTCAGATGCAACAAAAATTTTGCGGATTGGTCAATCCATTCGCGAGATATGGCAGTTTGGAGGTAAGAAACGCATGAGAAACTCAAAATTTTCGCAGTTCCGATGCTCGAAACGAATAACTAGAACGGCCTGGGGGAAAAGTACGCCTACCGTTGTAATCGGGCGAGTTTCTACTTTCAGATGCAACAGAAATTTTGCGGATTGGTCAATCCGTTCGCGAGATATGGCAGTTTGGAGGTAAGAAACGCATGAGAAACTCAAAATTTTCGAAGTTCTGATGCTCGAAACGAATAACTAGAACGCCTAGGGGAAAAGTACGCATACCGTTGTAATCGGGCGAGTTTCTACTTTCAGATGCAACAGAAATTTTGCGGATTGGTCAATCCATTCGGGAGATATGGCAGTTTGGAGGTAAGAAACGCATGAGAAACTCAAAATTTTCGCAGTTCCGATGCTCGAAACGAATAACTAGAACGGCCTGGGGGAAAAGTACGCCTACCGTTGTAATCGGGCGAGTTTCTACTTTCAGATGCAACAGAAATTTTGCGGATTGGTCAATCCGTTCGCGAGATATGGCAGTTTGGAGGTAAGAAACGCATGAGAAACTCAAAATTTTCGCAGTTCTGATGTTCGAAACGAATAACTAGAACGCCTAGGGGAAAAGTACGCATACCGTTGTAATCGGGCGAGTTTCTACTTTCAGATGCAACAGAAATTTTGCGGATTCGTCAATCCGCTCGCGAGATATGGCAGTTTGGGGGTAAGAAACGCTTGAGAAACTAAAAATTTTCGTAGCTCTGATGCTCGAAACGAATTACTAGAACGGCCTGGGGGAAAAGTACGCATAGCGTTGTAATCGGGCGTGTTTCTACTTTCAGATGCAACTGAAATTTTGCGGATTGGACAATCCTTTCGCGAGATATGGCAGTTTGGAGGTAAGAAACGCTTGAGAAACACAAAATTTTCGCAGTTCTGATGCTCGAAACGAATAACTAGAACGGCCTAGGGGAAAAGTACGCACACCGTTGTAATCGGGCGAGTTTCTACTTTCAGATGCAACAGAAATTTTGCGGATTCGTCAATCCGCTCGCGAGATATGGCAGTTTGGAAGTAAGAAACGCTTGAGAAACTCAAAATTTTCGCAGTTCTGGTGCTCCAACCGAATAACTAGAACGGCCTGGGGGAAAAGTACGCATACCGTTGTAATCGGGCGAGTTTCTACTTTCAGATGCAACAGAAATTTTGCGGATTGGTCAATCCATTCGCGAGATATGGCAGTTTGGATGTAAGAAACGCATGAGAAACTCAAAATTTTCGCAGTTCCGATGCTCGAAAAGAATAACCAGAACGGCCTGGGGGAAAAGTACGCATACCGTTGTAATCGGGCGAGTTTCTACTTTCAGATGCAACAGAAATTTTGCGGATTGGTCATTCCGTTCGCGAGATATGGCAGTTTGGAGGTAGAAACGCTTGAGAAACTCAAAATTTTCGCAGATCTGATGCTCGAAACGAATAACTAGAACGGCCTGGGGGAAAAGTACGCATACCGTTGTAATCGGGCGAGTTTCTACTTTCAGATGCAACGGAAATTTTGCGGATTGGTCAATCCATTCGCGAGATATGGCAGTTTGGAAGTAAGAAACGCTTGAGGAACTCAAAATTTTCGCAGTTCTGATGCTCGAAACGAATAACTAGAACGGCCTTGGGGAAAAGTAAACATACCTTTGTAATCGGGCGAGTTTCTACTTCCAGATGCAACAGAAATTTTGCGGATTGGTCTATCCGTTCGCGAGATATGGCAGTTTGGAAGTAAGAAACGCTTGAGAAACTCAGAATTTTCGCAGTTCTGATGCTCGAAACGAATAACTAGAACGGCGTAGGGGAAAAGTACGCATACCGTTGTAATCGGGCGTGTTTCTACTTTCTGATGCAACAGAAATTTTGCGGATTGGTCAATCCGTTCGCGAGATATGGCAGTTTGGAGGTAAGAAACGCTTGAGAAACTCAAAATTTTCGCAGTTCTGATGCTCGAAACGAATATCCAGGACGGCCTGGGGGAAAAGTACGCATACCGTTGTAAACGGGCGAGTTTCTACTTTCAGATGCAACAGAAATTTTGCGGATTTGTCAATCCGTTCACGAGATATGGCAGTTTGGGGGTAAGAAACGCTTGAGAAACTCATAATTTTCGCAGTTCTGATGCTCGAAACGAATAACTAGAACGGCCTTGGGGAAAAGTACACATACCTTTGTAATCGGGCGAGTTTCTACTTTCAGATGCAACTGAAATTTTGCGGATTGGTCTATCCGTTCGCGAGATATGGCAGTTTGGAAGTAAGAAACGCTTGAGAAACTCTAAATTTTCGCAGTTCCGATGCTCGAAACGAATAACCAGAACGGCCTGGGGGAAAAGTACGCATACCGTTGTAATCGGGCGAGTTTCTACTTTCAGATGCAACAGAAATTTTGCGGATTGGTCAATCCTTTCGCGAGATATGTTAGTTTGGAGGTTAGAAACGCTTGAGAATCTCAAAATTTTCGCAGTTCTGATGCTCGAAACGAATAACTAGAACGGCCTGGGGGAAAAGTACAAACACCGTTGTAATCGGGCTATTTTCTACTTTCAGGTGAAACAGAAATTTTGCGGATTTGTCAATCCGTTCGCGAGATATGGCAGTTTGGAAGTAAGAAACGCTTGAGAAACACAAAATTTTCGCAGATCTGATGCTCGAAACGAATAACTAGAACGGCCTGGGGGAAAAGTACGCATACCGTTGTAATCGGGCGAGTTTCTACTTTCAGATGCAACGGAAATTTTGCGGATTGGTCAATCCATTCGCGAGATATGGCAGTTTGGAAGTAAGAAACGCTTGAGGAACTCAAAATTTTCGCAGTTCTGATGCTCGAAACGAATAACTAGAACGGCCTGTGGGAAAAGTACGCATACCGTTGTAAACGGGCGAGTTTCTACTTTCAGATGCAACAGAAATTTTGCGGATTTGTCAATCCGTTCACGAGATATGGCAGTTTGGGGGTAAGAAACGCTTGAGAAACTCAAAATTTTCGCAGTTCTGATGCTCGAAACGAATAACTAGAACGGCCTTGGGGAAAAGTACACATACCTTTGTAATCGGGCGAGTTTCTACTTTCAGATGCAACTGAAATTTTGCGGATTGGTCTATCCGTTCGCGAGATATGGCAGTTTGGAAGTAAGAAACGCTTGAGAAACTCTAAATTTTCGCAGTTCTGATGCTCGAAACGAATAACTAGAACGGCCTTGGGGAAAAGTACACATACCTTTGTAATCGGGCGAGTTTCTACTTTCAGATGCAACAGAAATTTTGCGGATTGGTCTATCCGTTCGCGAGATATGGCAGTTTGGAAGTAAGAAACGCTTGAGAAACTCAAAATTTTCGCAGTTCTGATGCTCGAAACGAATAACTAGAACGGCCTTGGGGAAAAGTACACATACCTTTGTAATCGGGCGAGTTTCTACTTTCAGATGCAACTGAAATTTTGCGGATTGGTCTATCCGTTCGCGAGATATGGCAGTTTGGAAGTAAGAAACGCTTGAGAAACTCTAAATTTTCGCAGTTCTGATGCTCGAAACGAATAACTAGAACGGCCTTGGGGAAAAGTACACATACCTTTGTAATCGGGCGAGTTTCTACTTTCAGATGCAACAGAAATTTTGCGGATTGGTCTATCCGTTCGCGAGATATGGCAGTTTGGAAGTAAGAAACGCTTGAGAAACTCAGAATTTTCGCAGTTCTGATGCTCGAAACGAATAACTAGAACGGCGTAGGGGAAAAGTACGCATACCGTTGTAATCAGGCGAGTTTCTACTTTCTGATGCAACAGAAATTTTGCGGATTGGTCAATCCATTCGCGAGATATGGCAGTTTGGATGTAAGAAACGCATGAGAAACTCAAAATTTTCGCAGTTCCGATGCTCGAAACGAATAACCAGAACGGCCTGGGGGAAAAGTACGCATACCGTTGTAATCGGGCGAGTTTCTACTTTCAGATGCAACAGAAATTTTGCGGATTGGTCAATCCTTTCGCGAGATATGTTAGTTTGGAGGTTAGAAACGCTTGAGAATCTCAAAATTTTCGCAGTTCTGATGCTCGAAACGAATAACTAGAACGGCGTAGGGGAAAAGTACGCATACCGTTGTAATCGGGCGAGTTTTTACTTTCAGATGCAACAGAAATTTTGCGGATTGGTCAATCCTTTCGCGAGATATGTTAGTTTGGAGGTAAGAAACGCTTGAGAATCTCAAAATTTTCGCAGTTCTGATGCTCGAAACGAATAACTAGAACGGCCTAGGGGAAAAGTACAAATACCGTTGTAATCGGACGAGTTTCTACTTTCAGATGCAACAGAAATTTTGCGGATTGGTTAATCCATGCGCGAGATATGGCAGTTTGGAGGTTAGAAACGCTTGAGAATCTCAAAATTTTCGCAGTTCCGATACTCGAAACGAATAACTAGAACGGCCTGGGGGAAAAGTACAAATACCGTTGTAATCGGGCTATTTTCTACTTTCAGGTGCAACAGAAATTTTGCCGATTTGTCAATCCGTTCGCGAGATATGGCAGTTTGGAGGTAAGAAACGCTTGAGAAACTCAAAATTTTCGCAGTTCTGGTGCTCGAAACGAATAACTAGAACGGCCTGGGGGAAAAGTACGCATACCGTTGTAATCGGGCGAGTTTCTACTTTCAGATGCAACAGAAATTTTGCGGATTGGTCAATCCATACGCGAGATATGGCAGTTTGGATGTAAGAAACGCATGAGAAACTCAAAATTTTCGCAGTTCCGATACTCGAAACGAATAACCAGAACGGCCTGGGGGAAAAGTACGCATGCCGTTGTAATCGGGCGAGTTTCTACTTTCAGATGCAACAGAAATTTTGCGGATTGGTCAATCCGTTCGCGAGATATGGCAGTTTGGAGGTAGAGACGCTTGAGAAACTCAAAATTTTCGCAGTTCTGATGCTCGAAACGAATAACTAGAACGGCCTGGGGAAAAAGTACGCATACCGTTGTAATCGGGCGAGTTTCTACTTTCAGATGCAACGGAAATTTTGCGGATTGGTCAATCCATTCGCGAGATATGGCAGTTTGGAGGTAAGAAACGCTTGAGAAACTCAACAGTTTCGCAGTTCTGATGCTCGAAACGAATAACTAGAACGGCCTAGGAGAAAACTACGCATACCGTTGTAATCGGGCGATTTTCTACTTTCAGGTGCAACAGAAATTTTGCGGATTTCTCAATCCGTTCGCGAGATATGGCAGTTTGGAGGTAAGAAACGCTTGAGAAACTCAAAATTTTCGCAGTTCTGATGCTCGAAACGAATAGCTAGAACGGCCTAGGGGAAAAGTACACATACCTTTGTAATCGGGCGAGTTTCTACTTTCAGATGCAACAGAAATTTTGCGGATTGGTCTATCCGTTCGCGAGATATGGCAGTTTGGAAGTAAGAAACGCTTGAGAAACTCTAAATTTTCGCAGTTCTGATGCTCGAAACGAATAACTAGAACGGCCTGTAGGAAGAGTACGCATACCGTTGTAAACGGGCGAGTTTCTACTTTCAGATGCAACAGAAATTTTGCGGATTTGTCAATCCGTTCACGAGATATGGCAGTTTGGGTGTAAGAAACGCTTGAGAAACTCAAAATTTTCGCAGTTCCGATGCTCGAAACGAATAACCAGAACGGCCTGGGGGAAAAGTACGCATACCGTTGTAATCGGGCGAGTTTCTACTTTCAGATGCAACGGAAATTTTGCGGATTGGTCAATCCATTCGCGAGATATGGCAGTTTGGAGGTAAGAAACGCTTTAGAAACTCAACAGTTTCGCAGTTCTGATGCTCGAAACGAATAACTAGAACGGCCTAGGAGAAAACTACGCATACCGTTGTAATCGGGCGAGTTTCTACTTTCAGATGCAATAGAAATTTTGCGGATTCGTCAATCCGCTCGAGAGATATGGCAGTTTGGGGGTAGGAAACGCTTGAGAAACTCAAAATTTTCGTAGCTCTGATGCTCGAAACGAATAACTAGAACGGCCTGGGGGAAAAGTACGCATACCGTTGTAATCGGGCGAGTTTCTACTTTCAGATGCAATAGAAATTTTGCGGATTGGTCAATCCATTCGCGAGATATGGCAGTTTGGATGTAAGAAACGCATGAGAAACTCAAAATTTTCGCAGTTCCGATGCTCGAAACGAATAACCAGAACGGCCTGGGGGAAAAGTACGCATACCGTTGTAATCGGGCGAGTTTCTACTTTCAGATGCAACAGAAATTTTGCGGATTGGTCAATCCTTTCGCGAGATATGTTAGTTTGGAGGTTAGAAACGCTTGAGAATCTCAAAATTTTCGCAGTTCTGATGCTCGAAACGAATAACTAGAACGGCCTGGGGGAAAAGTACAAATACCGTTGTAATCGGGCTATTTTCTACTTTCAGGTGCAACAGAAATTTTGCGGATTTGTCAATCCGTTCGCGAGATATGGCAGTTTGGAGGTAAGAAACGCTTGAGAAACTCAAAATTTTCGCAGTTCTGGTGCTCGAAACGAGTAACTAGAACGGCCTGGGGGAAAAGTACCCATACCGTTGTAATCGGGCGAGTTTCTACTTTCAGATGCAACAGAAATTTTGCGGATTGGTCAATCCATACGCGAGATATGGCAGTTTGGATGTAAGAAACGCATGAGAAACTCAAAATTTTCGCAGTTCCGATACTCGAAACGAATAACCAGAACGGCCTGGGGGAAAAGTACGCATACCGTTGTAATCGGGCGAGTTTCTACTTTCAGATGCAACAGAAATTTTGCGGATTGGTCAATCCGTTCGCGAGATATGGCAGTTTGGAGGTAGAAACGCTTGAGAAACTCAAAATTTTCGCAGTTCTGATGCTCGAAACGAATAACTAGAACGGCCTGGGGAAAAAGTACGCATACCGTTGTAATCGGGCGAGTTTCTACTTTCAGATGCAACGGAAATTTTGCGGATTGGTCAATCCATTCGCGAGATATGGCAGTTTGGAGGTAAGAATCGCTTGAGAAACTCAACAGTTTCGCAGTTCTGATGCTCGAAACGAATAACTAGAACGGCCTAGGAGTAAACTACGCATACCGTTGTAATCGGGCGATTTTCTACTTTCAGGTGCAACAGAAATTTTGCGGATTTCTCAATCCGTTCGCGAGATATGGCAGTTTGGAGGTAAGAAACGCTTGAGAAACTCAAAATTTTCGCAGTTCTGATGCTCGAAACGAATAACTAGAACGGCCTGTGGGAAAAGTACGCATACCGTTGTAAACGGGCGAGTTTCCACTTTCAGATGCAACAGAAATTTTGCGGATTTGTCAATCCGTTCACGAGATATGGCAGTTTGGGGGTAAAAAACGCTTGAGAAACTCAAAATTTTCGCAGTTCTGATGCTCGAAACGAATAAATAGAATGGCGCAGGGGAAAAGTACGCATACCGTTGTAATCGGGCGAGTTTCTACTTTCAGATGCAACAGAAATTTTGCGGATTCGTCAATCCGCTCGCGAGATATGGCAGTTTGGGGGTAGGAAACGCTTGAGAAACTCAAAATTTTCGTAGCTCTGATGCGCGAAACGAATACCTAGAATGGCCTAGGGGAAAACTACACATACCGTTGTAATCGGGCGAGTTTCTACTTTCAGATGCAACAGAAATTTTGCGGATTGGTCAATCCGTTCGCGAGATATGGCAGTTTGGATGTAAGAAACGCTTGAGAAACTCAAAATTTTCGCAGTTCTGATGCTCGAAACGAATAACTAGAACGGCCTAGAGGAAAAGTACGCATACCGTTGTAATCGGGCGAGTTTCTACTTTCAGATGCAACAGAAATTTTGCGGATTCGTCAATCCGCTCGCGAGATATGGCAGTTTGGAGGTAAGAAACGCCTGAGAAACTCAAAATTTTCGCAGTTCTGGTGCTCGAAAGGAATAACTAGAACGGCCTAGGGGAAAACTTCACATACCGTTGTAATCGGGCGATTTTCTACTTTCAGATGCAACAGAAATTTTGCGGATTGGTCAATCCGTTCGCGAGATATGGCAGCTTGGAGGTAAGAAGCGCTTGAGAAACTCAAAATTTTCGCAGTTCTGAAGCTCGAAACGAATAACTAGAACGGCCTAGCGGAAAAGTACACATACCGTTGTAATCGGGCGAGTTTCTACTTTCAGATGCAACAGAAATTTGGCAGATTGGTCAATTCGTTCGCGAGATATGGCAGTTTGAAGGTAAGAAACGCTTGAGAAACTCAGAATTTTCGCAGTTCTGATGCTCGAAACGAATAACTAGAACGGCGTAGGGGAAAAGTACGCACACCGTTGTAATCGGGCGAGTTTCTACTTTCAGATGCAACAGAAATTTTGCGGATTGGTCAATCCATACGCGAGATATGGCAGTTTGGATGTAAGAAACGCATGAGAAACTCAAAATTTTCGCAGTTCCGATACTCGAAACGAATAACCAGAACGGCCTGGGGGAAAAGTACGCATACCGTTGTAATCGGGCGAGTTTCTACTTTCAGATGCAACAGAAATTTTGCGGATTGGTCAATCCGTTCGCGAGATATGGCAGTTTGGAGGTAGAAACGCTTGAGAAACTCAAAATTTTCGCAGTTCTGATGCTCGAAACGAATAACTAGAACGGCCTGGGGGAAAAGTACAAATACCGTTGTAATCGGGCTATTTTCTACTTTCAGGTGCAACAGAAATTTTGCGTATTTGTCAATCCGTTCGCGAGATATGGCAGTTTGGAGGTAAGAAACGCTTGAGAAACTCAAAATTTTCGCAGTTCTGGTGCTCGAAACGAATAACTAGAACGGCCTGGGGGAAAAGTACGCATACCGTTGTAATCGGGCGATTTTCTACTTTCAGGTGCAACAGAAATTTTGCGGATTTCTCAATCCGTTCGCGAGATATGGCAGTTTGGAGGTAAGAAACGCTTGAGAAACTCAAAATTTTCGCAGTTCTGATGCTCGAAACGAATAACTAGAACGGCCTGTGGGAAAAGTACGCATACCGTTGTAAACGGGCGAGTTTCCACTTTCAGATGCAACAGAAATTTTGCGGATTTGTCAATCCGTTCACGAGATATGGCAGTTTGGGGGTAAAAAACGCTTGAGAAACTCAAAATTTTCGCAGTTCTGATGCTCGAAACGAATAAATAGAATGGCGCAGGGGAAAAGTACGCATACCGTTGTAATCGGGCGAGTTTCTACTTTCAGATGCAACAGAAATTTTGCGGATTCGTCAATCCGCTCGCGAGATATGGCAGTTTGGGGGTAGGAAACGCTTGAGAAACTCAAAATTTTCGTAGCTCTGATGCGCGAAACGAATACCTAGAATGGCCTAGGGGACAAGTACATATACCGTTGTAATCGGGCGAGTTTCTACTTTCAGATGCAACAGAAATTTTGCGGATTGGTCAATCCGTTCGCGAGATATGGCAGTTTGGAGGTAAGAAACGCTTGAGAAACTCAGAATTTTCGCAGTTCTGATGCTCGAAACGAATAACTAGAACGGCGTAGGGGAAAAGTACGCATACCGTTGTAATCGGGCGAGTTTCTACTTTCTGATGCAACAGAAATTTTGCGGATTCGTCAATCCGCTCGCGAGATATGGCAGTTTGGAGGTAAGAAACGCCTGAGAAACTCAAAATTTTCGCAGTTCTGGTGCTCGAAAGGAATAACTAGAACGGCCTAGGGGAAAACTTCACATACCGTTGTAATCGGGCGATTTTCTACTTTCAGATGCAACAGAAATTTTGCGGATTGGTCAATCCGTTCGCGAGATATGGCAGCTTGGAGGTAAGAAGCGCTTGAGAAACTCAAAATTTTCGCAGTTCTGAAGCTCGAAACGAATAACTAGAACGGCCTAGGGGAAAAGTACACATACCGTTGTAATCGGGCGAGTTTCTACTTTCAGATGCAACAGAAATTTGGCAGATTGGTCAATTCGTTCGCGAGATATGGCAGTTTGGAGGTAAGAAACGCTTGAGAAACTCAGAATTTTCGCAGTTCTGATGCTCGAAACGAATAACTAGAACGGCGTAGGGGAAAAGTACGCACACCGTTGTAATCGGGCGAGTTTCTACTTTCAGATGCAACAGAAATTTTGCGGATTCGTCAATCCGCTCGCGAGATATGGCAGTTTGGAGGTAAGAAACGCTTGAGAAACTCAAAATTTTCGCAGTTCTGGTGCTCGAAACGAATAACTAGAACGGCCTGGGGGAAAAGTACGCATACCGTTGTAATCGGGCGAGTTTCTACTTTCAGATGCAACAGAAATTTTGCGGATTGGTCAATCCATACGCGAGATATGGCAGTTTGGATGTAAGAAACGCATGAGAAACTCAAAATTTTCGCAGTTCCGATACTCGAAATGAATAACCAGAACGGCCTGGGGGAAAAGTACGCATACCGTTGTAATCGGGCGAGTTTCTACTTTCAGATGCAACAGAAATTTTGCGGATTGGTCAATCCGTTCGCGAGATATGGCAGTTTGGAGGTAGAAACGCTTGAGAAACTCAAAATTTTCGCAGTTCTGATGCTCGAAACGAATAACTAGAACGGCCTGGGGAAAAAGTACGCATACCGTTGTAATCGGGCGAGTTTCTACTTTCAGATGCAACGGAAATTTTGCGGATTGGTTAATCCATTCGCGAGATATGGCAGTTTGGAGGTAAGAAACGCTTGAGAAACTCAACAGTTTCGCAGTTCTGATGCTCGAAACGAATAACTAGAACGGCCTAGGAGAAAACTACGCATACCGTTGTAATCGGGCGATTTTCTACTTTCAGGTGCAACAGAAATTTTGCGGATTTCTCAATCCGTTCGCGAGATATGGCAGTTTGGAGGTAAGAAACGCTTGAGAAACTCAAAATTTTCGCAGTTCTGATGCTCGAAACGAATAACTAGAACGGCCTGTGGGAAAAGTACGCATACCGTTGTAAACGGGCGAGTTTCCACTTTCAGATGCAACAGAAATTTTGCGGATTTGTCAATCCGTTCACGAGATATGGCAGTTTGGGGGTAAAAAACGCTTGAGAAACTCAAAATTTTCGCAGTTCTGATGCTCGAAACGAATAAATAGAATGGCGCAGGGGAAAAGTACCCATACCGTTGTAATCGGGCGAGTTTCTACTTTCAGATGCAACAGAAATTTTGCGGATTCGTCAATCCGCTCGCGAGATATGGCAGTTTGGGGGTAGGAAACGCTTGAGAAACTCAAAATTTTCGTAGCTCTGATGCGCGAAACGAATACCTAGAATGGCCTAGGGGAAAACTACACATACCGTTGTAATCGGGCGAGTTTCTACTTTCAGATGCAACAGAAATTTTGCGGATTGGTCAATCCGTTCGCGAGATATGGCAGTTTGGAGGTAAGAAACGTTTGAGAAACTCAGAATTTTCGCAGTTCTGATGCTCGAAACGAATAACTAGAACGGCCTAGAGGAAAAGTACGCATACCGTTGTAATCGGGCGAGTTTCTACTTTCAGATGCAACAGAAATTTTGCGGATTCGTCAATCCGCTCGCGAGATATGGCAGTTTGGAGGTAAGAAACGCCTGAGAAACTCAAAATTTTCGCAGTTCTGGTGCTCGAAAGGAATAACTAGAACGGCCTAGGGGAAAACTTCACATACCGTTGTAATCGGGCGATTTTCTACTTTCAGATGCAACAGAAATTTTGCGGATTGGTCAATCCGTTCGCGAGATATGGCAGCTTGGAGGTAAGAAGCGCTTGAGAAACTCAAAATTTTCGCAGTTCTGAAGCTCGAAACGAATAACTAGAACGGCCTAGGGGAAAAGTACACATACCGTTGTAATCGGGCGAGTTTCTACTTTCAGATGCAACAGAAATTTGGCAGATTGGTCAATTCGTTCGCGAGATATGGCAGTTTGGAGGTAAGAAACGCTTGAGAAACTCAGAATTTTCGCAGTTCTGATGCTCGAAACGAATAACTAGAACGGCGTAGGGGAAAAGTACGCATACCGTTGTAATCGGGCCAGTTTCTACTTTCAGATGCAACAGAAATTTTGCGGATTGGTCAATCCTTTCGCGAGATATGTTAGTTTGGAGGTAAGAAACGCTTGAGAATCTCAAAATTTTCGCAGTTCTGATGCTCGAAACGAATAACTAGAACGGCCTAGGGGAAAAGTACAAATACCGTTGTAATCGGACGAGTTTCTACTTTCAGATGCAACAGAAATTTTGCGGATTGGTCAATCCATGCGCGAGATATGGCAGTTTGGAGGTAAGAAACGCTTGAGAAACTCAAAATTTTCGCAGTTCTGATGCTCGAAACGAATAACTAGAACGGCGTACGGGAAAAGTACGCATACCGTTGTAATCGGGCGAGTTTCTACTTTCAGATGCAACAGAAATTTTGCGGATTGGTCAATCCGTTCGCGAGATATGTTAGTTTGGAGGTAAGAAACGCTTGAGAATCTCAAAATTTTCGCAGTTCTGATGCTCGAAACGAATAACTAGAACGGCCTGGGGGAAAAGTACGCACACCGTTGTAATCGGGCGAGTTTCTACTTTCAGATGCAACAGAAATTTTGCGGATTGGTCAATCCTTTCGCGAGATATGTTAGTTTGGAGGTTAGAAACGCTTGAGAATCTCAAAATTTTCGCAGTTCTGATGCTCGAAACGAATAACTAGAACGGCCTGGGAGAAAAGTACAAACACCGTTGTAATCGGGCTATTTTCTACTTTCAGGTGCAACAGAAATTTTGCGGATTTGTCAATCCGTTCGCGAGATATGGCAGTTTGGAGGTAAGAAACGCTTGAGAAACTCAAAATTTTCGCAGTTCTGATGCTCGAAACGAATAACTAGAACGGCCTAGGGGAAAAGTACAAATACCGTTGTAATCGGACGAGTTTCTACTTTCAGATGCAACAGAAATTTTGCGGATTGGTCAATCCATGCGCGAGATATGGCAGTTTGGAGGTAAGAAACGCTTGAGAAACTCAAAATTTTCGCAGTTCTGATGCTCGAAACGAATAACTAGAACGGCGTACGGGAAAAGTACGCATACCGTTGTAATCGGGCGAGTTTCTACTTTCAGATGCAACAGAAATTTTGCGGATTGGTCAATCCGTTCGCGAGATATGTTAGTTTGGAGGTAAGAAACGCTTGAGAATCTCAAAATTTTCGCAGTTCTGATGCTCGAAACGAATAACTAGAACGGCCTGGGGGAAAAGTACGCATACCGTTGTAATCGGGCGAGTTTCTACTTTCAGATGCAACAGAAATATTGCGGATTGGTCAATCCATTCGCGAGATATGGCAGTTTGGAGGTAAGAAACGCTTGAGAAACTCAAAATTTTCGCAGTTCTGATGCTCGAAACGAATAACTAGAACGGCCTAGGGGAAAAGTACGCACACCGTTGTAATCGGGCGAGTTTCTACTTTCAGATGCAACAGAAATTTTGCGGATTGGTCAATCCTTTCGCGAGATATGTTAGTTTGGAGGTTAGAAACGCTTGAGAATCTCAAAATTTTCGCAGTTCTGATGCTCGAAACGAATAACTAGAACGGCCTGGGAGAAAAGTACAAACACCGTTGTAATCGGGCTATTTTCTACTTTCAGGTGCAACAGAAATTTTGCGGATTTGTCAATCCGTTCGCGAGATATGGCAGTTTGGAGGTAAGAAACGCTTGAAAAACTCAAAATTTTCGCAGTTCTGATGCTCGAAACCAATAACTAGAACGGCCTAGGGGAAAAGTACAAATACCGTTGTAATCGGACGAGTTTCTACTTTCAGATGCAACAGAAATTTTGCGGATTGGTCAATCCATGCGCGAGATATGGCAGTTTGGAGGTAAGAAACGCTTGAGAAACTCAAAATTTTCGCAGTTCTGATGCTCGAAACGAATAACTAGAACGGCGTAGGGGAAAAGTACGCATACCGTTGTAATCGGGCGAGTTTCTACTTTCAGATGCAACAGAAATTTTGCGGATTGGTCAATCCGTTCGCGAGATATGTTAGTTTGGAGGTAAGAAACGCTTGAGAATCTCAAAATTTTCGCAGTTCTGATGCTCGAAACGAATGACTAGAACGGCCTAGGGGAAAAGTACGCACACCGTTGTAATCGGGCGAGTTTCTACTTTCAGATGCAACAGAAATTTTGCGGATTGGTCAATCCTTTCGCGAGATATGTTAGTTTGGAGGTTAGAAACGCTTGAGAATCTCAAAATTTTCGCAGTTCTGATGCTCGAAACGAATAACTAGAACGGCCTGGGAGAAAAGTACAAACACCGTTGTAATCGGGCTATTTTCTACTTTCAGGTGCAACAGAAATTTTGCGGATTTGTCAATCCGTTCGCGAGATATGGCAGTTTGGAGGTAAGAAACGCTTGAAAAACTCAAAATTTTCGCAGTTCTGATGCTCGAAACCAATAACTAGAACGGCCTAGGGGAAAAGTACAAATACCGTTGTAATCGGACGAGTTTCTACTTTCAGATGCAACAGAAATTTTGCGGATTGGTCAATCCATGCGCGAGATATGGCAGTTTGGAGGTAAGAAACGCTTGAGAAACTCAAAATTTTCGCAGTTCTGATGCTCGAAACGAATAACTAGAACGGCGTAGGGGAAAAGTACGCATACCGTTGTAATCGGGCGAGTTTCTACTTTCAGAT
Source organism: Ptiloglossa arizonensis (assembly GCF_051014685.1). Taxonomy (NCBI): domain Eukaryota; kingdom Metazoa; phylum Arthropoda; class Insecta; order Hymenoptera; family Colletidae; genus Ptiloglossa; species Ptiloglossa arizonensis. Next base: position 547,155 of record NW_027478496.1, read on the forward strand.
GCAACAGAAATTTTGCGGATTGGTCAATCCGTTCGCGAGATATGTTAGTTTGGAGGTAAGAAACGCTTGAGAATCTCAAAATTTTCGCAGTTCTGATGCTCGAAACGAATGACTAGAACGGCCTAGGGGAAAAGTACGCACACCGTTGTAATCGGGCGAGTTTCTACTTTCAGATGCAACAGAAATTTTGCGGATTCGTCAATCCGCTCGCGAGATATGGCAGTTTGGAGGTAAGAAACGCTTGAGAAACTCAAAATTTTCGCAGTTCTGGTGCTCGAAACGAATAACTACAACGGCCTAGGGGAAAACTTCACATACCGTTGTAATCGGGCGATTTTCTACTTTCAGATGCAACAGAAATTTTGCGGATTGGTCAATCCGTTCGCGAGATATGGCAGCTTGGAGGTAAGAAGCGCTTGAGAAACTCAAAATTTTCGCAGTTCTGAAGCTCGAAACGAATAACTAGAACGGCATAGGGGAAAAGTACACATACCGTTGTAATCGGGCGAGTCTCTACTTTCAGATGCAACAGAAATTTGGCAGATTGGTCAATTCGTTCGCGAGATATGGCAGTTTGGAGGTAAGAAACGCTTGAGAAACTCAAAATTTTCGCAGTTCTGATGCTCGAAACGAATAACTAGAACGGCGTACTGGAAAAGTACGCATACCGTTGTAATCGGGCGAGTTTCTACTTTCAGATGCAACAGAAATTTTGCGGATTGGTCAATCCGTTCGCGAGATATGGCAGTTTGGAGGTAAGAAACGCTTGAGAAACTCAGAATTTTCGCAGTTCTGATGCTCGAAACGAATAACTAGAACGGCGTAGGGGAAAAGTACGCATACCGTTGTAATCGGGCGAGTTTCTACTTTCAGATGCAACAGAAATTTTGCGGATTGGTCAATCCGTTCGCGAGATATGTTAGTTTGGAGGTAAGAAACGCTTGAGAATCTCAAAATTTTCGCAGTTCTGATGCTCGAAACGAATGACTAGAACGGCCTAGGGGAAAAGTACGCACACCGTTGTAATCGGGCGAGTTTCTACTTTCAGATGCAACAGAAATTTTGCGGATTCGTCAATCCGCTCGCGAGATATGGCAGTTTGGAGGTAAGAAACGCTTGAGAAACTCAAAATTTTCGCAGTTCTGGTGCTCGAAACGAATAACTACAACGGCCTAGGGGAAAACTTCACATACCGTTGTAATCGGGCGATTTTCTACTTTCAGATGCAACAGAAATTTTGCGGATTGGTCAATCCGTTCGCGAGATATGGCAGCTTGGAGGTAAGAAGCGCTTGAGAAACTCAAAATTTTCGCAGTTCTGAAGCTCGAAACGAATAACTAGAACGGCATAGGGGAAAAGTACACATACCGTTGTAATCGGGCGAGTCTCTACTTTCAGATGCAACAGAAATTTGGCAGATTGGTCAATTCGTTCGCGAGATATGGCAGTTTGGAGGTAAGAAACGCTTGAGAAACTCAAAATTTTCGCAGTTCTGATGCTCGAAACGAATAACTAGAACGGCCTGGGGGAAAAGTACGCATACCGTTGTAATCGGGCTATTTTCTACTTTCAGGTGCAACAGAAATTTTGCGGATTTGTCAATCCGTTCGCGAGATATGGCAGTTTGGAGGTAAGAAACGCTTGAGAAACTCAAAATTTTCGCAGTTCTGATGCTCGAAACGAATAACTAGAACGGCCTAGGGGAAAAGTACGCACACCGTTGTAATCGGGCGAGTTTCTACTTTCAGATGCAACAGAAATTTTGCGGATTCGTCAATCCGCTCGCGAGATATGGCAGTTTGGAGGTAAGAAACGCTTGAGGAACTCAAAATTTTCGCAGTTCTGGTGCTCGAAACGAATAACTAGAACGGCCTAGGGGAAAACTTCACATACCGTTGTAATCGGGCAATTTTCTACTTTCAGATGCAACAGAAATTTTGCGGATTGGTCAATCCGTTCGCGAGATATGGCAGCTTGGAGGTAAGAAGCGCTTGAGAAACTCAAAATTTTCGCAGTTCTGAAGCTCGAAACGAATAACTAGAACGGCCTAGGGGAAAAGTACACATACCGTTGTAATCGGGCGAGTTTCTACTTTCAGATGCAACAGAAATTTGGCAGATTGGTCAATCCGTTCGCGAGATATGGCAGTTTGGAGGTAAGAAACGCTTGAGAAACTCAAAATTTTCCCAGTTCTGATGCTCGAAACGAATAACTAGAACGGCGTAGGGGAAAAGTACGCATACCGTTGTAATCGGGCGAGATTCTAATTTCAGATGCAACAGAAATTTTGCGGATTGGTCAATCCGTTCGCGAGATATGGCAGCTTGGAGGTAAGAAGCGCTTGAGAAACTCAAAATTTTCGCAGTTCTGATGCTCGAAACGAATAACTAGAACGGCCTAGGGGAAAAGTACGCACACCGTTGTAATCGGGCGAGTTTCTACTTTCAGATGCAACAGAAATTTGTCAGATTGGTCAATTCGTTCGCGAGATATGGCAGTTTGGAGGTAAGAAACGCTTGAGAAACTCAAAATTTTCGCAGTTCTGATGCTCGAAACGAATAACTAGAACGGCCTGGGGGAAAAGTACGCTTACCGTTGTAATCGGGCTATTTTCTACTTTCAGATGCATCAGAAATTTTGCGGATTGGTCAATCCGTTCGCGAGATATGTCAGCTTGGAGGTAAGAAGCGCTTGAGAAACAAAAAATTTTCGCAGTTCTGAAGCTCGAAACGAATAACTAGAACGGCCTAGGGGAAAAGTACACATACCGTTGTAATCGGGCGAGTTTCTACTTTCAGATGCAACAGAAATTTTGCGGATTCGTCAATCCGCTCGCGAGATATGGCAGTTTGGGGGTAAGAAACGCTTGAGAAACTCAAAATTTTCGCAGTTCTGAAGCTCGAAACGAATAACTAGAACGCCTAGGGGAAAAGTACAAATACCGTTGTAATCGGACGAGTTTCTACTTTCAGATGCAACAGAAATTTTGCGGATTGGTCAATCCATGCGCGAGATATGGCAGTTTGGATGTAAGAAACGCTTGAGAAACTCAAAATTTTCGCAGTTCTGATGCTCGAAACGAATAACTAGAACGGCCTAGGGGAAAACTTCACATACGGTTGTATTCGGGCGATTTTCTACTTTCAGGTGCAACAGAAATTTTGCGGATTGGTCAATCCGTTCGCGAGATATGGCAGCTTGGAGGTAAGAAGCGCTTGAGAAACTCAAAATTTTCGCAGTTCTGAAGCTCGAAACGAATAACTAGAACGGCCTAGGGGAAAAGTACACATACCGTTGTAATCGGGCGAGTTTCTACTTTCAGATGCAACAGAAATTTTGCGGATTGGTCAATCCATGCGCGAGATATGGCAGTTTGGATGTAAGAAACGCTTGAGAAACTCAAAATTTTCGCAGTTCTGATGCTCGAAACGAATAACTAGAACGGCCTAGGGGAAAACTTCACATACCGTTGTAATCGGGCGATTTTCTACTTTCAGATGCAACAGAAATTTTGCGGATTGGTCAATCCGTTCGCGAGATATGGCAGCTTGGAGGTAAGAAGCGCTTGAGAAACTCAAAATTTTCGCAGTTCTGAAGCTCGAAACGAATAACTAGAACGGCATAGGGGAAAAGTACACATACCGTTGTAATCGGGCTCTTTTCTACTTTCAGGTGCAACAGAAATTTTGCGGATTTGTCAATCCGTTCGCGAGATATGGCAGTTTGGAGGTAAGAAACGCTTGAGAAACTCAAAATTTTCGCAGTTCTGATGCTCGAAACGAATAACTAGAACGGCCTAGGGGAAAAGTACGCACACCGTTGTAATCGGGCGAGTTTCTACTTTCAGATGCAACAGAAATTTTGCGGATTCGTCAATCCGCTCGCGAGATATGGCAGTTTGGAGGTAAGAAACGCTTGAGAAACTCAAAATTTTCGCAGTTCTGGTGCTCGAAACGAATAACTAGAACGGCCTAGGGGAAAACTTCACATACGGTTGTAATCGGGCGATTTTCTACTTTCAGGTGCAACAGAAATTTTGCGGATTGGTCAATCCATGCGCGAGATATGGCAGTTTGGATGTAAGAAACGCTTGAGAAACTCAAAATTTTCGCAGTTCTGATGCTCGAAACGAATAACTAGAACGCCTAGGGGAAAAGTACAAATACCGTTGTAATCGGACGAGTTTCTACTTTCAGATGCAACAGAAATTTTGCGGATTGGTCAATCCATGCGCGAGATATGGCAGTTTGGATGTAAGAAACGCTTGAGAAACTCAAAATTTTCGCAGTTCTGATGCTCGAAACGAATAACTAGAACGGCCTAGGGGAAAACTTCACATACGGTTGTAATCGGGCGATTTTCTACTTTCAGATGCAACAGAAATTTGGCAGATTGGTCAATCCGTTCGCGAGATATGGCAGTTTGGAGGTAAGAAACGCTTGAGAAACTCAAAATTTTCCCAGTTCTGATGCTCGAAACGAATAACTAGAACGGCGTAGGGGAAAAGTACGCATACCGTTGTAATCGGGCGAGATTCTACTTTCAGATGCAACAAAAATTTTGCGGATTGGTCAATCCGTTCGCGAGATATGGCAGTTTGGATGTAAGAAACGCTTGAGAAACTCAACATTTTCGCAGTTCTGATGCTCGAAACGAATAGCTAGAACGGCGTAGGGTAAAAGTACGCATACCGTTGTAATCGGGCGAGATTCTACTTTCAGATGCAACAGAAATTTTGCGGATTGGTCAATCCGTTCGCGAGATATGGCAGTTTGGAGGTAAGAAACGCTTGAGAAACTCAAAATTTTCGCAGTTCTGATGCTCGAAACGAATAACTAGAACGGCCTAGGGGAAAAGTACAAATACCGTTGTAATCGGACGAGTTTCTACTTTCAGATGCAACAGAAATTTTGCGGATTGGTCAATCCATGCGCGAGATATGGCAGTTTGGATGTAAGAAACGCTTGAGAAACTCAAAATTTTCGCAGTTCTGATGCTCGAAACGAATAACTAGAACGCCTAGGGGAAAAGTACGCATACCGTTGTAATCGGGCGAGTTTCTACTTTCAGATGCAACAGAAATTTTGCGGATTGGTCAATCCTTTCGCGAGATATGTTAGTTTGGAGGTAAGAAACGCTTGAGAATCTCAAAATTTTCGCAGTTCTGATGCTCGAAACGAATAACTAGAACGGCCTAGGGGAAAAGTACAAATACCGTTGTAATCGGACGAGTTTCTACTTTCAGATGCAACAGAAATTTTGCGGATTGGTCAATCCATGCGCGAGATATGGCAGTTTGGATGTAAGAAACGCTTGAGAAACTCAAAATTTTCGCAGTTCTGATGCTCGAAACGAATAACTAGAACGGCCTAGGGGAAAACTTCACATACGGTTGTAATCGGGCGATTTTCTACTTTCAGGTGCAACAGAAATTTTGCGGATTGGTCAATCCGTTCGCGAGATATGGCAGCTTGGAGGTAAGAAGCGCTTGAGAAACTCAAAATTTTCGCAGTTCTGAAGCTCGAAACGAATAACTAGAACGGCCTAGGGGAAAAGTACACATACCGTTGTAATCGGGCGAGTTTCTACTTTCAGATGCAACAGAAATTTGGCAGATTGGTCAATCCGTTCGCGAGATATGGCAGTTTGGAGGTAAGAAACGCTTGAGAAACTCAAAATTTTCCCAGTTCTGATGCTCGAAACGAATAACTAGAACGGCGTAGGGGAAAAGTACGCATACCGTTGTAATCGGGCGAGATTCTACTTTCAGATGCAACAGAAATTTTGCGGATTGGTCAATCCGTTCGCGAGATATGGCAGTTTGGATGTAAGAAACGCTTGAGAAACTCAACATTTTCGCAGTTCTGATGCTCGAAACGAATAGCTAGAACGGCGTAGGGTAAAAGTACGCATACCGTTGTAATCGGGCGAGATTCTACTTTCAGATGCAACAGAAATTTTGCGGATTGGTCAATCCGTTCGCGAGATATGGCAGTTTGGAGGTAAGAAACGCTTGAGAAACTCAAAATTTTCGCAGTTCTGATGCTCGAAACGAATAACTAGAACGGCCTAGGGGAAAAGTACAAATACCGTTGTAATCGGACGAGTTTCTACTTTCAGATGCAACAGAAATTTTGCGGATTGGTCAATCCATGCGCGAGATATGGCAGTTTGGATGTAAGAAACGCTTGAGAAACTCAAAATTTTCGCAGTTCTGATGCTCGAAACGAATAACTAGAACGGCGTACGGGAAAAGTACGCATACCGTTGTAATCGGGCGAGTTTCTACTTTCTGATGCAACAGAAATTTTGCGGATTGGTCAATCCGTTCGCGAGATATGGCAGTTTGGAGGTAAGAAACGCTTGAGAAACTCAAAATTTTCGCAGTTCTGATGCTCGAAACGAATAACTAGAACGGCGTACGGGAAAAGTACGCATACCGTTGTAATCGGGCGATTTTCTACTTTCAGGTGCAACAGAAATTTTGCGGATTTGTCAATCCGTTCGCGAGATATGGCAGTTTGGAGGTAAGAAACGCTTGAGAAACTCAAAATTTTCGCAGTTCTGATGCTCGAAACGAATAACTAGAACGGCCTAGGGGAAAAGTACACATACTTTTGTAATCGGGCGAGTTTCTACTTTCAGATGCAACAGAAATTTTGCGGATTTGTCAATCCGTTCACGAGATATGGCAGTTTGGGGGTAAGAAACGCTTGAGAAACTCAAAATTTTCGCAGTTCTGATGCTCCAAACGAATAACTAGAACGGCGTACGGGAAAAGTACGCATACCGTTGTAATCGGGCGAGTTTCTACTTTCTGATGCAACAGAAATTTTGCGGATTGGTCAATCCGTTCGCGAGATATGGCAGTTTGGAGGTAAGAAACGCTTGAGAAACTCAAAATTTTGCAGTTCTGATGCTCGAAACGAATAACTAGAACGGCCTGGGAGAAAAGTACGCATACCGTTGTAATCGGGCGAGTTTCTACTTTCAGATGCAACAGAAATTTTGCGGATTGGTCAATCCATTCGCGAGATATGGCAGTTTGGATGTAAGAAACGCTTGAGAAACTCAAAATTTTCGCAGTTCTGATGCTCGAAACGAATAACTAGAACGGCGTACGGGAAAAGTACGCATACCGTTGTAATCGGACGAGTTTCTACTTTCAGATGCAACAGAAATTTTGCGGATTGGTCAATCCATGCGCGAGATATGGCAGTTTGGATGTAAGAAACGCTTGAGAAACTCAAAATTTTCGCAGTTCTGATGCTCGAAACGAATAACTAGAACGGCGTACGGGAAAAGTACGCATACCGTTGTAATCGGGCGAGTTTCTACTTTCTGATGCAACAGAAATTTTGCGGATTGGTCAATCCGTTCGCGAGATATGGCAGTTTGGATGTAAGAAACGCTTGAGAAACTCAAAATTTTCGCAGTTCTGATGCTCGAAACGAATAACTAGAACGGCCTGGGGGAAAAGTACGCATACCGTTGTAATCGGGCGATTTTCTACTTTCAGGTGCAACAGAAATTTTGCGGATTGGTCAATCCGTTCGCGAGATATGGCAGTTTGGATGTAAGAAACGCTTGAGAAACTCAACATTTTCGCAGTTCTGATGCTCGAAACGAATAGCTAGAACGGCGTAGGGTAAAAGTACGCATACCGTTGTAATCGGGCGAGATTCTACTTTCAGATGCAACAGAAATTTTGCGGATTGGTCAATCCGTTCGCGAGATATGGCAGTTTGGAGGTAAGAAACGCTTGAGAAACTCAAAATTTTCGCAGTTCTGATGCTCGAAACGAATAACTAGAACGGCCTAGGGGAAAAGTACAAATACCGTTGTAATCGGACGAGTTTCTACTTTCAGATGCAACAGAAATTTTGCGGATTGGTCAATCCATGCGCGAGATATGGCAGTTTGGATGTAAGAAACGCTTGAGAAACTCAAAATTTTCGCAGTTCTGATGCTCGAAACGAATAACTAGAACGGCGTACGGGAAAAGTACGCATACCGTTGTAATCGGGCGAGTTTCTACTTTCTGATGCAACAGAAATTTTGCGGATTGGTCAATCCGTTCGCGAGATATGGCAGTTTGGAGGTAAGAAACGCTTGAGAAACTCAAAATTTTCGCAGTTCTGATGCTCGAAACGAATAACTAGAACGGCGTACGGGAAAAGTACGCATACCGTTGTAATCGGGCGATTTTCTACTTTCAGGTGCAACAGAAATTTTGCGGATTTGTCAATCCGTTCGCGAGATATGGCAGTTTGGAGGTAAGAAACGCTTGAGAAACTCAAAATTTTCGCAGTTCTGATGCTCGAAACGAATAACTAGAACGGCCTAGGGGAAAAGTACACATACTTTTGTAATCGGGCGAGTTTCTACTTTCAGATGCAACAGAAATTTTGCGGATTTGTCAATCCGTTCACGAGATATGGCAGTTTGGGGGTAAGAAACGCTTGAGAAACTCAAAATTTTCGCAGTTCTGATGCTCCAAACGAATAACTAGAACGGCGTACGGGAAAAGTACGCATACCGTTGTAATCGGGCGAGTTTCTACTTTCTGATGCAACAGAAATTTTGCGGATTGGTCAATCCGTTCGCGAGATATGGCAGTTTGGAGGTAAGAAACGCTTGAGAAACTCAAAATTTTGCAGTTCTGATGCTCGAAACGAATAACTAGAACGGCCTGGGAGAAAAGTACGCATACCGTTGTAATCGGGCGAGTTTCTACTTTCAGATGCAACAGAAATTTTGCGGATTGGTCAATCCATTCGCGAGATATGGCAGTTTGGATGTAAGAAACGCTTGAGAAACTCAAAATTTTCGCAGTTCTGATGCTCGAAACGAATAACTAGAACGGCGTACGGGAAAAGTACGCATACCGTTGTAATCGGACGAGTTTCTACTTTCAGATGCAACAGAAATTTTGCGGATTGGTCAATCCATGCGCGAGATATGGCAGTTTGGATGTAAGAAACGCTTGAGAAACTCAAAATTTTCGCAGTTCTGATGCTCGAAACGAATAACTAGAACGGCGTACGGGAAAAGTACGCATACCGTTGTAATCGGGCGAGTTTCTACTTTCTGATGCAACAGAAATTTTGCGGATTGGTCAATCCGTTCGCGAGATATGGCAGTTTGGATGTAAGAAACGCTTGAGAAACTCAAAATTTTCGCAGTTCTGATGCTCGAAACGAATAACTAGAACGGCCTGGGGGAAAAGTACGCATACCGTTGTAATCGGGCGAGTTTCTACTTTCAGATGCAACGGAAATTTTGCGGATTGGTCAATCCATTCGCGAGATATGGCAGTTTGGAAGTAAGAAACGCTTGAGAAACTCAACAGTTTCGCAGTTCTGATGCTCGAAACGAATAACTAGAACGGCCTAGGAGAAAACTGCGCATACCGTTGTAATCGGGCGATTTTCTACTTTCAGGTGCAACAGAAATTTTGCGGGTTTGTCAATCCGTTCGCGAGATATGGCAGTTTGGAGGTAAGAAACGCATGAGAAACTCAAAAGTTTCGCAGTTCTGATGCTCGAAACGAATAACTAGAACGGCCTAGGGGAAAAGTACAAATACCGTTGTAATCGGACGAGTTTCTACTTTCAGATGCAACAGAAATTTTGCGGATTGGTCAATCCATGCGCGAGATATGGCAGTTTGGAGGTAAGAAACGCTTGAGAAACTCAAAATTTTGCAGTTCTAATGCTCGAAACGAATAACTAGAACGGCCTGGGAGAAAAGTACGCATACCGTTGTAATCGGGCGAGTTTCTACTTTCTGATGCAACAGAAATTTTGCGGATTGGTCAATCCGTTCGCGAGATATGGCAGTTTGGAGGTAAGAAACGCTTGAGAAACTCAAAATTTTCGCAGTTCTGATGCTCGAAACGAATAACTAGAACGGCCTGGGGGAAAAGTACGCATACCGTTGTAATCGGGCGAGTTTCTACTTTCAGATGCAACGGAAATTTTGCGGATTGGTCAATCCATTCGCGAGATATGGCAGTTTGGAAGTAAGAAACGCTTGAGAAACTCAAAATTTTCGCAGTTCTGATGCTCGAAACGAATAACTAGAACGGCCTAGGGGAAAAGTACGCACACTGTTGTAATCGGGCGAGTTTCTACTTTCAGATGCAACAGAAATTTTGCGGATTCGTCAATCCGCTCGCGAGATATGGCAGTTTGGAGGTAAGAAACGCTTGAGAAACTCAAAATTTTCGCAGTTCTGGTGCTCGAAACGAATAACTAGAACGGCCTAGGGGAAAACTTCACATACCGTTGTAATCGGGCGATTTTCTACTTTCAGATGCAACAGAAATTTTGCGGATTGGTCAATCCGTTCGCGAGATATGGCAGCTTGGAGGTAAGAAGCGCTTGAGAAACTCCAAATTTTCGCAGTTCTGAAGCTCGAAACGAATAACTAGAACGGCCTAGGGGAAAAGTACACATACCGTTGTAATCGGGCGAGTTTCTACTTTCAGATGCAACAGAAATTTGGCAGATTGGTCAATCCGTTCGCGAGATATGGCAGTTTGGAGGTAAGAAACGCTTGAGAAACTCAAAATTTTCCCAGTTCTGATGCTCGAAACGAATAACTAGAACGGCGTAGGGGAAAAGTACGCATACCGTTGTAATCGGGCGAGATTCTAATTTCAGATGCAACAGAAATTTTGCGGATTGGTCAATCCGTTCGCGAGATATGGCAGCTTGGAGGTAAGAAGCGCTTGAGAAACTCAAAATTTTCGCAGTTCTGAAGCTCGAAACGAATAACTAGAACGGCCTAGGGGAAAAGTACATATACCGTTGTAATCGGGCGAGTTTCTACTTTCAGATGCAACAGAAATTTGGCAGATTGGTCAATTCGTTCGCGAGATATGGCAGTTTGGAGGTAAGAAACGCTTGAGAAACTCAAAATTTTCGCAGTTCTGATGCTCGAAACGAATAACTAGAACGGCCTGGGGGAAAAGTACGCATACCGTTGTAATCGGGCTATTTTCTACTTTCAGATGCAACAGAAATTTTGCGGATTGGTCAATCCGTTCGCGAGATTTGTCAGCTTGGAGGTAAGAAGCGCTTGAGAAACTCAAAATTTTCGCAGTTCTGAAGCTCGAAACGAATAACTAGAACGGCCTAGGGGAAAAGTACACATACCGTTGTAATCGGGCGAGTTTCTACTTTCAGATGCAACAGAAATTTGGCAGATTGGTCGATCCGTTCGCGAGATATGGCAGTTTGGAGGTAAGAAACGCTTGAGAAACTCAAAATTTTCGCAGTTCTGGTGCTCGAAACGAATAACTAGAACGGCCTAGGGGAAAACTTCAAATACGTTTGTAATCGGGCGATTTTCTACTTTCAGGTGCAACAGAAATTTTGCGGATTGGTCAATCCATGCGCGAGATATGGCAGTTTGGATGTAAGAAACGCTTGAGAAACTCAAAATTTTCGCAGTTCTGATGCTCGAAACGAATAACTAGAACGCCTAGGGGAAAAGTACGCATACTGTTGTAATCGGGCGAGTTTCTACTTTCAGATGCAACAGAAATTTTGCGGATTCGTCAATCCGCTCGCGAGATATGGCAGTTTGGGGGTAAGAAACGCTTGAGAAACTCAAAATTTTCGTAGCTCTGATGCTCGAAACGAATTACTAGAACGGCCTGGGGGAAAAGTACGCATACCTTTGTAATCGGGCGAGTTTCTACTTTCAGATGCAACAGAAATTTTGCGGATTGGTCAATCCGTTCGCGAGATATGGCAGTTTGGAGGTAAGAAACGCTTGAGAAACTCAGAATTTTCGCAGTTCTGATGCTCGAAACGAATAACTAGAACGGCGTAGGGGAAAAGTACGCATACCGTTGTAATCGGGCGAGTTTCTACTTTCAGATGCAATAGAAATTTTGCGGATTGGTCAATCCTTTCGCGAGATATGTTAGTTTGGAGGTAAGAAACGCTTGAGAATCTCAAAATTTTCGCAGTTCTGATGCTCGAAACGAATAACTAGAACGGCGTACGGGAAAAGTACGCATACCGTTGTAATCGGGCGATTTTCTACTTTCAGGTGCAACAGAAATTTTGCGGATTTGTCAATCCGTTCGCGAGATATGGCAGTTTGGAGGTAAGAAACGCTTGAGAAACTCAAAATTTTCGCAGTTCTGATGCTCGAAACGAATAACTAGAACGGCCTAGGGGAAAAGTACAAATACCGTTGTAATCGGACGAGTTTCTACTTTCAGATGCAACAGAAATTTTGCGGATTGGTCAATCCATGCGCGAGATATGGCAGTTTTCATGTAAGAAACGCTTGAGAAACTCAAAATTTTCGCAGTTCTGATGCTCGAAACGAATAACTAGAACGGCGTACGGGAAAAGTACGCATACCGTTGTAATCGGGCGAGTTTCTACTTTCTGATGCAACAGAAATTTTGCGGATTGGTCAATTCGTTCGCGAGATATGGCAGTTTGGATGTAAGAAACGCTTGAGAAACTCAAAATTTTCGCAGTTCTGATGCTCGAAACGAATAACTAGAACGGCGTACGGGAAAAGTACGCATACCGTTGTAATCGGGCGATTTTCTACTTTCAGGTGCAACAGAAATTTTGCGGATTTGTCAATCCGTTCGCGAGATATGGCAGTTTGGAGGTAAGAAACGCTTGAGAAACTCAAAATTTTCGCAGTTCTGATGCTCGAAACGAATAACTAGAACGGCCTAGGGGAAAAGTACACATACTTTTGTAATCGGGCGAGTTTCTACTTTCAGATGCAACAGAAATTTTGCGGATTTGTCAATCCGTTCACGAGATATGGCAGTTTGGGGGTAAGAAACGCTTGAGAAACTCAAAATTTTCGCAGTTCTGATGCTCGAAACGAATAACTAGAACGGCCTAGGGGAAAAGTACACAAACTTTTGTAATCGGGCGAGTTTCTACTTTCAGATGCAACAGAAATTTTGCGGATTTGTCAATCCGTTCACGAGATATGGCAGTTTGGGGGTGAGAAACGCTTGAGAAACTCAAAATTTTCGCAGTTCTGATGCTCCAAACGAATAACTAGAACGGCATACGGGAAAAGTACGCATACCGTTGTAATCGGGCGAGTTTCTACTTTCTGATGCAACAGAAATTTTGCGGATTGGTCAATCCGTTCGCGAGATATGGCAGTTTGGAGGTAAGAAACGCTTGAGAAACTCAAAATTTTGCAGTTCTGATGCTCGAAACGAATAACTAGAACGGCCTGGGAGAAAAGTACGCATACCATTGTAATCGGGCGAGTTTCTACTTTCAGATGCAACAGAAATTTTGCGGATTGGTCAATCCATTCGCGAGATATGGCAGTTTGGATGTAAGAAACGCTTGAGAAACTCAAAATTTTCGCAGTTCTGATGCTCGAAACGAATAACTAGAACGGCGTACGGGAAAAGTACGCATACCGTTGTAATCGGGCGAGTTTCTACTTTCAGATGCAACAGAAATTTTGCGGATTGGTCAATCCGTTCGCGAGATATGGCAGTTTGGAGGTAAGAAACGCTTGAGAAACTCAGAATTTTCGCAGTTCTGATGCTCGAAACGAATAACTAGAACGGCGTAGGGGAAAAGTACGCATACCGTTGTAATCGGGCGAGTTTCTACTTTCAGATGCAACAGAAATTTTGCGGATTGGTCAATCCGTTCGCGAGATATGTTAGTTTGGAGGTAAGAAACGCTTGAGAATCTCAAAATTTTCGCAGTTCTGATGCTCGAAACGAATAACTAGAACGGCCTGGGGGAAAAGTACGCATACCGTTGTAATCGGGCGAGTTTCTACTTTCAGATGCAACGGAAATTTTGCGGATTGGTCAATCCATTCGCGAGATATGGCAGTTTGGAGGTAAGAAACGCTTGAGAAACTCAACAGTTTCGCAGTTCTGATGCTCGAAACGAATAACTAGAACGGCCTAGGAGAAAACTACGCATACCGTTGTAATCGGGCGATTTTCTACTTTCAGGTGCAACAGAAATTTTGCGGATTTGTCAATCCGTTCGCGAGATATGGCAGTTTGGAGGTAAGAAACGCATGAGAAACTCAAAAGTTTCGCAGTTCTGATGCTCGAACGAATAACTAGAACGGCCTGGGGGAAAAGTACGCTTACCGTTGTAATCGGGCTATTTTCTACTTTCAGATGCAACAGAGGTTTTGCGGATTCGTCAATCCGCTCGCGAGATATGGCAGTTTGGATGTAAGAAACGCTTGAGAAACTCAAAATTTTCGCAGTTCTGGTGCTCGAAACGAATAACTAGAACGGCCTAGGGGAAAACTTCACATACGGTTGTAATCGGGCGATTTTCTACTTTCAGGTGCAACAGAAATTTTGCGGATTTGTCAATCCGTTCGCGAGATATGGCAGTTTGGAGGTAAGAAACGCTTGAGAAACTCAAAATTTTCGCAGTTCTGGTGCTCGAAACGAATAACTAGAACGGCCTAGGGGAAAACTTCACATACGGTTGTAATCGGGCGATTTTCTACTTTCAGGTGCAACAGAAATTTTGCGGATTTGTCAATCCGTTCGCGAGATATGGCAGCTTGGAGGTAAGAAGCGCTTGAGAAACTCAAAATTTTCGCAGTTCAGAAGCTTGAAACGAATAACTAGAACGGCCTAGGGGAAAAGTACGCACACCGTTGTAATCGGGCGAGTTTCTACTTTCAGATGCAACAGAAATTTTGCGGATTCATCAATCCGCTCGCGAGATATGGCAGTTTGGATGTAAGAAACGCTTGAGAAACTCAAAATTTTCGCAGTTCTGGTGCTCGAAACGAATAACTAGAACGGCCTAGGGGAAAACTTCACATACGGTTGTAATCGGGCGATTTTCTACTTTCAGGTGCAACAGAAATTTTGCGGATTGGTCAATCCGTTCGCGAGATATGGCAGCTTGGAGGTAAGAAGCGCTTGAGAAACTCAAAATTTTCCCAGTTCTGATGCTCGAAACGAAGAACTAGAACGGCCTGGGGGAAAAGTGCGCATACCGTTGTAATCAGGCTATTTTCTACTTTCAGATGCAACAGAGGTTTTGCGGATTCGTCAATCCGCTCGCGAGATATGGCAGTTTGGATGTAAGAAACGCTTGAGAAACTCAAAATTTTCGCAGTTCTGGTGCTCGAAACGAATAACTAGAACGGCCTAGGGGAAAACTTCACATACGGTTGTAATCGGGCGATTTTCTACTTTCAGGTGCAACAGAAATTTTGCGGATTTGTCAATCCGTTCGCGAGATATGGCAGTTTGGAGGTAAGAAACGCTTGAGAAACTCAAAATTTTCGCAGTTCTGGTGCTCGAAACGAATAACTAGAACGGCCTAGGGGAAAACTTCACATACGGTTGTAATCGGGCGATTTTCTACTTTCAGGTGCAACAGAAATTTTGCGGATTTGTCAATCCGTTCGCGAGATATGGCAGCTTGGAGGTAAGAAGCGCTTGAGAAACTCAAAATTTTCGCAGTTCAGAAGCTTGAAACGAATAACTAGAACGGCCTAGGGGAAAAGTACGCACACCGTTGTAATCGGGCGAGTTTCTACTTTCAGATGCAACAGAAATTTTGCGGATTCGTCAATCCGCTCGCGAGATATGGCAGTTTGGATGTAAGAAACGCTTGAGAAACTCAAAATTTTCGCAGTTCTGGTGCTCGAAACGAATAACTAGAACGGCCTAGGGGAAAACTTCACATACGTTTGTAATCGGGCGATTTTCTACTTTCAGGTGCAACAGAAATTTTGCGGATTGGTCAATCCGTTCGCGAGATATGGCAGCTTGGAGGTAAGAAGCGCTTGAGAAACTCAAAATTTTCGCAGTTCTGAAGCTCGAAACGAATAACTAGAACGGCCTAGGGGAACAGTACACATACCGTTGTAATCGGGCGAGTTTCTACTTTCAGATGCAACAGAAATTTGGCAGATTGGTCAATCCGTTCGCGAGATATGGCAGTTTGGAGGTAAGAAACGCTTGAGAAACTCAAAATTTTCGCAGTTCTGGTGCTCGAAACGAATAACTAGAACGGCCTAGGGGAAAACTTCACATACCGTTGTAATCGGGCGAGTTTCTACTTTCAGATGCAACAGAAATTTTGCGGATTTGTCAATCCGTTCGCGAGATATGGCAGCTTGGAGGTAAGAAGCGCTTGAGAAACTCAAAATTTTCGCAGTTCAGAAGCTCGAAACGAATAACTAGAAAGGCCTAGGGGAAAAGTACACATACCGTTGTAATCGGGCGAGTTTCTACTTTCAGATGCAACAGAAATTTTGCGGATTGGTCAATCCATGCGCGAGATATGGCAGTTTGGATGTAAGAAACGCTTGAGAAACTCAAAATTTTCGCAGTTCTGATGCTCGAAACGAATAACTAGAACGCCTAGGGGAAAAGTACGCACACCGTTGTAATCGGGCGAGTTTCTACTTTCAGATGCAACAGAAATTTTGCAGATTGGTCAATCCTTTCGCGAGATATGTTAGTTTGGAGGTAAGAAACGCTTGAGAATCTCAAAATTTTCGCAGTTCTGATGCTCGAAACGAATAACTAGAACGGCTTAGGGGAAAAGTACAAATACCGTTGTAATCGGACGAGTTTCTACTTTCAGATGCAACAGAAATTTTGCGGATTGGTCATTCCATGCGCGAGATATGGCAGTTTGGAGGTAAGAAACGCTTGAGAAACTCAAAATTTTCGCAGTTCTGATGCTCGAAACGAATAACTAGAACGGCGTACGGGAAAAGTACGCATACCGTTGTAATCGGGCGAGTTTCTACTTTCAGATGCAACAGAAATTTTGCGGATTGGTCAATCCGTTCGCGAGATATGGCAGTTTGGAGGTAAGAAACGCTTGAGAAACTCAGAATTTTCGCAGTTCTGATGCTCGAAACGAATAACTAGAACGGCGTAGGGGAAAAGTACGCATACCGTTGTAATCGGGCGTGTTTCTACTTTCAGATGCAACAGAAATTTTGCGGATTGGTCAATCCGTTCGCGAGATATGTTAGTTTGGAGGTAAGAAACGCTTGAAAATCTCAAAATTTTCGCAGTTCTGATGCTCGAAACGAATAACTAGAACGGCCTGGGGGAAAAGTACGCATACCGTTGTAATCGGGCGAGTTTCTACTTTCAGGTGCAACGGAAATTTTGCGGATTGGTCAATCCATTCGCGAGATATGGCAGTTTGGAGGTAAGAAACGCTTGAGAAACTCAACAGTTTCGCAGTTCTGATGCTCGAAACGAATAACTAGAACGGCCTAGGAGAAAACTACGCATACCGTTGTAATCGGGCGATTTTCTACTTTCAGGTGCAACAGAAATTTTGCGGATTTGTCAATCCGTCCGGAGATATGGCAGTTTGGAGGTAAGAAACGCATGAGAAACTCAAAATTTTCGCAGTTCCGATGCTCGAAACGAATAACTAGAACGGCCTGGGGGAAAAGTACGCATACCGTTGTAATCGGGCTATTTTCTACTTTCAGGTGCAACAGAAATTTTGCGGATTTGTCAATCCGTTCGCGAGATATGGCAGTTTGGAAGTAAGAAACGCTTGAGAAACTCAAAATTTTCGCAGTTCTGATGCTCGAAACGAATAACTAGAACGGCCTAGGGGCAAAGTACGCACACCGTTGTAATCGGGCGAGTTTCTACTTTCAGATGCAACAGAAATTTTGCGGATTGGTCAATCCATGCGCGAGATATGGCAGTTTGGAGGTAAGAAACGCTTGAGAAACTCAAAAGTTTCGCAGTTCTGATGCTCGAAACGAATAACTAGAACGGCCTGGGGGAAAAGTACGCATACCGTTGTAATCGGGCTATTTTCTACTTTCAGGTGCAACAGAAATTTTGCGGATTTGTCAATCCGTTCGCGAGATATGGCAGTTTGGAGGTAAGAAACGCTTGAGAAACTCAAAATTTTCGCAGTTCTGATGCTCGAAACGAATAACTAGAACGGCGTAGGGTAAAAGTACGCATACCGTTGTAATCGGGCGAGATTCTACTTTCAGATGCAACAGAAATTTTGCGGATTGGTCAATCCGTTCGCGAGATATGGCAGTTTGGAGGTAAGAAACACTTGAGAAACTCAAAATTGTCGCAGTTCTGATGCTCGAAACGAATAACTAGAACGGCCTAGGGGAAAAGTACAAACACCGTTGTAATCGGACGAGTTTCTACTTTCAGATGCAACAGAAATTTTGCGGATTGGTCAATCCATGCGCGAGATATGGCAGTTTGGAGGTAAGAAACGCTTGAGAAACTCAAAATTTTCGCAGTTCTGATGCTCGAAACGAATAACTAGAACGGCGTACGGGAAAAGTACGCATACCGTTGTAATCGGGCGAGTTTCTACTTTCAGATGCAACCGAAATTTTGCGGATTGGTCAATCCGTTCGCGAGATATGGCAGTTTGGAGGTATGAAACGCTTGAGAAACTCAGAATTTTCGCAGTTCTGATGCTCGAAACGAATAACTAGAACGGCGTAGGGGAAAAGTACGCATACCGTTGTAATCGGGCGTGTTTCTACTTTCAGATGCAACAGAAATTTTGCGGATTGGTCAATCCATTCGCGAGATATGGCAGTTTGGAGGTAAGAAACGCTTGAGAAACTCAACAGTTTCGCAGTTCTGATGCTCGAAACGAATAACTAGAACGGCCTAGGAGAAAACTACGCATACCGTTGTAATCGGGCGAGTTTCTACTTTCAGATGCAACAGAAATTTTGCGGATTGGTCAATCCGTTCGCGAGATATGGCAGTTTGGAGGTAAGAAACGCTTGAGAAACTCTGAATTTTCGCAGTTCTGATGCTCGAAACGAATAACTAGAACGGCGTAGGGGAAAAGTACGCATACCGTTGTAATCGGGCGTGTTTCTACTTTCAGATGCAACAGAAATTTTGCGGATTGGTCAATCCGTTCGCGAGATATGTTAGTTTGGAGGTAAGAAACGCTTGAGAATCTCAAAATTTTCGCAGTTCTGATGCTCGAAACGAATAACTAGAACGGCCTGGGGGAAAAGTACGCATACCGTTGTAATCGGGCGAGTTTCTACTTTCAGGTGCAACGGAAATTTTGCGGATTGGTCAATCCATTCGCGAGATATGGCAGTTTGGAGGTAAGAAACGCTTGAGAAACTCAACAGTTTCGCAGTTCTGATGCTCGAAACGAATAACTAGAACGGCCTAGGAGAAAACTACGCATACCGTTGTAATCGGGCGATTTTCTACTTTCAGGTGCAACAGAAATTTTGCGGATTTGTCAATCCGTCCGGAGATATGGCAGTTTGGAGGTAAGAAACGCATGAGAAACTCAAAATTTTCGCAGTTCCGATGCTCGAAACGAATAACTAGAACGGCCTGGGGGAAAAGTACGCATACCGTTGTAATCGGGCTATTTTCTACTTTCAGGTGCAACAGAAATTTTGCGGATTGGTCAATCCGTTCGCGAGATATGGCAGTTTGGAAGTAAGAAACGCTTGAGAAACTCAAAATTTTCGCAGTTCTGATGCTCGAAACGAATAACTAGAACGGCCTAGGGGCAAAGTACGCACACCGTTGTAATCGGGCGAGTTTCTACTTTCAGATGCAACAGAAATTTTGCGGATTGGTCAATCCATGCGCGAGATATGGCAGTTTGGAGGTAAGAAACGCTTGAGAAACTCAAAATTTTCGCAGTTCTGATGCTCGAAACGAATAACTAGAACGGCCTGGGGGAAAAGTACGCATACCGTTGTAATCGGGCTATTTTCTACTTTCAGGTGCAACAGAAATTTTGCGGATTTGTCAATCCGTTCGCGAGATATGGCAGTTTGGAGGTAAGAAACGCTTGAGAAACTCAAAATTTTCGCAGTTCTGATGCTCGAAACGAATAACTAGAACGGCGTAGGGTAAAAGTACGCATACCGTTGTAATCGGGCGAGATTCTACTTTCAGATGCAACAGAAATTTTGCGGATTGGTCAATCCGTTCGCGAGATATGGCAGTTTGGAGGTAAGAAACACTTGAGAAACTCAAAATTGTCGCAGTTCTGATGCTCGAAACGAATAACTAGAACGGCCTAGGGGAAAAGTACAAACACCGTTGTAATCGGACGAGTTTCTACTTTCAGATGCAACAGAAATTTTGCGGATTGGTCAATCCATGCGCGAGATATGGCAGTTTGGAGGTAAGAAACGCTTGAGAAACTCAAAATTTTCGCAGTTCTGATGCTCGAAACGAATAACTAGAACGGCGTACGGGAAAAGTACGCATACCGTTGTAATCGGGCGAGTTTCTACTTTCAGATGCAACAGAAATTTTGCGGATTGGTCAATCCGTTCGCGAGATATGGCAGTTTGGAGGTAAGAAACGCTTGAGAAACTCAGAATTTTCGCAGTTCTGATGCTCGAAACGAATAACTAGAACGGCGTAGGGGAAAAGTACGCATACCGTTGTAATCGGGCGTGTTTCTACTTTCAGATGCAACAGAAATTTTGCGGATTGGTCAATCCGTTCGCGAGATATGTTAGTTTGGAGGTAATAAACGCTTGAGAATCTCAAAATTTTCGCAGTTCTGATGCTCGAAACGAATAACTAGAACGGCCTGGGGGAAAAGTACGCATACCGTTGTAATCGGGCGAGTTTCTACTTTCAGATGCAACAGAAATTTTGCGGATTGGTCAATCCGTCCGGAGATATGGCAGTTTGGAGGTAAGAAACGCATGAGAAACTCAAAATTTTCGCAGTTCCGATGCTCGAAACGAATAACCAGAACGGCCTGGGGGAAAAGTACGCATACCGTTGTAATCGGGCGAGTTTCTACTTTCAGATGCAACAGAAATTTTGCGGATTGGTCAATCCTTTCGCGAGATATGTTAGTTTGGAGGTTAGAAACGCTTGAGAATCTCAAAATTTTCGCAGTTCTGATGCTCGAAACGAATAACTAGAACGGCCTGGGGGAAAAGTACAAATACCGTTGTAATCGGACGAGTCTCTACTTTCAGATGCAACAGAAATTTTGTGGATTGGTCAATCCATGCGCGAGATATGGCAGTTTGGAGGTAAGAAACGCTTGAGAAACTCAAAAGTTTCGCAGTTCTGATGCTCGAAACGAATAACTAGAACGGCCTGGGGGAAAAGTACGCATACCGTTGTAATCGGGCTATTTTCTACTTTCAGGTGCAACAGAAATTTTGCGGATTTGTCAATCCGTTCGCGAGATATGGCAGTTTGGAAGTAAGAAACGCTTGAGAAACTCAAAATTTTCGCAGTTCTGATGCTCGAAACGAATAACTAGAACGGCCTAGGGGCAAAGTACGCACACCGTTGTAATCGGGCGAGTTTCTACTTTCAGATGCAACAGAAATTTTGCGGATTGGTCAATCCATGCGCGAGATATGGCAGTTTGGAGGTAAGAAACGCTTGAGAAACTCAAAAGTTTCGCAGTTCTGATGCTCGAAACGAATAACTAGAACGGCCTGGGGGAAAAGTACGCATACCGTTGTAATGGGGCTATTTTCTACTTTCAGGTGCAACAGAAATTTTGCGGATTTGTCAATCCGTTCGCGAGATATGGCAGTTTGGAGGTAAGAAACGCGTGAGAAACACAAAATTTTCGCAGTTCTGGGGCTCGAAACGAATAACTAGAATGGCCTGGGGGAAAAGTACACAACCTTTGTAATCGGGCGAGTTTCTAGTTTCAGATGCAATAGAAATTTTGCGGATTGGTCAATCCGTTCGCGAGATATGGCAGCTTGGAGGGAAGAAACGCGTGAGAAACTCAAAAGTTTCGCAGTTCAGATGCTCGAAACGCATAACTAGAATGGCCTAGGGGAAAAGTACACATACCGTTGTAATCGGGCGAGTTTCTACTCTCTGATGCAACAGAAATTTTGCGGATTGGTCAATCCGTTCGCGAGATATGGCAGTTTGGAGGTAAGAAACGCTTCAGAAACTCAAAATTTTCGCAGTCCTGATGCTCGAAATGAGTAACTAGAACGGCCTAGGGGAAAGGTACACATACCGTTGTAATCGGGCGCGTTTCTACTTTCAGATGCAACGGAAATTTTGCGGATGGGTCAATCCGTTCGAGAGATATGGCACTTTGGAGGTAAGAAACGCTTGAGAAACTCAAAATTTTCGCAGTTCTGATGCTCGCAACGTATAACTAGAACGGCCTAGGGGAAAAGTACACACACCGTTGTAATCGGGCGAGTTTCTACTTTCAGATGCAACAGAAATTTTGCGGATTCGTCAATCCGTTCGCAAGATATGGCAGTTTGGAGGTAAGAAACGCGTGAGAAACACAAAATTTTCGCAGTTCTGGGGCTCGAAACGAATAACTAGAATGGCCTGGGGGAAAAGTACACAACCTTTGTAATCGGGCGAGTTTCTAGTTTCAGATGCAATAGAAATTTTGCGGATTGGTCAATCCGTTCGCGAGATATGGCAGCTTGGAGGGAAGAAACGCGTGAGAAACTCAAGAGTTTCGCAGTTCAGATGCTCGAAACGCATAACTAGAATGGCCTAGGGGAAAAGTACACATACCGTTGTAATCGGGCGAGTTTCTACTCTCTGATGCAACAGAAATTTTGCGGATTGGTCAATCCGTTCGCGAGATATGGCAGTTTGGAGGTAAGAAACGCTTGAGAAACTCAAAATTTTCGCAGTCCTGATGCTCGAAATGAGTAACTAGAACGGCCTAGGGGAAAGGTACACATACCGTTGTAATCGGGCGCGTTTCTACTTTCAGATGCAACGGAAATTTTGCGGATGGGTCAATCCGTTCGAGAGATATGGCACTTTGGAGGTAAGAAACGCTTGAGAAACTCAAAATTTTCGCAGTTCGGATGCTCGAAACGAATAACTAGAATGGCCTAGGGGAAAAGTACACATACCGTTGTAATCGGGCGAGTTTCTACTTTCAGATGCAACAGAAATTTTGCGGATTCGTCAATCCGTTCACGAGATATGGCAGTTTGGAGGTAAGAAACGCGTGAGAGACTCAGAATTTTCGCAGTTCTGATGGTCGAAACGAATAACCAGAATGGCCTAGGGGGAAAGTACACATACCGTTGTAATCGGGTGAGCTTCTATTTTCAGATGCAACAGAAATTTTGCGGATACGTCAATCCGTTCGCGAGATATGGCAGTTTGGAAGTAAGAAACGCTTGAGAAACTCAAAATTTTCGCAGTATTGAAGCTCGAAACGAATAACTAGAACGGCCTAGGGGAAAAGTACACACACCGTTGTAATCGGGCGAGTTTCTACTTTCAGATGCAACAGAAATTTTGCGGATTCGTCAATCCGTTCGCAAGATATGGCAGTTTGGAGGTAAGAAACGCGTGAGAAACTCAAAATTGTCGCAGTTCTGGTGCTCGAAACGAATAACCAGAACGGCCTAGGGGAAAACTTCACATACCGTTGTAATCGGGCGAGTTTCTACTTTCAGATGCAACAGAAATTTTGCGGATTGGTCAATCCGTTCGCGAGATATGGCAGTTTGGAGGTAAGAAGCGCTTGAGAAACTCAAAATTTTCGCAGTTCTGATGCTCGCAACGTATAACTAGAACGGCCTAGGGGAAAAGTACACATACCCTTGTAATCGGGCGAGTTTCTACTTTCAGATGCAACAGAAATTTTGCGGATTGGTCAATCCGTTCGCGAGATATGGCAGTTTGGAGGTAAGAAACGCTTGAGAAACTCAAAATTTTCGCAGTCCTGATGCTCGAAACGAGTAACTAGAACGGCCTAGGGGAAAGGTACACATACCGTTGTAATCGGGCGCGTTTCTACTTTCAGATGCAACGGAAATTTTGCGGATTGGTCAATCCGTTCGAGAGATATGGCACTTTGGAGGTAAGAAACGCTTGAGAAACTCAAAATTTTCGCAATTCGGATGCTCGAAACGAATAACTAGAATGGCCTAGGGGAAAAGTACACATACCGTTGTAATCGGGCGAGTTTCTACTTTCAGATGCAACAGAAATTTTGCGGATTGGTCAATCCGTTCGCGAGATATGGCAGCTTGGAGGGAAGAAACGCGTGAGAAACTCAAGAGTTTCGCAGTTCAGATGCTCGAAACGCATAACTAGAATGGCCTAGGGGAAAAGTACACATACCGTTGTAATCGGGCGAGTTTCTACTCTCTGATGCAACAGAAATTTTGCGGATTGGTCAATCCGTTCGCGAGATATGGCAGTTTGGAGGTAAGAAACGCTTGAGAAACTCAAAATTTTCGCAGTTCTGGGGCTCGAAACGAATAACTAGAATGGCCTGGGGGAAAAGTACACAACCTTTGTAATCGGGCGAGTTTCTAGTTTCAGATGCAATAGAAATTTTGCGGATTGGTCAATCCGTTCGCGAGATATGGCAGCTTGGAGGGAAGAAACGCGTGAGAAACTCAAGAGTTTCGCAGTTCAGATGCTCGAAACGCATAACTAGAATGGCCTAGGGGAAAAGTACACATACCGTTGTAATCGGGCGAGTTTCTACTCTCTGATGCAACAGAAATTTTGCGGATTGGTCAATCCGTTCGCGAGATATGGCAGTTTGGAGGTAAGAAACGCTTGAGAAACTCAAAATTTTCGCAGTCCTGATGCTCGAAATGAGTAACTAGAACGGCCTAGGGGAAAGGTACACATACCGTTGTAATCGGGCGCGTTTCTACTTTCAGATGCAACGGAAATTTTGCGGATGGGTCAATCCGTTCGAGAGATATGGCACTTTGGAGGTAAGAAACGCTTGAGAAACTCAAAATTTTCGCAGTTCGGATGCTCGAAACGAATAACTAGAATGGCCTAGGGGAAAGGTACACATACCGTTGTAATCGGGCGCGTTTCTACTTTCAGATGCAACGGAAATTTTGCGGATTGGTCAATCCGTTCGAGAGATATGGCACTTTGGAGGTAAGAAACGCTTGAGAAACTCAAAATTTTCGCAATTCGGATGCTCGAAACGAATAACTAGAATGGCCTAGGGGAAAAGTACACATACCGTTGTAATCGGGCGAGTTTCTACTTTCAGATGCAACAGAAATTTTGCGGATTCGTCAATCTGTTCGCAAGATATGGCAGTTTGGAGGTAAGAAACGCGTGAGAAACTCAAAATTGTCGCAGTTCTGGTGCTCGAAACGAATAACTAGAACGGCCTAGGGGAAAGCTTCACATACCGTTGTAATCGGGCGAGTTTCTACTTTCAGATGCAACAGAAATTTTGCGGATTGGTCAATCCGTTCGCGAGATATGGCAGTTTGGAGGTAAGAAGCGCTTGAGAAACTCAAAATTTTCGCATTTCTGATGCTCGCAACGTATAACTAGAACGGCCTAGGGGAAAAGTACACACACCGTTGTAATCGGGCGAGTTTCTACTTTCAGATGCAACAGAAATTTTGCGGATTCGTCAATCCGTTCGCAAGATATGGCAGTTTGGAGGTAAGAAACGCGTGAGAAACTCAAAATTGTCGCAGTTCTGGTGCTCGAAACGAATAACTAGAACGGCCTAGGGGAAAAGTACACATACCGTTGTAATCGGGCGAGTTTCTACTTTCAGATGCAACAGAAATTTTGCGGATTCGTCAATCCGTTCACGAGATATGGCAGTTTGGAGGTAAGAAACGCGTGAGAGACTCAGAATTTTCGCAGTTCTGATGGTCGAAACGAATAACCAGAATGGCCTAGGGGGAAAGTACACATACCGTTGTAATCGGGTGAGCTTCTACTTTCAGATGCAACAGAAATTTTGCGGATACGTCAATCCGTTCGCGAGATATGGCAGTTTGGAAGTAAGAAACGCTTGAGAAACTCAAAATTTTCGCAGTATTGAAGCTCGAAACGAATAACTAGAACGGCCTAGGGGAAAAGTACACACACCGTTGTAATCGGGCGCGTTTCTACTTTCAGATGCAACAGAAATTTTGCGGATTCGTCAATCCGTTCGCGAGATATGGCAGTTTGGAGGTAAGAAACGCTTGAGAAACTCAAAATTTTCGCAGTTCGAATGCTCGAAACGAATAACTAGAACGGCCTAGGGGAAAAGTACACACACCGTTGTAATCGGGTGAGTTTCTACTTTCAGATGCAACAGAAATTTTGCGGATTCGTCAATCCGTTCGCAAGATATGGCAGCTTGGAGGTAAGAAACGCGTGAGAAACTCAAAATTGTCGCAGTTCTGATGCTCGCAACGTATAACTAGAACGGCCTAGGGGAAAAGTACACACACCGTTGTAATCGGGCGAGTTTCTACTTTCAGATGCAACAGAAATTTTGCGGATTCGTCAATCCGTTCGCAAGATATGGCAGTTTGGAGGTAAGAAGCGCTTGAGAAACTCAAAATTTTCGCAGTATTGAAGCTCGAAACGAATAACTAGAACGGCCTAGGGGAAAAGTACACACACCGTTGTAATCGGGCGCGTTTCTACTTTCAGATGCAACAGAAATTTTGCGGATTGGTCAATCCGTTCGCGAGATATGCCAGTTTGGAGGTAAGAAACGCTTGAGAAACTCAAAATTTTCGCAGTCCTGATGCTCGAAACGAGTAACTAGAACGGCCTAGGGGAAAGGTACACATACCGTTGTAATCGGGCGCGTTTCTACTTTCAGATGCAACGGAAATTTTGCGGATTGGTCAATCCGTTCGAGAGATATGGCACTTTGGAGGTAAGAAACGCTTGAGAAACTCAAAATTTTCGCAATTCGGATGCTCGAAACGAATAACTAGAATGGCCTAGGGGAAAAGTACACATACCGTTGTAATCGGGCGAGTTTCTACTTTCAGATGCAACAGAAATTTTGCGGATTCGTCAATCTGTTCGCAAGATATGGCAGTTTGGAGGTAAGAAACGCGTGAGAAACTCAAAATTGTCGCAGTTCTGGTGCTCGAAACGAATAACTAGAACGGCCTAGGGGAAAACTTCACATACCGTTGTAATCGGGCGAGTTTCTACTTTCAGATGCAACAGAAATTTTGCGGATTGGTCAATCCGTTCGCGAGATATGGCAGTTTGGAGGTAAGAAGCGCTTGAGAAACTCAAAATTTTCGCAATTCTGATGCTCGCAACGTATAACTAGAACGGCCTAGGGGAAAAGTACACACACCGTTGTAATCGGGCGAGTTTCTACTTTCAGATGCAACAGAAATTTTGCGGATTCGTCAATCCGTTCGCAAGATATGGCAGTTTGGAGGTAAGAAACGCGTGAGAAACACAAAATTGTCGCAGTATTGAAGCTCGAAACGAATAACTAGAACGGCCTAGGGGAAAAGTACACACACCGTTGTAATCGGGCGCGTTTCTACTTTCAGATGCAACAGAAATTTTGCGGATTGGTCAATCCGTTCGCGAGATATGGCAGTTTGGAGGTAAGAAACGCTTGAGAAACTCAAAATTTTCGCAGTATTGAAGCTCGAAACGAATAACTAGAACGGCCTAGGGGAAAAGTACACACACCGTTGTAATCGGGCGCGTTTCTACTTTCAGATGCAACAGAAATTTTGCGGATACGTCAATCCGTTCGCGAGATATGGCAGTTTGGAAGTAAGAAGCGCTTGAGAAACTCAAAATTTTCGCAGTATTGAAGCTCGAAACGAATAACTAGAACGGCCTAGCGGAAAAGTACACACACCGTTGTAATCGGGCGCGTTTCTACTTTCAGATGCAACAGAAATTTTGCGGATTCGTCAATCCGTTCGCGAGATATGGCAGTTTGGAGGTAAGAAACGCGTGAGAAACTCAAAATTGTCGCAGTTCTGGTGCTCGAAACGAATAACTAGAACGGCCTAGGGGAAAACTTCACATACCGTTGTAATCGGGCGAGTTTCTACTTTCAGATGCAACAGAAATTTTGCGGATTGTTCAATCCGTTCGCGAGATATGGCAGTTTGGAGGTAAGAAACGCTTGAGAAACTCAAAATTTTCGCAGTCCTGATGCTCGAAACGAGTAACTAGAACGGCCTAGGGGAAAGGTACACATACCGTTGTAATCGGGCGCGTTTCTACTTTCAGATGCAACGGAAATTTTGCGGATTGGTCAATCCGTTCGAGAGGTATGGCACTTTGGAGGTAAGAAACGCTTGAGAAACTCAAAATTTTCGCAATTCGGATGCTCGAAACGAATAACTAGAATGGCCTAGGGGAAAAGTACACATACCGTTGTAATCGGGCGAGTTTCTACTTTCAGATGCAACAGAAATTTTGCGGATTCGTCAATCCGTTCGCAAGATATGGCAGTTTGGAGGTAAGAAACGCGTGAGAAACTCAAAATTGTCGCAGTTCTGGTGCTCGAAACGAATAACTAGAACGGCCTAGGGGAGAACTTCACATACCCTTGTAATCGGGCGAGTTTCTACTTTCAGATGCAACAGAAATTTTGCGGATTGGTCAATCCGTTCGCGAGATATGGCAGTTTGGAGGTAAGAAGCGCTAGAGAAACTCAAAATTTTCGCAGTTCTGATGCTCGCAACGTATAACTAGAACGGCCTAGGGGAAAAGTACACACACCGTTGTAATCGGGCGAGTTTCTACTTTCAGATGCAACAGAAATTTTGCGGATTCGTCAATCCGTTCGCAAGATATGGCAGTTTGGAGGTAAGAAACGCGTGAGAAACTCAAAATTGTCGCAGTTCTGGTGCTCGAAACGAATAACTAGAACGGCCTAGGGGAAAACTTCACATACCGTTGTAATCGGGCGAGTTTCTACTTTCAGATGCAATAGAAATTTTGCGGATTGGTCAAGCCGTTCGCGAGATATGGCAGTTTGGAGGTAAGAAACGCGTGAGAAACTCAAAAGTTTCGCAGTTCAGATGATCGAAACGCATAACTAGAATGGCCTGGGGGAAATGTACACATACCGTTGTAATCGGGCGAGTTTCTACTCTCTGATGCAACAGAAATTTTGCGGATTGGTCAATCCGTTCGCGAGATATGGCAGTTTGGAGGTAAGAAACGCTTGAGAAACTCAAAATTTTCGCAGTCCTGATGCTCGAAACGAGTAACTAGAACGGCCTAGGGGAAAGGTACACATACCGTTGTAATCGGGCGCGTTTCTACTTTCAGATGCAACGGAAATTTTGCGGATTGGTCAATCCGTTCGGGAGATATGGCACTTTGGAGGTAAGAAACGCTTGAGAAACTCAAAATTTTCGCAGTTCGGATGCTCGAAACGAATAACTAGAATGGCCTAGGGGAAAAGTACACATACCGTTGTAATCGGGCGAGTTTCTACTCTCTGAAGCAACAGAAATTTTGCGGATTGGTAAATCCGTTCGCGAGATATGGCAGTTTGGAGGTAAGAAACGCTTGAGAAACTCAAAATTTTCACAGTTCTGATGCTCGAAACAAATAACTAGAACGGCCTAGGGGAAAAGTACACATACCGTTGTAATCGGGCGAGTTTCTACTTTCAGATGCAACAGAAATTTTGCGGATTGGTCAATCCATTCGCGATATATGGCAGTTTGGAGGTAAGAAACGCTTGAGAAACTCAAAATTTTCGCAATCCTGATGCTCGAAACGAATAACTAGAACGGCCTAGGGGAAAAGTACACATACCCTTGTAATCGGGCGTGTTTCTACTTTCAGATGCAACAGAAATTTTGCGGATTGGTAAATCCGTTCGCGAGATATGGCAGTTTGGAGGTAAGAAACGCTTGAGAAACCCAAAATTTTCGCAGTTTTGAAGCTCGAAACGAATAACTAGAACGGCCTAGGGGAAAAGTACACACACCGTTGTAATCGGGCGAGTTTCTACTTTCAGATGCAACAGAAATTTTGCGGATTCGTCAATCCGTTCGCAAGATATGGCAGTTTGGAGGTAAGAAACGCGTGAGAAACACAAAATTTTCGCAGTTCTGGGGCTCGAAACGAATAACTAGAATGGCCTGGGGGAAAAGTACACAACCTTTGTAATCGGGCGAGTTTCTAGTTTCAGATGCAATAGAAATTTTGCGGATTGGACGAGCCGTTCGCGAGATATGACAGTTTGGAGGTAAGAAACGCGTGAGAAACTCAAAAGTTTCGCAGTTCAGATGCTCGAAACGCATAACTAGAATGGCCTGGGGGAAAAGTACACATACCGTTGTAATCGGGCGCGTTTCTACTTTCAGATGCAACGGAAATTTTGCGGATTGGTCAATCCGTTCGGGAGATATGGCACTTTGGAGGTAAGAAACGCTTGAGAAACTCAAAATTTTCGCAGTCCTGATGCTCGAAACGAGTAACTAGAACGGCCTAGGGGAAAGGTGCACATACCGTTGTAATCGGGCGCGTTTCTACTTTCAGATGCAACGGAAATTTTGCGGATTGGTCAATCCGTTCGGGAGATATGGCACTTTGGAGGTAAGAAACGCTTGAGAAACTCAAAATTTTCGCAGTTCGGATGCTCGAAACGAATAACTAGAATGGCCTAGGGGAAAAGTACACATACCGTTGTAATCGGGCGAGTTTCTACTCTCTGATGCAACAGAAATTTTGCGGATTGGTAAATCCGTTCGCGAGATATGGCACTTTGGAGGTAAGAAACGCTTGAGAAACTCAAAATTTTCGCAGTTCGGATGCTCGAAACGAATAACTAGAATGGCCTAGGGGAAAAGTACACATACCGTTGTAATCGGGCGAGTTTCTACTCTCTGATGCAACAGAAATTTTTAGGATTGGTCAATCCGTTCGCGAGATATGGCTGTTTGGAGGTAAGAAACGCTTGAGAAACTCAAAATTTTCACAGTTCTGATGCTCGAAACAAATAACTAGAACGGCCTAGGGGAAAAGTACACATACCGTTGTAATCGGGCGAGTTTCTACTTTCAGATGCAACAGAAATTTTGCGGATTGGTCAATCCGTTCGGGAGATATGGCACTTTGGAGGTAAGAAACGCTTGAGAAACTCAAAATTTTCGCAGTCCTGATGCTCGAAACGAGTAACTAGAACGGCCTAGGGGAAAGGTGCACATACCGTTGTAATCGGGCGCGTTTCTACTTTCAGATGCAACGGAAATTTTGCGGATTGGTCAATCCGTTCGGGAGATATGGCACTTTGGAGGTAAGAAACGCTTGAGAAACTCAAAATTTTCGCAGTTCGGATGCTCGAAACGAATAACTAGAATGGCCTAGGGGAAAAGTACACATACCGTTGTAATCGGGCGAGTTTCTACTCTCTGATGCAACAGAAATTTTTAGGATTGGTCAATCCGTTCGCGAGATATGGCTGTTTGGAGGTAAGAAACGCTTGAGAAACTCAAAATTTTCACAGTTCTGATGCTCGAAACAAATAACTAGAACGGCCTAGGGGAAAAGTACACATACCGTTGTAATCGGGCGAGTTTCTACTTTCAGATGCAACAGAAATTTTGCGGATTGGTAAATCCGTTCGCGAGATATGGCAGTTTGGAGGTAAGAAGCGCTTGAGAAACTCAAAATTTTCGCAGTTCTGATGCTCGCAACTAATAACTAGAACGGCCGAGTGGAAAAGTACGCATACCGTTGTAATCGGGCGAGTTTCTACTTTCGGATGCAACAGAAATTTTGCAGATTGGTCAATCCGTTCGCGAGATATGGCAGTTTGGATGTAAGAAACGCTTGAGAAACTCAAAATTTTCGCAGTTCTGATGCTCAAAACGAATAACTAGAATGGCCTAGGGGAGAAGTACACATACCGTTGTAATCGGGCGAGTTTCTACTTTCAGATGCAACAGAAATTTTGCGGATTGGTCAATCCGTTCGAGAGATATGGCAGTTTGGAGGTAAGAAACGCTTGAGAAACCCAAAATTTTCGCAGTTTTGAAGCTCGAAACGAATAACTAGAACGGCCTATGGGAAAAGTACACACACCGTTGTAATCGGGCGAGTTTCTACTTTCAGATGCAACAGAAATTTTGCGGATTCGTCAATCCGTTCGCAAGATATGGCAGTTTGGAGGTAAGAAACGCGTGAGAAACTCAAAATTGTCGCAGGTCTGGTGCTCGAAACGAATAACTAGAACGGCCTAGGGGAAAACTTCACATACCGTTGTAATCGGGCGAGTTTCTACTTTCAGATGCAACAGAAATTTTGCGGATTGGTCAATCCGTTCGCGAGATATGGCAGTTTGGAGGTAAGAAGCGCTTGAGAAACTCAAAATTTTCGCAGTTCTGATGCTCGCAACGTATAACTAGAACGGCCTAGGGGAAAAGTACACACACCGTTGTAATCGGGCGAGTTTCTACTTTCAGATGCAACAGAAATTTTGCGGATTCGTCAATCCGTTCGCAAGATATGGCAGTTTGGAGGTAAGAAACGCGTGAGAAACACAAAATTTTCGCAGTTCTGGGGCTCGGAACGAATAACTAGAATGGCCTGGGGGAAAAGTACACAACCTTTGTAATCGGGCGAGTTTCTAGTTTCAGATGCAATAGAAATTTTGCGGATTGGTCAGTCCGTTCGCGAGATATGGCAGTTTGGAGGTAAGAAACGCGTGAGAAACTCAAAAGTTTCGCAGTTCAGATGCTCGAAACGCATAACTAGAATGGCCTAGGGAAAAAGTACACATACCGTTGTAATCGGGCGAGTTTCTACTCTCTGATGCAACAGAAATTTTGCGGATTGGTCAATCCGTTCGCGAGATATGGCAGTTTGGAGGTAAGAAACGCTTGAGAAACTCAAAATTTTCGCAGTATTGAAGCTCGAAACGAATAACTAGAACGGCCTAGGGGAAAAGTACACACACCGTTGTAATCGGGCGCGTTTCTACTTTCAGATGCAACAGAAATTTTGCGGATACGTCAATCCGTTCGCGAGATATGGCAGTTTGGAAGTAAGAAACGCTTGAGAAACTCAAAATTTTCGCAGTTCGAATGCTCGAAACGAATAACTAGAACGGCCTAGGGGAAAAGTACACACACCGTTGTAATCGGGTGAGTTTCTACTTTCAGATGAAACAGAAATTTTGCGGATTCGTCAATCCGTTCGCAAGATATGGCAGTTTGGAGGTAAGAAACGCGTGAGAAACTCAAAATTGTCGCAGTTCTGGTGCTCGAAACGAATAACTAGAACGGCCTAGGGGAAAACTTCACATACCGTTGTAATCGGGCGAGTTTCTACTTTCAGATGCAACAGAAATTTTGCGGATACGTCAATCCGTTCGCGAGATATGGCAGTTTGGAAGTAAGAAACGCTTGAGAAACTCAAAATCTTCGCAGTATTGAAGCTCGGAACGAATAACTAGTACGGCCTAGGGGAAAAGTACACACACCGTTGTAATCGGGCGCGTTTCTACTTTCAGATGCAACAGAAATTTTGCGGATTCGTCAATCCGTTCGCGAGATATGGCAGTTTGGAGGTAAGAAACGCTTGAGAAACTCAAAATTTTCGCAGTTCGAATGCTCGAAACGAATAACTAGAACGGCCTAGGGGAAAAGTACACACACCGTTGTAATCGGGCGAGTTTCTACTTTCAGATGCAACAGAAATTTTGCGGATACGTCAATCCGTTCACGAGATATGGCAGTTTGGAGGTAAGAAACGCGTGAGAGACTCAGAATTTTCGCAGTTCTGATGGTCGAAACGAATAACCAGAATGGCCTAGGGGGAAAGTACACATACCGTTGTAATCGGGTGAGCTTCTACTTTCAGATGCAACAGAAATTTTGCGGATACGTCAATCCGTTCGCGAGATATGGCAGTTTGGAGGTAAGAAACGCTTGAGAAACTCAAAATTTTCGCAGTCCTGATGCTCGAAACGAATAACTAGAACGGCCTAGGGGAAAAGTACACATACCGTTGTAATCGGGCGAGTTTCTACTTTCAGATGCAACAGAAATTTTGCGGATTGGTAAATCCGTTCGCGAGATATGGCAGTTTGGAGGTAAGAAGCGCTTGAGAAACTCAAAATTTTCGCAGTTCTGATGCTCGCAACTAATAACTAGAACGGCCGAGTGGAAAAGTACGCATACCGTTGTAATCGGGCGAGTTTCTACTTTCGGATGCAACAGAAATTTTGCAGATTGGTCAATCCGTTCGCGAGATATGGCAGTTTGGATGTAAGAAACGCTTGAGAAACTCAAAATTTTCGCAGTTCTGATGCTCAAAACGAATAACTAGAATGGCCTAGGGGAGAAGTATACATACCGTTGTAATCGGGCGAGTTTCTACTTTCAGATGCAACAGAAATTTTGCGGATTGGTCAATCCGTTCGAGAGATATGGCAGTTTGGAGGTAAGAAACGCTTGAGAAACCCAAAATTTTCGCAGTTTTGAAGCTCGAAACGAATAACTAGAACGGCCTAGGGGAAAAGTACACACACCGTTGTAATCGGGCGAGTTTCTACTTTCAGATGCAACAGAAATTTTGCGGATTGGTCAATCCGTTCGCGAGATATGGCAGTTTGGAGGTAAGAAGCGCTTGAGAAACTCAAAATTTTCGCAGTTCTGATGCTCGCAACTAATAACTAGAACGGCCTAGAGGAAAAGTACGCATACCGTTGTAATCGGGCGAGTTTCTATAATACTTTCGGATGCAACAGAAATTTTGCAGATTGGTCAATCCGTTCGCGAGATATGGCAGTTTGGATGTAAGAAACGCTTGAGAAACTGAAAATTTTCGCAGTTCTGATGCTCGAAACGAATAACAAGAACGGCCTAGGGGAAAAGTACACATACCTTTGTAATCGGGCGAGTTTCTACTTTCAGATGCAACAGAAATTTTGCGGATACGTCAATCCGTTCGCGAGATATGGCAGTTTGGAGGTAAGAAACGCTTGAGAAACTCAAAATTTTCGCAGTCCTGATGCTCGAAACGAATAACTAGAACGGCCTAGGGGAAAAGTACACATACCGTTGTAATCGGTCGCGTTTCTACTTTCAGATGCAACAGAAATTTTGCGGATTGGTCAGTCCGTTCGCGAGATATGGCAGTTTGGAGGTAAGAAACGCGTGAGAAACTCAAAAGTTTCGCAGTTCAGATGCTCGAAACGCATAACTAGAATGGCCTAGGGAAAAAGTACACATACCGTTGTAATCGGGCGAGTTTCTACTCTCTGATGCAACAGAAATTTTGCGGATTGGTCAATCCGTTCGCGAGATATGGCAGTTTGGAGGTAAGAAACGCTTGAGAAACTCAAAATTTTCGCAGTCCTGATGCTCGAAACGAGTAACTAGAACGGCCTAGGGGAAAGGTACACATACCGTCGTAATCGGGCGCGTTTCTACTTTCAGATGCAACGGAAATTTTGCGGATGGGTCAATCCGTTCGAGAGATATGGCACTTTGGAGGTAAGAAACGCTTGAGAAACTCAAAATTTTCGCAGTTCGAATGCTCGAAACGAATAACTAGAACGGCCTAGGGGAAAAGTACACACACCGTTGTAATCGGGCGAGTTTCTACTTTCAGATGCAACAGAAATTTTGCGGATACGTCAATCCGTTCACGAGATATGGCAGTTTGGAGGTAAGAAACGCGTGAGAGACTCAGAATTTTCGCAGTTCTGATGGTCGAAACGAATAACCAGAATGGCCTAGGGGGAAAGTACACATACCGTTGTAATCGGGTGAGCTTCTACTTTCAGATGCAACAGAAATTTTGCGGATACGTCAATCCGTTCGCGAGATATGGCAGTTTGGAGGTAAGAAACGCTTGAGAAACTCAAAATTTTCGCAGTCCTGATGCTCGAAACGAATAACTAGAACGGCCTAGGGGAAAAGTACACATACCGTTGTAATCGGGCGAGTTTCTACTTTCAGATGCAACAGAAATTTTGCGGATTGGTAAATCCGTTCGCGAGATATGGCAGTTTGGAGGTAAGAAGCGCTTGAGAAACTCAAAATTTTCGCAGTTCTGATGCTCGCAACTAATAACTAGAACGGCCGAGTGGAAAAGTACGCATACCGTTGTAATCGGGCGAGTTTCTACTTTCGGATGCAACAGAAATTTTGCAGATTGGTCAATCCGTTCGCGAGATATGGCAGTTTGGATGTAAGAAACGCTTGAGAAACTCAAAATTTTCGCAGTTCTGATGCTCAAAACGAATAACTAGAATGGCCTAGGGGAGAAGTATACATACCGTTGTAATCGGGCGAGTTTCTACTTTCAGATGCAACAGAAATTTTGCGGATTGGTCAATCCGTTCGAGAGATATGGCAGTTTGGAGGTAAGAAACGCTTGAGAAACCCAAAATTTTCGCAGTTTTGAAGCTCGAAACGAATAACTAGAACGGCCTAGGGGAAAAGTACACACACCGTTGTAATCGGGCGAGTTTCTACTTTCAGATGCAACAGAAATTTTGCGGATTGGTCAATCCGTTCGCGAGATATGGCAGTTTGGAGGTAAGAAGCGCTTGAGAAACTCAAAATTTTCGCAGTTCTGATGCTCGCAACTAATAACTAGAACGGCCTAGAGGAAAAGTACGCATACCGTTGTAATCGGGCGAGTTTCTATAATACTTTCGGATGCAACAGAAATTTTGCAGATTGGTCAATCCGTTCGCGAGATATGGCAGTTTGGATGTAAGAAACGCTTGAGAAACTGAAAATTTTCGCAGTTCTGATGCTCGAAACGAATAACAAGAACGGCCTAGGGGAAAAGTACACATACCTTTGTAATCGGGCGAGTTTCTACTTTCAGATGCAACAGAAATTTTGCGGATACGTCAATCCGTTCGCGAGATATGGCAGTTTGGAGGTAAGAAACGCTTGAGAAACTCAAAATTTTCGCAGTCCTGATGCTCGAAACGAATAACTAGAACGGCCTAGGGGAAAAGTACACATACCGTTGTAATCGGTCGCGTTTCTACTTTCAGATGCAACAGAAATTTTGCGGATTGGTCGATCCGTTCGAGAGATATGGCAGTTTGGAGGTAAGAAACGCGTGAGAAACACAAAATTTTCGCAGTTCTGGTGCTCGAAACGAATAACTAGAATGGCCTGGGGGAAAAGTACACACACCTTTGTAATCGGGCGAGTTTCTAGTTTCAGATGCAACAGAAATTTTGCGGATTCGTCAATCCGTTCGCGAGATATGGCAGTTTGGAGGTAAGAATCGCGTGAGAAACTCTGAATTTTCGCAGTATCGAAGCTCGAAACGAATAACTAGAACGGCCTAGGGGAAAAGTTCACACACCGTTGTAATCGGGCGAGTTTCTACTTTCAGATGCAACAGCAATTTTGCGGATTCGTCAATCCGTTCGAGAGATATGGCAGTTTGGAGGTAAGAAACGCTTGAGAAACTCAAAATTTTCGCAGTTTTGAAGCTCGAAACGAATAACTAGAGCGGCCTAGGGGAAGAGTACACGCACCGTTGTAATCGGGCGAGTTTCTACTTTCAGATGCAACAGAAATTTTGCGGATTCGTCAATCCGTTCGCGAGATATGGCAGTTTGGAGGTAAGAAACGCGTGAGAAACACAAAATTTTCGCAGTTCTGGTGCTCGAAACGAATAACTAGAATGGCCTGGGGGAAAAGTACACACACCTTTGTAATCGGGCGAGTTTCTAGTTTCAGATGCAATAGAAATTTTGCGGATTGGTCAATCCGTTCGCGAGATATGGCAGTTTGGAGGTAAGAAAAGCTTGAGAAACTCAAAATTTTCGCAGTCTTGATGCTCGAAACGAATAACTAGAACGGCCTAGGGGAAAGGTACGCATACCGTTGTAATCGGGCGCGTTTCTACTTTCAGATGCAACAGAAATTTTGCGGATTGGTCAATCCGTTCGAGAGATATGGCACTTTGGAGGTAAGAAACGCTTGAGAAACTCAAAATTTTCGCAGTTCGGATGCTCGAAACGAATAACTAGAATGGCCTAGGGGAAAAGTACACATACCGTTGTAATCGGGCGAGTTTCTACTTTCAGATGCAACAGAAATTTTGCGGATACGTCAATCCGTTCACGAGATATGGCAGTTTGGAGGTAAGAAACGCGTGAGAGACTCAGAATTTTCGCAGTTCTGATGGTCGAAACGAATAACCAGAATGGCCTAGGGGGAAAGTACACATACCGTTGTAATCGGGTGAGCTTCTACTTTCAGATGCAACAGAAATTTTGCGGATACGTCAATCCGTTCGCGAGATATGGCAGTTTGGAGGTAAGAAACGCTTGAGAAACTCAAAACTTTCGCAGTCCTGATGCTCGAAACGAATAACTAGAACGGCCTAGGGGAAAAGTACACATACCGTTGTAATCGGTCGCGTTTCTACTTTCAGATGCAACAGAAATTTTGCGGATTGGTCAATCCGTTCGAGAGATATGGCACTCTGGAGGTAAGAAACGCTTGAGAAACTCAAAATTTTCGCAGTTCGGATGCTCGAAACGCATAACTAGAATGGCCTAGGGGAAAAGTACACACACCGTTGTAATCGGGCGCGTTTCTACTTTCAGATGCAACAGAAATTTTGCGGATTCGTCAATCCTTTCGCGAGATATGGCAGTTTGGAGGTAAGGAACGCTTGAGAAACTCAAAATTTTCGCAGTTCGAATGCTCGAAACGAATAACTAGAACGGCCTAGGGGAAAAGTACACACACCGTTGTAATCGGGCGAGTTTCTACTTTCAGATGCAACAGAAATTTTGGGGATTCGTCAATCCGTTCGCAAGATATGGCAGTTTGGAGGTAAGAAACGCGTGAGAAACTCAAAATTGTCGCAGTTCTGGTGCTCGAAACGAATAACTAGAACGGCCTAGAGGAAAAGTACGCATACCGTTGTAATCGGGCGAGTTTCTACTTTCAGATGCAACAGAAATTTTGCGGATTGGTCAATCCGTTCGAGAGATATGGCACTTTGGAGGTAAGAAACGCTTGAGAAACTCAAAATTTTCGCAGTTCTGATGCTCGCAACGTATAACCAGAACGGCCTAGGGGAAAAGTACACATACCCTTGTAATCGGGCGAGATTCTACTTTCAGATGCAACAGAAATTTTGCGGATTGGTCAATCCGTTCGCGAGATATGGCAGTTTGGAGGTAAGAAGCGCTTGAGAAACTCAAAATTTTCGCAGTTCTGATGCTCGCAACTAATAACTAGAACGGCCTAGAGGAAAAGTACGCATACCGTTGTAATCGGGCGAGTTTCTATAATACTTTCGGATGCAACAGAAATTTTGCAGATTGGTCAATCCGTTCGCGAGATATGGCAGTTTGGATGTAAGAAACGCTTGAGAAACTGAAAATTTTCGCAGTTCTGATGCTCGAAACGAATAACAAGAACGGCCTAGGGGAAAAGTACACATACCTTTGTAATCGGGCGAGTTTCTACTTTCAGATGCAACAGAAATTTTACGGATACGTCAATCCGTTCGCGAGATATGGCAGTTTGGAGGTAAGAAACGCTTGAGAAACTCAAAATTTTCGCAGTCCTGATGCTCGAAACGAATAACTAGAACGGCCTAGGGGAAAAGTACACATACCGTTGTAATCGGTCGCGTTTCTACTTTCAGATGCAACAGAAATTTTGCGGATTGGTCAATCCGTTCGAGAGATATGGCACTTTGGAGGTAAGAAACGCTTGAGAAACTCAAAATTTTCGCAGTTCGGATGCTCGAAACGCATAACTAGAATGGCCTAGGGGAAAAGTACACATACCGTTGTAATCGGGCGAGTTTCTACTTTCAGATGCAACAGAAATTTTGCGGATTCGTCAATCCGTTCACGAGATATGGCAGTTTGGAGGTAAGAATCGCGTGAGAAACTCTGAATTTTCGCAGAATCGAAGCTCGAAACGAATAACTAGAACGGCCTAGGGGAAAAGTACACACACCGTTGTAATCGGGCGAGTTTCTACTTTCAGATGCAACGGAAATTTTGCGGATTGGTCAATCCGTTCGAGAGATATGGCACTTTGGAGGTAAGAAACGCTTGAGAAACTCAAAATTTTCGCAGTTCGGATGCTCGAAACGAATAACTAGAATGGCCTAGGGGAAAAGTACACATACCGTTGTAATCGGGCGAGTTTCTACTTTCAGATGCAACAGAAATTTTGCGGATTCGTCAATCCGTTCACGAGATATGGCAGTTTGGAGGTAAGAAACGCGTGAGAGACTCAGAATTTTCGCAGTTCTGATGGTCGAAACGAATAACCAGAATGGCCTAGGGGGAAAGTACACATACCGTAGTAATCGGGTGAGCTTCTACTTTCAGATGCAACAGAAATTTTGCGGATTCGTCAATCCGTTCGCGAGATATGGCAGTTTGGAGGTAAGAAAAGCTTGAGAAACTCAAAATTTTCGCAGTCCTGATGCTCGAAACGAATAACTAGAACGGCCTAGGGGAAAGGTACACATACCGTTGTAATCGGGCGCGTTTCTACTTTCAGATGCAACAGAAATTTTGCGGATTAGTCAATCCGTTCGAGAGATATGGCACTTTGGAGGTAAGAAACGCTTGAGAAACTCAAAATTTTCGCAGTTCGAATGCTCGAAACGAATAACTAGAACGGCCTAGGGGAAAAGTACACACACCGTTGTAATCGGGCGAGTTTCTACTTTCAGATGCAACAGAAATATTGCGGATTCGTCAATCCGTTCACGAGATATGGCAGTTTGGAGGTAAGAAACGCGTAAGAGACTCAGAATTTTCGCAGTTCTGATGGTCGAAACGAATAACCAGAATGGCCTAGGGGGAAAGCACACATACCGTTGTAATCGGGTGAGCTTCTACTTTCAGATGCAACAGAAATTTTGCGGATACGTCAAT
Organism: Ptiloglossa arizonensis; assembly: GCF_051014685.1. NCBI lineage: Eukaryota > Metazoa > Arthropoda > Insecta > Hymenoptera > Colletidae > Ptiloglossa > Ptiloglossa arizonensis. Next base: position 587,780 of record NW_027478496.1, read on the forward strand.
CCGTTCGCGAGATATGGCAGTTTGGAGGTAAGAAATGCTTGAGAAACTCAAAATTTTCGCAGTCCTGATGCTCGAAACGAATAACTAGAACGGCCTAGGGGAAAAGTACACATACAGTTGTAATCGGTCGCGTTTCTACTTTCAGATGCAACAGAAATTTTGCGGATTGGTCAACCTGTTCGAGAGATATGGCACTTCGGAGGTAAGAAACGCTTGAGAAACTCTGAATTTTCGCAGTATCGAAGCTCGAAACGAATAACTAGAATGGCCTAGGGGAAAAGTACACATACCGTTGTAATCGGGCGAGCTTCTACTTTCAGATGCAACAGAAATTTTGCGGATACGTCAATCCGTTCGCGAGATATGGCAGTTTGGAGGTAAGAAACGCTTGAGAAACTCAAAATTTTCGCAGTCCTGATGCTCGAAACGAATAACTAGAACGGCCTAGGGGAAAGGTACGCATACCGTTGTAATCGGGCGCGTTTCTACTTTCAGATGCAACAGAAATTTTGCGGATTGGTCAATCCGTTCGAGAGATATGGCACTTTGGAGGTAAGAAACGCTTGAGAAACTCAAAATTTTCGCAGTTCGGATGCTCGAAACGAATAACTAGAATGGCCTAGGGGAGAAGTACACATACCGTTGTAATCGGGCGAGTTTCTACTTTCAGATGCAACAGAAATTTTGCGGATACGTCAATCCGTTCACGAGATATGGCAGTTTGGAGGTAAGAAACGCGTGAGAGACTCAGAATTTTCGCAGTTCTGATGGTCGAAACGAATAACCAGAATGGCCTAGGGGGAAAGTACACATACCGTTGTAATCGGGTGAGCTTCTACTTTCAGATGCAACAGAAATTTTGCGGATACGTCAATCCGTTCGCGAGATATGGCATTTTGGAGGTAAGAAAAGCTTGAGAAACTCAAAATTTTCGCAGTCCTGATGCTCGAAACGAATAACTAGAACGGCCTAGGGGAAAAGTACACATACCCTTGTAATCGGGCGAGTTTCTACTTTCAGATGAAACAGAAATTTTGCGGATTGGTCAATCCGTTCGAGAGATATGGCAGTTTGGAGGTAAGAAGCGCTTGAGAAACTCAAAATTTTCGCAGTTCTGATGCTCGCAACTAATAACTAGAACGGCCTAGAGGAAAAGTACGCATACCGTTGTAATCGGGCGAGTTTCTATAATAATTTCGGATGCAACAGAAATTTTGCAGATTGGTCAATCCGTTCGCGAGATATGGCAGTTTGGATGTAAGAAACGCTTGAGAAACTGAAAATTTTCGCAGTTCTGATGCTCGAAACGAATAACAAGAACGGCCTAGGGGAAAAGTACACATACCTTTGTAATCGGGCGAGTTTCTACTTTCAGATGCAACAGAAATTTTACGGATACGTCTATCCGTTCGCGAGATATGGCAGTTTGGAGGTAAGAAACGCTTGAGAAACTCAAAATTTTCGCAGTCCTGATGCTCGAAACGAATAACTAGAACGGCCTAGGGGAAAAGTACACATACCGTTGTAATCGGTCGCGTTTCTACTTTCAGATGCAACAGAAATTTTGCGGATTGGTCAATCCGTTCGAGAGATATGGCACTTTGGAGGTAAGAAACGCTTGAGAAACTCAAAATTTTCGCAGTTCGGATGCTCGAAACGCATAACTAGAATGGCCTAGGGGAAAAGTACACATATCGTTGTAATCGGGCGAGTTTCTACTTTCAGATGCAACAGAAATTTTGCGGATTCGTCAATCAGTTCGCGAGATATGTCAGTTTTGAGGGAAGAAATGGTTGAGAAACTCAAAATTTTCGCAGTTCTGATGGTCGAAACGAATAACTAGAATGGGCTAGGGGACAAGTACACATACCATTGTGATCGGGCCAGTTTCTACATTCAGATGCAACCGAAATTATTCGGATTCGTCAATCCGTTCGCGAGATATGGCAGTTTGTATGTAAGAAACGGTTGAGAAACTGAAAATTTTCGCAGTTCTGATGCTCGAAACGAATAACTAGAATGGCCTAGGGGACAAGTACATATACGGTTGTATTCGGGCGAGTTTCTACTTTCAGATGCAACAGAAATTATTCGGATTCGTCAATCCGTTCGCGAGATATGTCAGTTTGGAGGGAAGAAATGGTTGAGGAACTCAAAATTTTCGCAGTTCTGATGCCCGAAACGAATAACTAGAATGGCCTAGGGGAAAAGTACGCATACCGTTGTAATCGGTCGCGTTTCTACTTTCAGATGCAACAGAAATTTTGCGGATTGGTCAATCCGTTCGAGAGATATGGCACTTTGGAGGTAAGAAACGCTTGAGAAACTCAAAATTTTCGCAGTTCGGATGCTCGAAACGCATAACTAGAATGGCCTAGGGGAAAAGTACACATACCGTTGTAATCGGACGAGTTTCTACTTTCAGATGCAACAGAAATTTTGCGGATTCGTCAATCCGTTCGCGAGATATGTCAGTTTGGAGGGAAGAAATGGTTGAGGAACTCAAAATTTTCGCAGTTCTGAAGCTAGAAACGAATAACTAGCACGGCCTAGGGGAAAAGTACGCATACCGCTGTAATCGGGCGAGCTTCTACTTTCAGATGCAACAGAAATTTTGCGGATTCGTCAATCCGTTCGCGAGATATGGCTGTTTGGAGGTAAGAAGCGCTTGAGAAACTCCAAATTTTCGCGATTCTGATGCTCGAAACGAATAACAAGGATGGCCTAGGGGAAAGGTACACATACCGTTGTAATCGGGCGAGTTTCTACTTTCAGATGAAACAGAAATTATTCGGATTCGTCAATCCGTTCGCGAGATATGGCAGTTTGGAGGGAAGAAACGGTTGAGGAACTCAAAATTTTCGCAGTTCTGATGCTCGAAACGAATAACTAGAATGGCCTAGGGGAAAAGTACGCATACCGTTGTAATCGGGCGAGTTTCTACTTTCAGATGCAACAGAAATTTTGCGGATTCGTCAATCAGTTCGCGAGATATGTCAGTTTGGAGGGAAGAAATGGTTGAGAATCTCAAAATTTTCGCAGTTCTGATGGTCGAAACGAATAACCAGAATGGCCTAGGGGGAAAGTACACATACCTTTGTAATCGGGCGAGTTTCTACTTTCAGATGCAACAGAAATTTTACGGATACGTCTATCCGTTCGCGAGATATGGCAGTTTGGAGGTAAGAAACGCTTGAGAAACTCAAAATTTTCGCAGTCCTGATGCTCGAAACGAATAACTAGAACGGCCTAGGGGAAAAGTACACATACCGTTGTAATCGGTCGCGTTTCTACTTTCAGATGCAACAGAAATTTTGCGGATTGGTCAATCCGTTCGAGAGATATGGCACTTTGGAGGTAAGAAACGCTTGAGAAACTCAAAATTTTCGCAGTTCGGATGCTCGAAACGCATAACTAGAATGGCCTAGGGGAAAAGTACACATACCGTTGTAATCGGGCGAGTTTCTACTTTCAGATGCAACAGAAATTTTGCGGATTCGTCAATCCGTTCGCGAGATATGGCAGTTTGGAGGTAAGAAACGGTTGAGAAACTCAAAATTTTCGCAGTTCTGATGCCCGAAACGAATAACTAGAATGGCCTAGGGGAAAGTACGCATACCGTTGTAATGGGGCGAGTTTCTACTTTCAGATGCAACAGAAATTTTGCGGATTCGTCAATCAGTTCGCGAGATATGTCAGTTTTGAGGGAAGAAATGGTTGAGAAACTCAAAATTTTCGCAGTTCTGATGGTCGAAACGAATAACTAGAATGGGCTAGGAGACAAGTACACATACCATTGTGATCGGGCCAGTTTCTACATTCAGATGCAACCGAAATTATTCGGATTCGTCTATCCGTTCGCGAGATATGGCAGTTTGGAGGTAAGAAACGGTTGAGAAACTGAAAATTTTGGCAGTTCTGATGCTCGAGACGAATAACTAGAATGGGCTAGGCGACAAGTACACATACCATTGTGATCGGGCCAGTTTCTACATTCAGATGCAACCGAAATTATTCGGATTCGTCAATCCGTTCGCGAGATATGGCAGTTTGTATGTAAGAAACGGTTGAGAAACTGAAAATTTTCGCAGTTCTGATGCTCGAAACGAATAACTAGAATGGCCTAGGGGACAAGTACATATACGGTTGTATTCGGGCGAGTTTCTACTTTCAGATGCAACAGAAATTATTCGGATTCGTCAATCCGTTCGCGAGATATGGCAAATTTGGTGGTAAGAAACGGTTGAGAAACTCAAAATTTTCCCAGTTCTGATGGTCGAAACGACTAACTAGAATGGCCTAGGGGACAAGTACATATACCGTTGTAATCGGACGAGTTTCTACTTTCAGATGCAACAGAAATTTTGCGGATTCGTCAATCCGTTCGCGAGATATGTCAGTTTGGAGGGAAGAAATGGTTGAGGAACTCAAAATTTTCGCAGTTCTGAAGCTAGAAACGAATAACTAGCACGGCCTAGGGGAAAAGTACGCATACCGCTGTAATCGGGCGAGCTTCTACTTTCAGATGCAACAGAAATTTTGCGGATTCGTCAATCCGTTCGCGAGATATGGCTGTTTGGAGGTAAGAAGCGCTTGAGAAACTCCAAATTTTCGCGATTCTGATGCTCGAAACGAATAACAAGGATGGCCTAGGGGAAAGGTACACATACCGTTGTAATCGGGCGAGTTTCTACTTTCAGATGAAACAGAAATTATTCGGATTCGTCAATCCGTTCGCGAGATATGGCAGTTTGGAGGGAAGAAACGGTTGAGGAACTCAAAATTTTCGCAGTTCTGATGCTCGAAACGAATAACTAGAATGGCCTAGGGGAAAAGTACGCATACCGTTGTAATCGGGCGAGTTTCTACTTTCAGATGCAACAGAAATTTTGCGGATTCGTCAATCAGTTCGCGAGATATGTCAGTTTGGAGGGAAGAAATGGTTGAGGATCTCAAAATTTTCGCAGTTCTGATGGTCGAAACGAATAACTAGAATGGGCTAGGGGACAAGTACACATACCATTGTGATCGGGCCAGTTTCTGCATTCAGATGCTACCGAAATTATTCGGATTCGTCAATCCGTTCGCGAGATATGGCAGTTTGGAGGTAAGAAACGGTTGAGAAACTCAAAATTTTCGCGATTCTGATGCTCGAAACGAATAACAAGGATGGCCTAGGGGAAAGGTACACATACCGTTGTAATCGGGCGAGTTTCTACTTTCAGATGAAACAGAAATTATTCGGATTCGTCAATCCGTTCGCGAGATATGGCAGTTTGGAGGGAAGAAACGGTTGAGGAACTCAAAATTTTCGCAGTTCTGATGCTCGAAAAGAATAACTAGAATGGCCTAGGGGAAAAATACACATACCGTTGTAATCGGGCGAGATTCTACTTTCAGCTGCAACAGAAATTATTCGGATTCGTCAATCCGTTCGCGAGATATGGCAGTTTGGAGGTAAGAAACGGTTGAGAAACTCAAAATTTTCGCAGTTCTGATGCCCGAAACGAATAACTAGAATGGCCTAGGGGAAAAGTACGCATACCGTTGTAATCGGGCGAGTTTCTACTTTCAGATGCAACAGAAATTATTCGGATTCGTCAATCCGTTCGCGAGGTATGGCTGTTTGAAGGGAAGAAACAGTTGAGATACTCAAAATTTTCGCAGTTCTGATGGTCGAAACGAATAACTAGAATGGCCAAGGGGAAAAGTACACATAGCGTTGCAATCGGGCGAGTTTCTACTTTCAGATGCAACAGAAATTATTCGGATTCGTCATTCCGTTCGCGAGATATGGCAAATATGGTGGTAAGAAACGGTTGAGAAACTCAAAATTTTCGCAGTTCTGATGCCCGAAACGAATAACTAGAATGGCCTAGGGGAAAAGTACGCATACCGTTGTAATCGGGCGAGTTTCTACTTTCAGATGCAACAGAAATTTTGCGGATTCGTCAATCAGTTCTCGAGATATGTCAGTTTGGAGGGAAGAAATGGTTGAGAATCTCAAAATTTTCGCAGTTCTGATGGTCGAAACGAATAACTAGAATGGGCTAGGGGACAAGTACACATACCTTTGTGACCGGGCGAGTTTCTACATTTAGATGCAACGGAAATTATTCGGATTCGTCAACTCGTTCGCGAGATATGGCAGTTTGGAGGTAAGAAACGGTTGAGAAACTCAAAATTTTCGCGTTTCTGATGCTCGAAACGAATAACAAGAATGTCCTAGGGGAAAGGTACACATACCGTTGTAATCGGGCGAGTTTCTACTTTCAGATGAAACAGAAATTATTCGGATTCGTCAATCCGTTCGTGAGGTATGGCAGTTTGGAGGTAAGAAAGGGTTGTGAAACTCAAAATTTTCGCAGTTCTGATGGTCGAAACGACTAACTAGAATGGCCTAGGGGACATGTACATATACCGTTGTAATCGGGCGAGTTTCTACTTTCAGATGCAACAGAAATTATTCGGATTTGTCAATCCGTTCGCGAGATATGGCAAATTTGGAGGTAAGAAACGGTTGAGAAACGCAAAAGTTTCGCAGTTCTGATGGTCGAAACGACTAACTAGAATGGCCTAGGGGACAAGTACATATACCGTTGTAATCGGGCGAGTTTCTACTTTCTGATGCAACAGAAATTATTCGGATTCGTCAATCCGTTCGTGAGGTATGGCAGTTTGGATGTAAGAAAGGGTTGAGAAACTCAAAATTTTCGCAGTTCTGATGGTCGAAACGACTAACTAGAATGGCCTAGGGGAAAAGTACACATACCGTTGTAATCGGGCGAGTTTCTACTTTCAGTTGCAACAGAAATTATTCGGATTCGTCAATCCGTTCGCGAGATATGGCAAATTTGGTGGTAAGAAACGGTTGAGAAACTCAAAATTTTCCCAGTTCTGATGGTCGAAACGACTAACTAGAATGGCCTAGGGGACAAGTACATATACCGTTGTAATCGGGCGAGTTTCTACTTTCAGATGCAACAGAAATTATTCGGATTCGTCAATCCGTTCGCGAGATATGTCAGTTTGGAGGGAAGAAATGGTTGAGGAACTCAAAATTTTCGCAGTTCTGATGGTCGAAACGAATAACTAGAATGGGCTAGGGGACAAGTACACTTACCATTGTGATCGGGCCAGTTTCTGCATTCAGAAGCTACCGAAATTATTCGGATTCGTCAATCCGTTCGCGAGATATTGCAGTTTGGAGGTAAGAAACGGTTGAGGAACTCAAAATTTTCGCAGTTCTGATGCTCGAAACGAATAACTAGAATGGCCTAGGGGAAAAATACACAAACCGTTGTAATCGGGCGAGATTCTACTTTCAGCTGCAACAGAAATTATTCGGATTCGTCAATCCGTTCGCGAGATATGGCAGTTTGGAGGTAAGAAACGGTTGAGAAACTCAAAATTTTCGCAGTTCTGATGGCCGAAACGAATAACTAGAATGGCCTAGGGGAAAAGTACGCATACCGTTGTAATCGGGCGAGTTTCTACTTTCAGATGCAACAGAAATTATTCGGATTCGTCAATCCGTTCGCGAGATATGTCAGTTTGGAGGGAAGAAATGGTTGAGGACCTCAAAATTTTCGCAGTTCTGATGGTCGAAACGAATAACTAGAATAGGCTAGGGGACAAGTACACATACCATTGTGATCGGGCCAGTTTCTGCATTCAGATGCTACCGAAATTATTCGGATTCGTCAATCCGTTCGCGAGATATGGCAGTTTGGAGGTAAGAAACGGTTGAGAAACTCAAAATTTTCGCAGTTCTGATGCTCGAAACGAATAACTAGAATGGCCTAGGGGAAAAGTACACATACCGTTGTAATCGGGCGAGTTTCTACTTTCAGATGCAACAGAAATTATTCGGATTCGTCATTCCGTTCGCGAGATATGGCAAATATGGAGGTAAGAAACGGTTGAGAAACTCAAAATTTTCGCAGTTCTGATGCCCGAAACGAATAACTAGAATGGCCTAGGGGAAAAGTACGCATACCGTTGTAATCGGGCGAGTTTCTACTTTCAGATGCAACAGAAATTATTCAGATTCGTCAATCCGTTCGCGAGATATGGCAAATTTGGAGGTAAGAAACGGTTGAGAAACTCAAAATTTTCGCAGTTCTGATGCCCGAAACGAATAACTAGAATGGCCTAGGGGAAAAGTACGCATACCGTTGTAGTCGGGCGAGTTTCTACTTTCAGATGCAACAGAAATTTTGCGGAATCGTCAATCAGTTCGCTAGATATGTCAGTTTGGAGGGAAGAAATGGTTGAGGAACTTAAAATTTTCGCAGTTCTGATTGTCGAAACGAATAACTAGAATGGGCTAGGGGACAAGTACACATACCTTTGTGACCGGGCGAGTTTCAACATTCAGATGCAACGGAAATTATTCGGATTCGTCAATCCGTTCGCGAGATATGGCAGTTTGGAGGTAAGAAACGGTTGCCAAAAACTCAAAATTTTCGCGATTCTGATGCTCGAAACGAATAACAAGGATGGCCTAGGGGAAAGGTACACATACCGTTGTAATCGGGCGAGTTTCTACTTTCAGATGAAACAGAAATTATTCGGATTCGTCAATCCGTTCGTGAGGTATGGCAGTTTGGAGGTAAGAAACGGATGAGAAACTCAAAATTTTCGCAGTTCTGATGGTCGAAACGACTAACTAGAATGGCCTAGGGGAAAAGTACACATACCGTTGTAATCGGGCGAGTTTCTACTTTCAGATGCAACAGAAATTATTCGGATTCGTCAATCCGTTCGCGAGATATGGCAAATTTGGTGGTAAGAAACGGTTGAGAAACTCAAAATTTTCCCAGTTCTGATGGTCGAAACGACTAACTAGAATGGCCTAGGGGACAAGTACATATACCTTTGTAATCGGGCGAGTTTCTACTTTCAAATGCAACAGAAATTATTCGGATTCGTCAATCCGTTCGCGAGATATGTCATTTGGAGGGAAGAAATGGTTGAGGAACTAAAAATTTTCGCAGTTCTGATGGTCGAAACGAATAACTAGAATGGGCTAGGGGACAAGTACACATACCATTGTGATCGGGCCAGTTTCTGCATTCAGATGCTACCGAAATTATTCGGATTCGTCAATCCGTTCGCGAGATATTGCAGTTTGGAGGTAAGAAACGGTTGAGAAACTCAAAATTTTCGCAGTTCTGATGCTCGAAACGAATAACTACAACGGCCTAGGGGAAAAGTACGCATACCGTTGTAATCGGGCGAGATTCTACTTTCAGCTGCAACAGAAATTATTCGGATTCGTCAATCCGTTCGCGAGATATGGCAGTTTGGAGGTAAGAAACGGTTGAGAAACTCAAAATTTTCGCAGTTCTGATGGCCGAAACGAATAACTAGAATGGCCTAGGGGAAAAGTACGCATACCGTTGTAATCGGGCGAGTTTTTACTTTCAGATGCAACAGAAATTATTCGGATTCGTCAATCCGTTCGCGAGATATGGCAGATTGGAGGTAAGAAACGGTTGAGAAACTCAAAATTTTCGCAGTTCTGATGGTCGAAACGAATAACTAGAATGGGCTAGGGGAGAAGTACACATACCATTGTGATCGGGCCAGTTTCTGCATTCAGATGCTACCGAAATTATTCGGATTCGTCAATCCGTTCGCGAGATATTGCAGTTTGGAGGTAAGAAACGGTTGAGAAACTCAAAATTTTCGCAGTTCTGATGCTCGAAACGAATAACTACAACGGCCTAGGGGAAAAGTACACATACCGTTGTAATCGGGCGAGTTTCTACTTTCAGATGCAACAGAAATTATTCGGATTCGTCAATCCGTTCGCGAGATATGGCAGTTTGGAGGTAAGAAACGGTTGAGGAACTCAAAATTTTCGCAGTTCTGATGCTCGAAACGAATAACTAGAATGGCCTAGGGGAAAAGTACACACACCGTTGTAATCGGGCGAGTTTCTACTTTCAGATGCAACAGAAATTATTCGGATTCGTCATTCCGTTCGCGAGATATGGCAAATACGGTGGTAAGAAACGGTTGAGAAACTCAAAATTTTCGCAGTTCTGATGCCCGAAACGAATAACTAGAATGGCCTAGGGGAAAAGTACGCATACCGTTGTAATCGGGCGAGTTTCTACTTTCAGATGCAACAGAAATTATTCAGATTCGTCAATCCGTTCGCGAGATATGGCAAATCTGGAGGTAAGAAACGGTTGAGAAACTCAAAATTTTCGCAGTTCTGATGCCCGAAACGAATAACTAGAATGGCCTAGGGGAAAAGTACGCATACCGTTGTAGTCGGGCGAGTTTCTACTTTCAGATGCAACAGAAATTTTACGGAATCGTCAATCAGTTCGCGAGATATGTCAGTCTGGAGGGAAGAAATGGTTGAGAAACTCAAAATTTTCGCAGTTCTGATGCCCGAAACGAATAACTAGAATGGCCTAGGGGAAAAGTACGCATACCGTTGTAATCGGGCGAGTTTCTACTTTCAGATGCAACAGAAATTATTCGGATTCGTCAATCCGTTCGCGAGATATGTCAGTTTGGAGGGAAGAAATGGTTGAGGATCTCAAAATTTTCGCAGTTCTGATGGTCGAAACGAATAACCAGAATGGGCTAGGGGAAAAGTACACATACCGTTGTAATCGGGCGAGTTTCTACTTTCAGATGCAACAGAAATTATTCGGATTCGTCATTCCGTTCGCGAGATATGGCAAATATGGAGGTAAGAAACGGTTGAGAAACTCAAAATTTTCGCAGTTCTGATGCCCGAAACGAACAACTAGAATGGCCTAGGGGAAAAGTACGCATACCGTTGTAATCGGGCGAGTTTCTACTTTCAGATGCAACAGAAATTTTGCGGATTCGTCAATCAGTTCGCGAGATATGTCAGTTTGGAGGGAAGAAATGGTTGAGAATCTCAAAATTTTCGCAGTTCTGATGGTCGAAACGAATAACTAGAATGGGCTAGGGGACAAGTACACATACCTTTGTGACCGGGCGAGTTTCTACATTTAGATGCAACGGAAATTATTCGGATTCGTCAATTCGTTCGCGAGATATGGCAGTTTGGAGGTAAGAAACGGTTGAGAAACTCAAAATTTTCGCGATTCTGATGCTCGAAACGAATAACAAGAATGGCCTAGGGGAAAGGTACACATACCGTTGTAATCGGGCGAGTTTCTACTTTCAGATGAAACAGAAATTATTCGGATTCGTCAATCCGTTCGTGAGGTATGGCAGTTTGGAGGTAAGAAACGGATGAGAAACTCAAAATTTTCGCAGTTCTGATGCTCGAAAAGAATAACTAGAATGGCCTAGGGGAAAAATACACATACCGTTGTAATCGGGCGAGTTTCTACTTTCAGATGCAACAGAAATTATTCGGATTCGTCAATCCGTTCGCGAGATATGGCAAATTTGGTGGTAAGAAACGGTTGAGAAACTCAAAATTTTCCCAGTTCTGATGGTCGAAACGACTAACTAGAATGGCCTAGGGGACAAGTACATATACCGTTGTAATCGGGCGAGTTTCTACTTTCAGATGCAACAGAAATTATTCGGAATCGTCAATCCGTTCGCGAGATATGTCAGTTTGGAGGGAAGAAATGGTTGAGGAACTCAAAATTTTCGCAGTTCTGATGGTCCAAACGAATAACTAGAATCGGCTAGGGGACAAGTACACATACCATTGTGATCGGGCCAGTTTCTGCATTCAGATGCTACCGAAATTATTCGGATTCGTCAATCCGTTCGCGAGATATGGCAGTTTGGAGGTAAGAAACAGTTGAGAAACTCAAAATTTTCGCAGTTCTGATGCTCGAAACGAATAACTAGAATGGCCTAGGGGAAAAGTACACATACCGTTGTAATCGGGCGAGTTTCTACTGTCAGATGCAACAGAAATTATTCGGATTCGTCAATCCGTTCGCGAGATATGGCAGTTTGGAGGGAAGAAACGGTTGAGGAACTCAAAATTTTCGCAGTTCTGATGCTCGAAAAGAATAACTAGAATCGCCTAGGGGAAAAATACACATACCGTTGTAATCGGGCGAGATTCTACTTTCAGCTGCAACAGAAATTATTCGGATTCGTCAATCCGTTCGCGAGATATGGCAGTTTGGAGGTAAGAAACGGTTGAGAAACTCAAAATTTTCGCAGTTCTGATGCCCGAAACGAATAACTAGAATGGCCTAGGGGAAAAGTACGCATACCGTTGTAATCGGGCG